>NW_024067999.1:0-323344 GCF_009389715.1 Phoenix dactylifera
ACCTTAAAGGTTTGATTATGCATGTTGTCAATGCTTGCAATTTTTTTAGTCTTTTATTTGCTTTCTTTGGTGTGAGATGTTTGAGAATTTTCAACAAGAAGACATAATTCAAGTAGATAGATAAGGTTTTGATCAAGGAAAATGGTAGCATCCTGAACTGCCCAGTTCAGGGTGTATCGGACTTTATTGAGGGTGAAATGGCTTGGTTCCGCTCCTCAGTTTAAGAAACTCAGATGATGGAGGGGGAGAGGGAAAAAGAAGAGAGACAAAAGGATGGAGGGAGGAGAGGGCGATGGAGGAAGAGGGGGAGAGAGAGGAGAGGTAGGGGGGAGAGAGGGAGAGACATGCTGAGAGAGGTCCCAGTCTCTTGGAGAAAGGAAGAGAGGGCTTGGATGCCCTCCCTGTTTTCGAAATGAAATTAGGATCTTTTTTATTTTTGCTGTTTCTCAACAGAAGTCGGCAATAGTTTGCCGACTTGCTATAGTGAAGTCAACAAACTATTTGCCAACTTCAGTTCAAAAAATTCAAACAAAATTACAGTTTGCAGCGGAACGGCACGATACGGATCCCTACCTTATCGTTCCGGTCGCCAACCGGTATGGGTTTCGGTGCCGGTTCGGTGAACTTTGGTTTGATATTTATATTGCAAGAATAGGTGAAATTATGGGGAAATTTTGAAGACCTAGTACTATTTCTATCAAATTATGATTAGTATGAATGAGCATTTCAGATGAAGGGAATCGTTATGAAAATAAATATATGTTGCCCTTGTTATAACCGCCCAAATCCCAATAGTTATAAAGCATCATGAGAAGCAGACTTGTGGCAGGCCAAATTGGAAAATTTGCTGCAGAATATGTTCTCACATCCCATAGGTCGGATCTCATTCCTTTTTTTAGCACTCTTATTAATTATTGTCATAGATATTTTAGAATTTTGGGATGTATGGAGCTGTAGTTATGATGCATAACTCAAGATATTTAGCACTTAAAGCAAGGCTATTTACAACTAAGAATTTAGCTGCAAATTTGAGTATACTGATTATTGTCCTTTATGTGGTTGCTGAACATATGCAAGCCATATTTCCTTACATGATTCGTAGCATTAATTTAAGTATACTGATTTTAATTCTTCAGGGAGTTGCATGTCACGTACAGCCTAATCCCCTTGCATGATTGCTAGCATAGTCTTAATCAAATGTCTAGTTAACAAGACATAAATATTTTCTTCAGGCTTTTGTTCGCCATGATCAATGAAGAATAAAATATTAAGCTATTTATTTAAGGGTAATTAAGATGATTGATCGATAAGTGATGTTTAAAAATTTAAAGAGACACTTTTATTAGCAAGGTTCGCCGGATCGACCTGTACTGGTGTACCGGTGAGCACCGGTTCCGGTTCGGTACCGACTTGGAATAAAAAAAAAGCAAAAAAAAAAACAACGCGTCTGCTGACGTGCGCAGACGCGTCAAATGCCACAGAGTGGCATTTAATGCCACTGTACACTGCCTCGCGCGAGCGCGATTCCCTGCTGGGGAATCAGTCGCGGCGTGGTTCCTACGCGGGGAATCGCGCGCGGGCACGCATTCTCTGCTCGCACGTCCGCACGCGATTCCCAAAAAAAAAAAAAATCGCCGCGCGCGGACGCGTTAAATGCCAATGTCACTCTGTGGCATTAAGAGGCCCACGTGGGCGCTCTTCCCCGCGTGCGGGGTGCGCTGCCCCGCGCGCGGGCGCTCTTCCTCGCGCTCCCACGCGTGGAAAAATGTGGTTGGACCGGTCCTGGTTTGCACCGGTACAAGTACGGAACCAATCGATTCCGATTCAGTTTGGGTCGGAACCGTTTTTATACGCTGTACCGTATCGGTGCCTGTCGGCACCGGTTCGGTCGACAAAACAATTTCCATCATACTTTTGAAGCTTGAACAAAGATTAGATTATTTATTTTGAAAAAGACAATATCCGTAGTAGCATCTGAATTTAAAAACAAATTAGTGACAAAAACATTTGCACAACTTGATATATGTTGACTGCCCACCACAAGAGTCCCAATTACGAGACCCCTTTAACAGAAGTAAGGATTTTCTAATTTTAGTAAGCTTGATTGCCACTGTACTTGTGGTTTTACTAACACTGGTAATCTTTTTTGGAAGGAAGAGAAAATTGAACATAATAGAGATGAACAAGAAAAAAATAACAGAACTTGACGTGCGCAGACGCGTCAAATGCCACAGAGTGGCATTTAATGCCACTGTACACTGCCTCGCGCGAGCGCGATTCCCTGCTGGGGAATCAGTCGCGGGCGTGGTTCCTACGCGGGGAATCGCGCGCGGGCACGCATTCTCTGCTCGCACGTCCGCACGCGATTCCCAAAAAAAAAAAAAAATCGCCGCGCGCGGACGCGTTAAATGCCAATGTCACTCTGTGGCATTAAGAGGCCCACGTGGGCGCTCTTCCCCGCGTGCGGGGTGCGCTGCCCCGCGCGCGGGCGCTCTTCCTCGCGCTCCCACGCGTGGAAAAAATGTGGTTGGACCGGTCCTGGTTTGCACCGGTACAAGTACGGAACCAATCGATTCCGATTCAGTTTGGGTCGGAACCGTTTTTATACGCTGTACCGTATCGGTGCCTGTCGGCACCGGTTCGGTCGACAAAACAATTTCCATCATACTTTTGAAGCTTGAACAAAGATTAGATTATTTATTTTGAAAAAGACAATATCCGTAGTAGCATCTGAATTTAAAAACAAATTAGTGACAAAAACATTTGCACAACTTGATATATGTTGACTGCCCACCACAAGAGTCCCAATTACGAGACCCCTTTAACAGAAGTAAGGATTTTCTAATTTTAGTAAGCTTGATTGCCACTGTACTTGTGGTTTTACTAACACTGGTAATCTTTTTTGGAAGGAAGAGAAAATTGAACATAATAGAGATGAACAAGAAAAAAATAACAGAATTAATTTTTGTCTTTGAGAGATGATATCCGTGTGCTTATAATTAAATTTTGTAGTATGATTGATGGGCGAAGAAAGTCTGGCTACTTGATAGGACTTTATTGTCTCTGTTTGACTTCATTATGGTTACCTAATAAATCTTTAAGGAGAGATTACCACTAATGGCCATCTCTGAACAGGCTAAATCACCAACATAGAAGATAGACATAACCCAATATATCTATTCGTCTGTTGTTGCATGGGGCCCACATGCTTCGTCACTGGAAATAGTTGCCAATGAGATTGATCACCAAAACACTATATCTTCAATGTCTTGCCTTAATTTCTTGGTTAAGTACTAGAGAGATTTTTAATGTCAGAATTATCTCGAAATTATCTGAGGCAAAGTTTCTTTGCAAATAATCTGGAGATTTGTTTACCCCTTTTCTTGATGTGTGAGTAATGTTGATTGAATATGGCAATAGCTAATCTTTCCGTTTCTGAATTTCGGGCTTTAAAGTTTTGATTATGCACGCTGTTAATGCTTGTGTTTGTTTTTAGTCTTTTATTTGCCTTCTTGGTGTAAGATGTTTGAGAATTTCAAATGGAAGTCATAATTCAAGTAGATAGACAAGGTTTTGATATTTATATTGCAAGAATAGGTAAAGTCACAGAGGAAATTTGAAGATCTGGTGCTATTGCTTTCAAATTATGATTAGTATGAATGAGCATTCCGGATGATGGGAATTGTTATGAAAATAAAGTTATGTTGCCCTTGTTATAACCTCCCAAATCCCGATAGTTATAATGCAGCACGAAAAGCAGACTTGTGGCAGGGCAACATGGAAAATTTGCCGCAAAATATATTCTACACCTCCCATAGATCAGATCTCGTTCATATTCTTAACTATTAGGATGTGATATGGGGTTGTATAATAGCACTCTTGTTAATATTCATCATAGTTATTTTAGAATTGTGAGATGCATGTGTCTGTAGTTCTGATGAATAACTCAAGATATGTAGGACTTAAAGCTAGGCTATTTACAACTAAGAATTTAGCTGCAAATTTGAGTATACTGATTATAATCCTCTATGCGGTGCTGAACATATGCAGCCATATTTCCTTTTCGTAGCATAATTTTAGTACTGATTTTAATTGTTCAAGAGTTGCATGACACATACACCCTTATCCCCTTGCATGATTGCTAGCGTAGTCTTAATCAAATGTCACGTTAATGAGCCATCAGTATTGTCATCAGGCTTTTGCAATCCATGACCAATTAAGTATAAAATATTAAGTTATTTGTACAAGGGTATTTGAGATGATGAATTGATAAGTGATGCTAAAAATTTATAGAGATGACTTTTTATAATCAGGAAAACAAAGTGGAGAGTTCTGATGTAAAACAACAAGGACAAGCTAAACTAAATGCTAGGTTATACTTGCTTTCATGATTCCAAATGCTGGCTGTAGCGATCAGCACATAACATGCTGGGTCCTTATCAGCACCTGGAATTAATTGGTGTGACACTATGAACTCTTTTTTGATATTTTTCATTTGAAAAGGGATTAATTTTTCTTTTTTTTTGTTTGGGCACGGCAGCAGCATGTACTGCACTAGTACCCACAGGCACCGATACTTGAAGCCTTGCTTGTTTTTATGAATTCTGATGTGGACGATTTGCATCACTGGCATATGCTCATTTTAAATGACCGGGAACTTTATCTGATACCAAATTGGTATTACTTAAAATAAGAAGCTTTCAGGAGGAGGAAAGTCTAGAAGGTATGATGAGCAGTGCCTTAAAAAAAAGGGGGGGGGATATGATGGGAGGCCCAACAGATATTTCAAAGTATTGAGTTTCCATCTAGACATGATATAATGAGAAAGGAAAGTTTATGTGTAGGTATTGATAGGAAAGAAATAATAGATGGAACATTGACTTCTTTAAAAGTAGATGGTGGAGACCAAAAAAAAATGGTGAACAAGAAGCATTAGAAAGAGAAGAATTAGAAGAGGAAAAAGAAGGTAAAGAAAAAAGAAGACAACGAATAGATAGATGGATAGATATGTGGGGAGAAAAGAGGGTAGAGAGAGAGAGAGAGAGTTTAATCAATGCCACTGTTTCTAACTAGTTCATATCATTATTAAGATCTGGAGCTTTATAGAGACTATATAATGATTTGAAGCGAAATTTACCCAATTAGATTCCTTGTGACCCTAATAAATCCTGCTTACCCCAAAAATTTAAATTTCCGAACAAGTAAAGTCTCAACTTCTTATGTTTAGGAGTTTTAAACTAACCATATTTCTTGGATAACTATTCAAATTTTTATCACATTAATACACTAATACATGTATAAATAAAAATAAATTTTAAGATCTAGGCTTATATATTCAGCATGTAATTTATTTATGCTTAATTTTAACTAGATCTGTTCAGAACTGGTGTTGATTAACATGGATATAGTTTGCTATGACTGCATGATTCATGGCTTCTTTATAGTTGGTGGTTTTTTAAACTGACAGACTTTTGTTGCTACCAATACACTTAATATTTTATTCACTGCGATAGCTATATGCATGTTAAGTACATGTAATCATTGTGCTGAAATATACTTTGGCATGTTGCTGATTTGTGATGCTTTCGGTGAAAATTGGTTGTTTAACTTATAGAATTGATGATCTATGAATTATATTAATGCTTTTCTTTTGCCCTAGATTCTTAGGTTGTCAAGGATGGCAGACACTAAATCTATTGGTAAGAGGTGGGAAGACATGGACATTGATGTCCTAGTGAAGATGTTCAAGGAATTGAACATGATTGAGCTGGCTCCAGTTTCTCAAGTTTGTCGGTCATGGCGCTTGGCTTGTTCAGATCCATTGATATGGAACACTCTTGATCTAGGGCTTTTGAAATCTAATTTTATTCCAACCAGGGCATCACCATACATCTGGGTGAATGAAAGGTCTGACCGGAGGCTGACACAAGTATTGAGGATTGCAATGGCGCTCAGTCGTGGAAATGTGACCTGCATGATATACCACTATAATCTATATATGAACGATGAGCATCTGAGTTACATTGTTGAGAGGTAACAATCCTAATAATTATGTACTGTTACCATAAGAAACATTTTTCTGGTTCATAATCTCTGAGAGAAATCAATATAAGGTCATAAGCTTCTCATAAATATTGTTTTTGGAATTACATTTTAACAAAGTTGTATGTCGCTACTACAACCAGAAAGTTTTCCTTATCAGTAGCTGGCCTTTTTCTCTTTTTACGTCACATGTCAGAACAGTGGTTTGATGCTATTTAATTAGATAATTACATAATATTGTATTAAAACAATTTGTTTTTATTTCTCTGCTTTTTTGGGTGAACTTTTATTTCTCTGTTTCATTAACTTATTCCTAGCAAATTTTTGAAGCGTGCCCTAAAGATTATGTATAACAGTGTAAGTTGCCTGTAATTTTCGAACCTGTGAAGAAGAGCATGACTCCAGGAAACAAAGGAAACACAATAATCGAGAAACAGTATTTACCAGGGACAAGCATCAAGATGCGTGAGTGATTTTATGTTCTCTTAACTGTAACCAATTTATGGTCAAACGGCAAGTGTTCATACCATATATGAGCACATATTATCTGTTCTTTTTATAAAAGAAATTATGACATGGAAATACCCATATCGGTCGCACCAGTTGTAATGGTTATCTAGTGCAAACATTGTTAAATTCCTGTCAGATGCACTACAGTCAACATTGACCAGAAACAAATTTACTTACTTTATTTGTTGTGATTTTATCTTAGATTTGAATGATAATTATATGTTACTAAAATTGATATGTTTTCAAAACAGGTCTCCTCATCTCAAACGACTAGTTATGCCAGCTTGGAACCGCATCACTAAAGCTGGTATCCGTCGGGCTATACAGAGGTGGGAAAAGCTGGAATCGCTGACAATGCCTGCAATCGCTCATCCCCCTTATATCTTGGAAGCAATAAGCAGGAGCTGCAAAAACTTCTCAGAACTCAAGATCATGGGTACTTTTGATGTGTACTTTGCGTCAGCTATTGCTTCCAGTCTTCCAAAGCTGAAAGTGTTAAGCGTGCGATGCTCTATAATTTCAAAGGAAGCCCTGCTGCTTATTTTGAACGTCATGGATAATCTGGAGGTACTCAATATATCTCACTGCCTTCTGGAGGGGCACACAGCTGCAGGACAGAAACAGGTGTTCAGGGAACTAGACCACTCCATTTGTGAAAGAGCTTCCAGGTTACGTGAATTCTTCCACTGTCAGAGCAGCTCATGCACTACATGTCGGAGGATGATCAAGGATGAAGGTTTTATGAGGTGGTACCAGTATGAAACCTGGTTTTGGCGCCAGGATGAGGTGAGCTCTCTTGATTTGGGAGATTATGGAAGGTTGTTTGATGAGGACATGAGCAAAAGGTTGCAAGACTGATTCTCAGTGATAATGCAGAAAATATTTTGAGGATGCCAACCTTCATCAGGGGGGTTTCCAAGTAGTTGTTCCTAATGAGCATACAGTCGTAACAGCTTTAAAACTCTTACATCTAGAGTTGTTTTAGGGCCTTCTTATATATGAGCAGCAGCATGATTTTGATGGTGTTTGGTATACTTGAGAAAGTAGGTATGGGTGGAGTAACTATTGCCACTATTTCTTATGATCCGAATGAATCAGTTTTTGAACAGAGGTAAATCTTTGCCTGCTAGGCAAGAGAATAGCAAGTTACAAATTCTATCTCGGTAGGATATATATTTCTATTATTATTAAACTAATAAATGAAAGTCCAAATTTTAACAAAGATATGAAATGAAGGAGAGGAGATAATTGTATAAAATAAAGGAAAGATATGAAATGAAGTCCAAAAGCATCCTAGAATAGGACTATTCGGATAAGTGCAAAATGTGAAGGAGAGGAGATAAATCTATTCCGATATTTTAGTGTGAGAGTTTTCCCGTGGAGTAGAGAAAATTGACCCTCTCCAATTAGTCTATTTGTCTTCATTCATTTTTTGAACACATCAAAAAGTGAGAGCAATTTCTTTATTATATGATGAAAACAAATTGTTGTGTAAATGAATGTACTCATTTATTTCTTGCACTTATCCCTTTAACCAAAACCAAAAGAAAAAATATCCTGTGAAATAGCCTATCCTTGTTATAGGGGGTATCCCTTCAAAACTTATATCCTCTACTACACACAACCTCTCCTCCACAAAAACATCCTTAGAGTTTGTCTAGGTGACGATATAAATCATAATGCTAAGAGGTTGGAATCTAAACTAATTTTACAAATAGATAATATTTGGATTTCAAAAAAATATTTTTGGCCCCTATTAATTGAATCTTGCATTTTATAACTCAAACCTTACGATTCAAAGCTTCTAAATCATAGAATGATTCTATTGGAACCCATGGCAGGTCCGGGTGCTTCTTCAATTGCTACATAGTTAGCATGTAGTTTGTTGTTATGTTGCGGATGCCTTCATAACTCAGGCTTGGGCTTGAGTGGTGGGCACTTTCAACTCCCAGGCCAAGCACAAGTTAGAGAGAGAGAGAGAGAGAGAGAGAGAGAAAGAGAGAGAGATCACGTCTTCAACAAATTGTAAAACTTGCAGAATCTGTGTCAAGACCCCAGCATACGGAGCCATTGAGGTTGGGATACGAAGAAAATAGCAGCAAAAAATTCTAATTGCAAATCATTGATTTTTTTTTTTTCTTTTTTTATAACATAGATCATAATTGTAGTGACCTAGAGGTGCAAATGAATTAGATTAGACCGGATCATGAGTGATCCCGACCTAATCCGGTTCCTTGTTCGGATCCTAATGTTGGACCCAGATTTAACTCAATAAAAAATTAGGTCGGCTCGGGTTGTCTCTATGGCCAAAATTTTTGACCTAGCAGATCATTCGAGTAGGATCGGGTACATGTATAACCTGGTCCCAATTCGATAAGTTCGAATCTGGATTGGGTCCAGGTCGGACCTAAGTCACGCGTATAGCAATGAGTTACAAATTTTAATTTATTCACTTTAAGGTTTATTTTTTTCCATGCTTTTCTCTCATGATTTGGGGTTTGGTATGTTCTTCAGAGTGGGAGATACCAATCTTGTTCAAATCCATTGGGTTTTTGAGATGATGTTACTGGATCCTCTGAATTATGTTGCTCGATTGTGTCAATTTTCTTGGTTTTCTTGATGTTCTTCAACTTCTGACCTGATTTGGGTCCCTTGGTTCGGTGTTCCAAGGAAATCTAGACTTTTTATTTGATAATAAGTCCATTCATTAATAGGAAGAAAGGCCAGAACCTTGTCAAACATTTTGTAAAATAGCTCCTAAAATGTCTTTTATTAAAATTATTATACTTTCATTTTAGGCTTGCACAAAACTTATCTGGATTTCTTGTTCAAGCATGTTTAGCTAGAATGTTGTCTGGTTTATATAATTTTAGAAAATATTTTTTGGAAAAATACTGAGGGATCTATGAAATAGGTTTCGAAAAACTATTTGCCTCAATACTGATTTGGTCCTCCAAACTCATGATCATATCAGGAAGTACATGTATTGCCTCCATCTTCCGTATTTTTTTAGTGAGGCACTTAGAAAGCAACATAGGTGTATCTTAAGTATCACTTAAAGATAAACCTTACACATGATCATCATGAGTAATCAAATGGCATCTGTTCATAATTGCAAGGCTTAACTAAAAAAAAGGAAATTGACATACCTAAATCAGCATCATCATTAGCCATTTGAACATCAATTTTACCATTAAGATTTTCTGAATCACTATCCGTTGAGCCAGACTAAATCTCCTGTGCCTTAATAACAACATCCATTGAATGAAATATCTCTTCACTAAATAAAGTTGGAAGCCCAAATTATTCTCTTTTCTCACCCTTTAAGCACCAATAGGCTTATTTGCTTAACACCACCACCCCCCCCCCCCCCCCCCCCCCCCCCCCCCCCCCCCTTTCGGGTGAATGGGTATTTTGGGTTCAGATCGGACCACGTCAAAACTCAATAAACTCAGACCCAACCCGAAATATGGAACGGTTCTAAATTTGGGACCCGACCCAGCCCCATAGGTCCTGAAATCGGGTTTGGATCGGGTCTACGCAGGTCGTTAGGATCAAGTCACAAGTCAGCCCAACGTATTTGCAGCCTTATAGTAACCTCATCAAATAATAATGTGCAGCACAACCAAAGTATGCACATTTCTGGGACACACCATTCTACTTAACTCAAACCTCAAAAAAAAATTAGAAAAGATAAAAAAATTAGTGAAAATAGGGTTTAGGTCCTCACTAACTTTCAATTCAAGTGCATCAATCAGAAAATTTTGGGCGAATTCCTTAATCAGTCTGTCGGAATGAAATGCATTTCTCAACTATGGTATAAGGGCGAAGAACTGCAAGTGATTTTCTTGGCATTCAAACATGGAATTTGCATCTTTGATTGCACAATTTCCATGTCGGATTGTAAATCTAAGCAGCTGCTATGACATCCTATTTCTAAGCTCTTACCTCTCCATCTAGCAAATTTTGATTACAATAATTATATGTGTTGGGGGAAAGTATGTCACCACGCTTGCCCGAGCAGGGGCCGACCGAGCTGACCCCCTCCGAGCAGGGGCCGACCGAGCAGGGGCCGACCGAGTCGACCCCCTCCGACCTCTTCAACCTGGAAGCACCCGAATAGCTCTACCAACCCAAAGACGCCCCGACCTGCGCGCTGAGGTCACATCCTCCCACAGCACGACCGGAGGGCTACATTTTGCTTTCGTCAACGATTAATGTGTATGGGTCCTGTAGGCTTCCGGTTCACTCAACAATCAAAGCGTATGGCACCTGCAGGCCCTCAGCCTACTCAACAATTAAAGCGTATGGCTTCCGTTGCCTACGGACGTCGCGCCTCTTACGGCAAACCTGCTTGGTTACGAATGATGGAATGACTCCACGACGACTTAAGAGCTTTGGCCTAATCTCCTACAGTAACAGCATTGATTCACACGATCGAGCATTAATTTCTACTGCATGCCCAATTGTACGACAGACCATTTGCTCCATCACATCACAGGTAACCCAGCCCCCTCTATAAAAGGGGAACTTCTCCGTTTTAGGGAGGGCCGGAAGATTTGAGACCTTGACTATTCATCGCTACAGTTCATCCAGATACTTGCTCTCTCTGACTTAAGCATCGGAGGGCCGGCGCCGGAAACCCCGGCCACCGGCTTCTTGCAGATCCCCTGGAGGACGCCGTGCACCATCGGACCGCCACTCTCCGATTCTCACCGGAGCTCCTCCTTTCTGGCCCTTTTGTCGCCCCCGGGTCCAAATTCCAGCAACAATATGTAATAATCTTTTCCTGGCATATAATGTATTTGCTCTGCACTTTTCAATATACCACGCCATGCAAGAAGCTTGCATGTGAGTTGCTACCCTCCATGAACTGGTACTCCCTTGATTGTCCTTGCCTGGACTCCAGCTAGTTACGAACAGATGTCCCGGGAGATTTAGGAGGAAATTATTTTAAATTTTAAGGCACACAGGTCACCTGTCGGAGTTGCATGCATATCTAAATTTCACCTCCACGTCGTACGTACTTGATACATCAATTTGGAAATCAAATTCTCAATCGCCATTCAATCTGATAGAGAGTTCGGATCCGTTAAATTCTGTCTTTTTGTCTAAGTTTATCTTGGTAATTCACCTACCTTCCACTTAAATGGGTCCCATTAATCAATAGCGGGTGGTCCAACAAGCCATAGACAGGATTGAAGTGGATGATTTACCTGAAACAAATGATGGATTTGATTTACTAGGAAGAGATTGAACCTAGCTATAAACATATTAGAAAGGATCCAACATCAGCATAAACACCACCATAGCTGTAAATAATCCATTGCTTTTTTTTTTTTTTGCTTTAAAAAAGGAGGAAGAGGGAGGAAGGGACAAACCCACCCCTGCATAGCAGCCTCCACTACGCCAGGAGAATATTCGATGCGGATAGAAATGACCATGTGTTGGGCACCCCGGCCGGTTTTACTCATACCATTTTCATCCGTGGGCCGGCTTAGTGATCCCTCTAAGTTCTGGCACGAACTTTTCATGTGAGTACGTCACATCTGGCATCACCGAAGCTGCCAGTGGACTAGTAACCCTTCCAAATTCCGTGTCCAAGCAGGGTGCATCCGGTCTTCTCAATTTAATCGACGCCGTTTCGAAATCGGAACTACTTGGTTAAAAGTATGGCTCCATTCTGCTGAGCTACCACCTCAATGGCATCCATTGCTCTTCGGGAGCATATATGACGGTGGTCGGAAAAAAAGATTTGCACTGTAAGTTCAAAAATTAAGTTCTAAACTTTTAGCCACCGCATCCATGCTCGACCATCTTCCCGACGTACGAAACAACGTATTCTGCTGTCGGGTCTGCATGTCGGTGAGTTTTATTGTCTGGGACACAAGTGCAGACAAAATGCATCACTGCTGACGTTTCTCCGTCCACGAGAATCAACCACCCAAACCCATGTGGCCTGCATAGAAATTATATCGGCCTTACCAGCCGGCGGCGAGCGAAGACGTGGACGGAAGCAAGATTCAGAATAATGACAGTTGTTGATCGGTGGAGCCGTACTACCACGTAAAATGAGTAACATAAAATAAAAAAAATAACCAAAAAGTAAAAAGACGTGAAATCAGCTAGCCTCACCAAATTATAGCATCCTGGGATCAAAAAAAGATCTTGCCCAAGGCACGATTTTGACCGGCCCATACTTAGAATAGATGATTCCGGCATCCACTCAAAATTCTAGGAAAGTTGCACACCTCGCTGTCCACCGCGTGACGCGAGACTTCCGATCCAACTCCATCCAGAACTTTCATGCCACGCAAATGGACAGATAATATTCACTTAAATCCACTGAATTTACCTAAAGATAGATACAAATTTGAATTTATGATTAATATTTCTATTTGTATTCATATTTATCAAAGAAAATCTGATATATGTGTGAATAGACCACTATCTGATTTATATCCAAATATTCGGTTCTATTTGTAATTCTATTTAATATATTTCTGAATTACTTTAGCTTATATTCAGTGACATCTTTAATTTTATGGCCATAAAATTTAACTATCTGACTTATATCCGTAGTTATAACAATACTTTCAATATTCGATACATATCTCTTTGCAAGCTTTCCTTTCTGTTTGAGGACGGGCGTGCCAGAAATTAAGCTTATAACAATTCTAATGGCTAGGGATAGATATACCAGCACGCCACTAGTATTGGACTAACCATAAATAGGATGAATAAAGGATGATGATAAAGTAGAATGAGTTTAGATATCTTGACTTTTAAAAGCTTTCGCTACCACCACACTGCCTATTTGAAAGAAGGATGCTAGGATACGATAGGATGTAGTCATGGCTATGATCAGAATACTTTATTGCTGCTCCTAAGGATAAATAAAAGTCTTACTAGTAAAATACAAGCGAGGAAAATTAAAGATAAAATAAAAATAATTAAAGATAAGATGAAATGTCGTTTATTTGGATTATATCTACTTATTTATACTAAAAGACAAACAATATATTAACTACCCACTATGATGATGGCAACCCATGTCTGGCCTTTGCTTTCTTGACAGTTCTGGTAACGACACCAACTGTCCTCCATTACTCAATTCCATCCTAACAGTCAAATTTAGTATCTTCTATCAGATCGATTATCAAACTTGATCGCCCTCGATTTTGTTACTAGTTTTTCTTTGGCCTAGTCCATTTTCATTTATTTGGATCATGTTTACTTCTGTATGTGGCCTGGGCCATAATGTCTTCTAGTCAACATGACCAGCTTTTCTATGATCCCTATAACCCCAGCCTTAGTTCACATCGGGCCCTTCAACGGAAGCCCTATTGCACCCATTATGTTCGAACCCCACTATGTAGCTAAAAGCACATGTCTCTCAGGTGGCACCTTGACTAAAGATATAGTGTAAACAATACCCCCCACATCCTATCGGCCATCGGTCAGAGAGGGTGATGAGATGTACCAAACATTACCATACGTAGTATAAAATGTCGATGTCCAACTCAGCAAGGTTTTAAAGTGGTGACCAAAAGCAGCCATATTGATATAATAGAGCCTTTATCATCAATCCCTTGCACTAACCCGATCCTAGAGTCTTCGTCCAAACCATTGTTTTTGAGCTCCTCCAAGCATAACCAAGAGGCCAAGGTAAATAATCATCTTTATTTTCTATTGTTTGGTCTCAATCTAACAAATTGTTTTCTTTTCTAGCAGACTGGCAATGGTTGTGGATGCTCTGTCCTTAGTTCACTAGTCAAGGTGAGGGCCAAGTTTGCTGCACACTCAATAGTGCCTCCTTCGGTCAAAACTCCATCGATTTCTTTAGTTAAAATCCTAGTGGCCAAACAAGCTATTTAGGAAGTTATTGGCTTGGAACTCAATGGCCTAACTAGCCCACGGAGGATGGCCCAAATTTGAGGTGCAATTGATACTCCACCGCATGCCTTTGATCTACCTATTGGCCAAGTGGCAAACTTGACTAGTCTAAGGAGCCAGCTTTCTAACTTCTCTGAGATGCATCAAGCTATCGCCATACAGCTAAAGAAACTAGGCAAGGGACCTCATAGAAGGAAGAGTTTGAACTTGATGTAGCAACGTTTGAGGGCAAAATCATCATGTGCAAGAGCTCTTGTGATAATCTCCAAGAGGAAGTCACATTAGCCGAGTAGCTATCACTTTCTATAGTTTCCAATGGCGGAGGCTCGCATCAAGTTGAAGGGATTGAAGATGAACTTAGCTGAGGAAGAGATGATAAATGAGGCAAAGTTGCAAGCACTGGCCAAAAGCATGCACCTGGTTTCAAAATTGCATGTCCTTATTTCCTGCTCTTCTGACCGAGGTATCTAAGGCTGATAAACTGGCTAAATGAGAGCATAGTAAGAAAATATCTAGAACTTTGTAAATCTATATTCACTTTATAACCCATAACACAACCTTGTATTCGGCCTTAAAAGCAGCGGATGTGCCTTTGCCAATCAACTTAAGGAATATGTTCTTACTATTACCAACCCTACATTATTTGTACCTTTTGCTTCTAGATTGAATGAACCATCCATGAATATCCAAGAGAAAACTCTCTCATTCGTAATCAACATGGGGATCTTCCACGACTCATGTCCCTTAGTCCTAGTTTGAACTGAGCCTTCCATTGTCATGTTAACTCCGGCATATAGAATTAGAGCATGCATCGAGCAGAAAAACCCTGGTGGCATCCATTAGAAAGGATGCCTTTGAGCCTTCATGATGCAAATGGTTAGTACTGTGAGGCCGCTGCAATTTTGACCCTTATTCCTTGGAGAGTGGTCGATTCTGTTATTAAGGACTCTTGTTAGCATAGATTCAACATATTTACAAATAATCATTTGTAATTCACCATGACTGATGGCTCCAAGTGCCAGTGTGGTGCTGACCGAAGTATCAACTCTTGGTTTGATTTGTTGTAGCCCTACACTTGCTAATAGTATTTCCTCATTATCTTGGTTAGTAAATCCTAAGGACTCCTAAGATAGTCTTTGATTGTTTTCTCTTGATAAGTTGAAATCTTAAAGTCAATTCCTCAAAGACCTCAATATTTCTATACAAAAATTTATAGGTTGATTCATCTGCCTTGAAGACATGATCGGCTAATTATTTCACAGTATACACTAGAATATGCTATGTCTTATAATATTAGCCATCGACAACAAAAAAAATCTTTTGACCTATTCAGCACCAAAACTAAAGATGCCACATATCACTCCATGAGTGGCCCTAGCATAGTGGCCACTTTACCTACAATTGCATTATTGATCTTTCTTCGCAGTGAAATGATGATAGCTATGCCACAATATCCTACTGGGTGTGCCAGAAAACTTATTTGCATGCTTTTCTTCCTGTCTGGAGATTGGCGTGCTAGAAAGCTTGTGATAAGTCTCATGGTTAGGGGTAAATACGTTAGTATACTACCAGCATTGTACTAGCTAGAAATAAATTTTTTAAAGGATGATGATAAGGTAGCATGGGTTCAGATGCTTTGACCTTCGAAAACTTTTGCTCCCATCGCACCATCCTTTTGAAAGAAGGAGGATAGGATAGAATAGGGCATAGCTGGGGTTATAATTAGAGTACTCCACTGCCACTCCTAAGAATAAAATAGATTCATACTAGTAATCTATAAGCGAGAAAAAGTAAAGATAAAGTAAAGATAATTAAAGATAAGCTATATTCATTGATATGTCAAAAGGTCTCTTATTTGGATTACATCCATTTATGTATATTAAAAGATAAAGTAACTACCCACTCTAATGATTATAGCCCACAACTGACTTCTACTTTCTTAATGGTTCTAGCAACTGGTGCCAACTATCCTCCACTACTCACATCTATCCTAATGGCCAAATCCAGTATCGTCTATCAGATTGATAACCATACTTGATTAGTCTCGATTATGTTACTATTTTTTCTTCAATCTACTCAATCTAGGCCATCTTCTCTATTTAACATATGCGATAACATCTTCTAGTCAACTCGACCAACTTTTCTATGATGCTTGTCATTCCAGCCTTAGTTCACATCAAGACCTTCAGTAGAAGCCCTGTTGTACCTATCATATTCTAATTATACCACATGGCTGAACAAGCATGTGCCTCTCAAGTGCCACCTTGAGTAAAGCTATGATGTAAACAATATTCATATATATTTAAAATAAGTATAGACTCATTCGTTGTCTTATCAAGTTTTAGGCCATTATATCTTCTTAAGCAATCGTTATTTTTTTTATATATAAAAAAGTGATACCTAGTTGTTTGTTACAAGTTTGGGAAGCTTGGAATCATAAAGATGAGGGATCCTCCAAAATAGAGAATGGCGAGCAGGGCTTCTCAAAAAATAAGAAAAACCAACTCATCATGATGTTTTCACTCCATTTTCATTATGAAGATGTATCATGTTAGGATCTGTTGCTCAAACTGATCACGCTAACATTATGGAAGTTTCTAGATCATTTGAAATGAGATTAGTATCAAAAGTAGCCTCTAATTTTAGGAGGAAGGAAGGAAAGTAGGGTTTCGTTCTAAAATTGAAGAATATTAATCTCTTGGCAGGCTACTAGGTTTCGCCTATGCTATGGTTTTAAAGGAATGCACCTTAATTATTCAATTGAAGTGTCCATTTCATTATTTTTCGAGGTCTCGAGAAAAAAGAGAAGGTGCTGGTCATGAATGGGGCTCATCAGCAACAAAGAAAAATGAAATAAGGACTGAATGGACTACCATCGACCGACCATAAAATTTGACAGTCATAGCTCGTTGGTATGTGGTTCCGGCATTTTTGAGCTCAAACGCATCAAAACTTTAGCTCGAGATTTCACTTTTATCATTATGGATTGGTATGAAGATTGTGTCCTAGGCAAGCCGAACTAATTATCATAGCTATTGAATTTATGCATTTGATTAATATCTATATCTGCATTCATATTCACCAAATCTAAACTGATTTGGATATGAATATATCAATATCTAATTCGTATTTAATCCATTTTTAGCTCTAGGTCATTAGCATAGTTTCACTAATTTTTGGGGCAAGATTCACCGAACTAACCCTCATTGGCCGATCCATCTACAACGCCTGCTACAGGACTAAGATTTTCTACATGCCTACAATCCCTATTCAAACCCACTCCTAGTGAGACAATCAGCATGGGTGTCCGTAAGGCTACATCCACCATCATCGATACAGTTCTAATAGTCTCTCTCACCATCAATAAGGTCGCTCAATGTAATGCTGATGCAGCACCCCCATTATCATTGGAGCCGCTATGCCTTAACCCACCTCTCAAACCTTGTTGTCCTCATAAGCCTCCTTACTAGAAGAAGACCCCCTGACCTACTACAATGGATGCATGCCAAGAACCTCCTCCCACAATTTGGCACCTTATTCATTTCTACAGCCATTTTATCTTCTTCACCGGTCACACCGTATATCTTGAGTATGTAGCCTATGCCCCACCTCTAGGCTCCATTTCATCTCTACCATTGTTATCAAGTCTTCTTTGTTAAATACCTAAATCTACTTGATTGGTCAATCCCAACAGCTACATAACCAACAATAACCACTCCACCATAGGCCCGTTCTTCCATAGAGGACCAGTTGCTCAATCTAGTTACGTGTCAATCATATGCTTGCTCGAGGGCTAGGTAATACTCTCGCCATTAAGCTCCAAAGATCTTATAATTGACTTTTTCGATAGTTTGAGATAGAGGTTGAAATTATCGTTTGCACACCTCCTTTATCGCACTAACTCTCGCATCACGTCTCTCCGCCCCTCTACACCACTTTTCACACTAGTCCAATGCTCTCATCATAGCTATCATAGGTACCACAAAATAGAAGCAAGAAAGGAGAGAAAGAGGGAAGAGAAGAGGAGGGAGAGAAGGGAGATGGAAGAAGGGAGAAAGATGGGGAAGGGGAAAGGGAGAGGAGGAGAGGGGGTTCCCTACCAAGCAAGGGTAGAGAACCTAGCTAGAAAGCATGCAAAAATCCTCCCTCTTTTTCTATCTCTTACACTCAAAACATCAGAGCTTTTTCTTCATAAAGGGCTTGGTTGCCATGAGATAATTGGGTGCATTGTTGGAGACAACATACCATACCATACCATATCATTAAGATCTATTATAGCCATCAATTATTATCCATTTCTAGATTTTGAAAAATAAATTTGACTTTATTATTTTTGAGTTCTAATGGCTAGAAATAATTAATAGGCCACCAATGTAATTTCAAAAATTTTACGAGATGGTTATCTATTTGCCAGTCCCCTCTTCACATAAATCTTCTCACCCTCTTTCTGATAATTGATATATCAACCTCTTCATCAATTGATCTCCTCTTTATAAATCTTTTCACCCCCACTTTTTTTATATAAAAACACATGCAATTAGATACTAAAGACCTATACTAATAAAGAAAGGCTTTTACAGCTGAATCTTTTTTCGTAAGGCCAATTGTAGTTTATCTTACTAGCAAGTGGAACCATCTAACAAGACCATCAATCTATTCTTGCCACCTTACATATGTCATCCTTTGATCTGTCAATTTCATACTTTATTTTTTTTATTTATTTAACCTAGGAGAGAGGAGAAAAAATATATATGGGCACATGTATAGATGCATTATCATCTATATGAGAAAAACGAAATTTCTAAAAAAAACTGAGTGACATAAGAAATATTTTATATTCAAAAATCTTGACAATTTATTAGTGTTTAATAATGAGTAGTGAGAGAAAAATAGAAAAAATGAGGATAACTACTGATAGAGAGGTTAGACAACCTGAAAAATCAGATTTCATCCAACCGTGAGACCATAGTTATCCATCCATCTAAATAAACATTCAAGTGATATGAGAGGCTGCAAATATGGACAAATCATCTATCCTTTTGGCACTTTACATGCATTGCACGAGCTTGGTTCTAGTATGCATCACCACTAAATTTCATGCAATGCATTTAAAGAAAATCATATGTTGTCATATTAATTGTTAATTTTAATATCTTTGTTGAGAAAAATATACTTATGCTTTTAGCAAGTGGCATCTCTTTGCAAAGATTGAATTCATGTTCTCTCTCTCAAACAAAGGAGGGCAAAAAACATTAAACTTATGAGGGGCAATTTATTGAAGAAGAGGAAAATATAAAGCACCACATAGACAAACAAGTGATTGCATTTTAGCATTTTTAGAAGCACAAGAATAAAGTATAGTAGATATAACATATATTATTTAATGTTGGTTTTTAGCTATTATTCTATTATAATAGAGTTTATATAAAGTAGCACTTGTTTTGGGAGATCAATGCTCCTGATTCCATCTAAATATGAAGTAAGTTAACTAAGAGATGGATAACAGGAAAAGAAAAAATCCGACACCCAAAATTGCCAAGTTATGATATAAGGAGATATGAGACTGCTGGGGATGTAAGTAAAGAAAAGATGTTGCATATATCACACAAAAGGCTTAATAGGTTGGCCATGTGTGGTTGGGATTTGAAACGTTCATACTTATGTGGAGGTTAGAATGAAACATATACAATACATTGACATGGCTCACACATATGGGATATGTATATTATACAAAAGGAGTGAGCATAACATGGATGATTATGATACCATGAGTATATTATAAGTACCCTATGTATGAATATTAGCTGGAAGGCTTTGAAGTCTAAATCATCGCAGACATTGGGCCTTTTGCATCATACATAGCATATTTTGTCAAAAAAATATTCAAGGGATGGCCATGACAACATGTCTATTTTCTTTATAATATCAATCTGATACTCATTGTAAAAAATGATAGTGACAAAAAGGGCAAATAAATAATTTTAAAAAGCCACAACAACCCTCGGTACCTTAGCCTTCACATCTACTCTAAAGGAAACATTACAAGAGTTACTTTCTGTGTCACTTGCATCCTCAGCTGCAGCCCAGTAGGTTCCTCGATGAACTGAGGTCTGAGTAACTATCACTTGAGTAGTATCGCTGCTTCTGAATCTAGAACCGTGAAGAAGTAACAGAGTACCTTCCTTCATAAGTCCCTGCCTTAGTATCGGAGGACTCATCCATGTCTGAGCGGCTGAGCCACAATCACTTTCATCTTCTGTAGGGATGGTGTGGGACATGGGGATCGGACCTCTCACTAGGTGTCCACTTCGGAATTTCTCCGGCGATGGAATGCCAAGCCCACGACCGCCAGTCCGGAGACCGTGAAGAGGATCCATCTTTTGTTGAGGGTTTGAGAAAGATGCATGATCCTATTTAATTCCTTCAAATTAGTGCAAGAACACCTAACAATAGTAAAAACTGCCAAAGTCGAGCAAAAAGACTCATTAAAAGAGAGCAAATCGGCAATGTTGCCGTCCCAAACCCATTAAAAAGCATGTGAATCGAGTCCAAAGGAGGGAAGGGACTTCCTCCTGGATTAGGAATTTCCATATTCATCGTTATGTTTATATTAAAAGAGGGAAAAATTTAACCCTCTTCCAATTCAAGAGGAAAAGATATCTATGGAATATAATGTTTGAAATCTTCGTATGGCAATAGTAAATGTATTTAGAGATTCTAACGGAGATGAACAATTAGGGTACATTGCAACTAAATCTTACTTTTTGAGGTTTAATTGAAAAAAATTAAAAGTTTTAACGTTTAAGTGCCAATAGTAAAAGATTGGAAAAAATGCCGCTGTAATTGTTTCAAACTTTTCTGGAAAAAAAAAAAAAAAATCCTAAATAAGCACCATCTTAGCCCCCCAAAAAACAAAAAAATCCTTTTCCTTCTCTCTCCATTCTATAGATTATATTAAAACAATATTACTATATTTATCTAAATATTCTTATTTTACTTTGCCAATAAATATTTAATATTTTTTCAATTAAAATATTTAAATATATCAATGTTACTTTTATGCGTTCACATCTAAGGGTGGGTGTCTGAATTTTTTTCCAAAAATAAATTTTTGCCTTAATAAATCTTACTTTTATGCTTTCCCTTCTCTCTCCATCCTTTTTTTTTCCCCCCCCGCACGTGCAAAAAAAAAGGCAGTTAGTTATTAAGGCAAAAATTTATTTTTGGAAAAAAATTCCGACACCCATCCTTTTTTTTTTCCTCGCACGTGCCAAGCATCTTATTTCTCCTGATTCCACGATGGTCCCATCACACGACTCTCAACTGCAATTAATACATGCACCAAAAAAAAAAAAATCTCAGCAGCAGCGGTAAAGGGTAACACTCGCCGCCTTGGACTTCTCTCCTCCTTTTCCTCTCTCCTCCTTTTTTCTTCATATATGCAACGGAGAACACAAGAAAAGAAAGTCGTACAATTCCCGTAAAAAGAGGGTGACAGAAAGGAAGAGCGAGTGCCCGTGGAGAGAATGGCGGTGGCGGTGCTGTGGGGGACTTTGAAGCACGCGATCGAGGCCTACACGGGGCTTTCGCCGGCGACCTTCTTTACCTTGCTGGCCCTCGCCGTGGCCTTCTACTACGTCGTCTCCGGCTTCCTCCAGCCCCCGCCCTCCCTGAGGAAGCGCGAGGCCAAGTTCGAGGCCGTCGAGCCCCTCCCGCCCCCCGTCCAGCTCGGCGAGATCACCGAGGAGGAGCTCAAGGCCTACGACGGCTCCGATCCTAAAAAGCCCCTCCTCATGGCCATCAAGGGCCAGATCTACGACGTCACCCAGAGCAGGTCGATCTCCACCCCTTTCTCTTCTCATCGTCCTTCTTTTGTTTCTGATCTGATTTGATAGTTTGATCGTCCCGTGCTGATCTGTGTTTTTTTTTTTCAAACTTTTTTTGGGTCAAAATCAGTTTTTCTTCAGTTACTTTTAGGTTTCTGGTCTCTATCAGTCCTTTTGCTTGAGTACTTTATGGGTGTTCTAGTACTGTGGTTGAAGATATGGCTTTGTTTTGGTTTGGTTTGATTAGTAAAGTTATATTTCCTTCTGTTCATTCTTATGGGATCTGGAAAATAATTATGTAATAGCCGTCGGTCCCTTCATGTCTTGAGGTATGGGATCCGATGTGTTTACCTCGAGCTACTTGGATCTGCTTTGATGCACTTGTTGTGGATGGTTGGTTCTTATGTGTTCTCATCCGGTTTCCCGTTTTATGATGTCTTTATGCATATATTTTTAGGGATTTGGGTGAATATATAAGATGTTTTATTCTGAACCAGTTATCTGTATTTCGACTTGTTTTACTACATGTGTTACTTCTTGTGGTTTAAGCTGTTGCTTTTTTCTTGCTGGTTTCAATTTAATAGAGTTTCTTTTTTCTGTTCCATCCTGTGGGTTCAGGAGGGATTACTGTATGAGTACTGCTGGTTGGTCTAGTGTGAATCTATGGGGCTTCTGGCATTTATTATGTGCTACAGATCTCGAATATAAGAACTTATGTTTGCCTGCTATGGAGTTGAATTTGGGTATTTGCATTTCCCATTGTCCTTAAAGTAAATATGATTCCCCTAGATAATATTCTTGCTTCTGTTTCCATCTCTTCGAAACTGATAAGAAGTCAAGATTATGGGTTCATGGATATGGTGCTTACCTTGTATAACTTGTTATGTCCGAATATTTGGTTTCCTTTGGTCTTACTATCAGTGATGGTTCTAAAAAGTGAGAAGGTATTATCTATAGCTTATGTTGGTCTGATCCATATTTTACTGGACCCCATATCTTCCTCTATATATCTGCTGCCACTTTTTGGCCATTTACATGTTCAATTCTTATTTGGATAGTTTTAATAGTTATTGGTTGCTAACAGGTTTCCATCCTTTATGTCTATATCATGGTTCCTTGTACCAGCTTGAACTGGGCGGTACAGATGGCATACCGTACTGGTTTGGTATCGATATCCAGTACGGATGGCGTACCGAGCGTTGGTATACCGAAAAGACGCGTACCGTACTGGTACAGTGTTAGTATGGCACTGGTATGGGGTTTGGCATATATATATTCCATGTAATTGCCTGGTTTGTGGAATGCATAATTATTGTGTCAGGGTCATTAATTTAGTGTTGCAGAGCCTACTTATTTATGTTTGTAATATTTCTAAACTTTTCTCATTTAATATGCTTTGGATCTCCTTCAACCAAGGTTTTCATCTGGCTATCTCTGTTTTGTCGATATTGGGCAACCTCTGATTATAAAATTTTTGGGCTTTTATTATCTTGGCAGTGTAAACTGATATATGTAAGATATTGATCGATATGAGAACAATATATTTGCCAGTATATCCTAATCACCTTTTTTATTACCTCTTTAAAGAGAAATTTTGATTAATAAATCTCAGAATTAATGCCTAAATGTAGTTGCTAATCTATGATTTACCATATTCACTGATGCACCGATATCTCAATTCTGATATATTGGCCGAGATCTTGGGCTTTTGCAAAAATTTTCATCTTTCATCTAGGCACACCAAAATGACCAATATGTCAACTTTTTGAAATCTTTTCTTCAACATGCCTTTTCATTATATTTTTTGATACTACAACATAATGTATATAAATGCTTTTGATGGATCTAAAATTGTTGTTTGAGATGTTTTTGTCTTGATTACCTATTTGATTTCAACAAACTGCTTTTGTCTTGATGACACTACTCAAGTCATGACTTCTGTAATTGCACCCAGAGTAAAATTATTCTTCAACTTATTAAAAAATTCTTGAATTATTCTCATCAATGATTTTTCTCTTGGCAGACTAATTCTCCAAATTATTCTCCTTAAACTAATAAATCCAGAATTATTCTATTATTTCCAGATTCTACATGGATTTTATGATTTATTCATGACCCATTCACAACCAAGAAATCTTTATGCATTACAACCTATTCACAACCAAGAAATCTTTATGTATTACAACCTATTGACCCCCTATATTTTTGTTGGAGAATAAAAACAAAGTTGCTAATGTATTACGATCTTGTGCTTGATGGTTACCAGAATTCTAAAGAGGTGCAAAATGTGTTACTTGTTTCTTTGGAGTATAGGACACTGAAGACTTGTTCTTGGCATGGAGGCTTATGGTGTTAACATGCTGGAATACTTTGAAAATGAGACATATGCTGCAGCCAGATTCTGGATCTATGAGGCAGCATATGTAGAGGAGCATAACAATTCAATTGATGATCTCTAATAGGACACCAGGTGCATTTTCTTAATGTTCAAGAATTTGGATTTGGGCCCATAAGTACCTTGGCAAGTCTTGGGGGTTGCAAGGAGTTAATTTTTCCTGGTGTCTGCATCCTCAAAGATTGGTTGATATAATCTCTACTCCCTTTGAAGGTGATTGAGCTACTACAATTTTATTGGCTATCTAGGTACCAGATGTGTGGCATGAATGATGGATGTCTTGAACAGTGTGAGAGAATCAGGCAAGGCAATTTTGAAGAAGGATTCAACACAGTGGCATGATCTAAGATCATAAGATGTAGATATCTATAACTGTGTTTTTGCTTGGGGCCAGTCTCATTGATTGATGATATCAAAACAGACCGGTAGTGCAATGCTAGACATTTTTTCTGAAGTATGATACTCGACCTTTTTTGTTAGTAGTGCCAAGAATTGACATGTCATAAAGGCTTGATGGTACAAACTACAAAGTGTCATGGAGGGTCCAAATGTTTGGGTAAGGAAGCGGATTGGGTAAGGTTCTCATCAGATCATTTCATAGTCTGATGCAGTATGGCCCTTAGATCTGCATCAAGATGCGTGTAGAATTTCAGACAATGTGTGATGGACATGGTCCGTGCATTAAAAGCTGCACTTTACATGCATTGAAATACATATCCAAGGGCGTAAGCTCTGTCGGACCGTCAAATGGTCCAAAGTGTCAAACCCAACCCTTTACCCCAGCGTAATGTTATACTGGGGACATATAACAAGAAGCAGAAAAACTTGTCCAGATTTGGAGAGCCAAATCGTTGGACTGGAAGTTTAGTTTCTCCACTTTGAATCTTACTGTAATATAAATTTTTACAGCTTGCAGAGCAGAGGAAATATTTGCAAAACAAAAAAACATCAGATGATGATTGCTAACCTGACATTGGCTAGCAGAAAAAAAATTCTTTTGGGGTGAGAAAAGTGGATTTTTGATAGTTGGACATGCTTAGTACTTTGACAAAGAAAAGGAAGCTATGAAATTGCATGGTAGATACACATTGAGTCAATTAGTGTATGATTTGACTTCTTGTTTTTTAAAGCTAAACTGTGCTATTTATGATTTCTCTTTTCTGTTCTGGTGTATCATAGTGGAAATTCTTTATATATATTGAGCTAAGCAATAAGAGGTGAGAATATGTGCTGAATGGTCCTTTTATGTGCATTATAAAATGAAAAATTATACTTAATTAATTGTAGTCATGCCTTTATTTTTTATGGGAATGTAGCTTTCTTTGTTTGCCATATTAAGAGTTGTCACCATGGGATCTGGGGACCATGACTGAACTTTATAATTGGTGTTGCTGCTGGTCGTGCAGCATGGCATCATATGAATTCCGTTTGTGGACATTATCTTATCATTATCTATTGTCCTGATCTAATATTTATCCTTTATCTATTTGGTGATTTCCATCTTTCCATGGTCCATCAATTCTTCAGATGAATCCATTATCACCAACACCTTGCTCTTATTGCCAGAATCTTTATTACACGTATTTGTCCGAACTTTCTTCTCAACCAGTTTAATTGGCATCTTGTCATGCTACTAAGTGTGAATGAATCTTGTCCTTGAGTTCAGCTTTTGTATGATGCTGCAAGTATTTGAAATCTGCTTCATATTTGTATGTTTCCTTATGCAGGATGTTTTATGGACCTGGTGGCCCATATGCATTATTTGCAGGTAAAGATGCTAGTAGGGCATTGGCAAAAATGTCCTTTGAATCGAAGGATCTGACTGGCGATATTTCTGGGCTTGGCCCTTTTGAGCTTGACGCACTGCAGGACTGGGAATACAAGTTCATGAGCAAATATGTGAAGGTTGGGACAGTTAAGAAAACTGTGCCTGCAGCAGATGCATCCGAAGGAAGCACCTCTGAAACAACAGAGAAAGCTGCTGATGCCGCCGGCATCAGCCCTGCAGATAGTCAAGCAGGTCATGCTTTAGAATCCAAGGAGAGTGATCAGGCAGATCATGCTGCTAAATCAGAGCATATAGCAGAATCAGAGGAAGATGGTCCGGCAGGTCAGGCAAACCGCATTGCTAAATCAGAGCATATAGCAGAATCAGAGGGAGAAGGTCCGGCAGGTCATTGTGATGAAGAAGAGCGTAAGACAGAATTGAAGGTCGATACTCCAGCAGAACATGGTGGTGAAGCTGATGCCGCTGACTGCAGTGCAAATCTGACGGAAGTCAGTGCAGGCGGAGGAACCAAGGAGTAGTTCAAATTACTGTTTTGTTCTCGTGGTAAACTGTCACATATGCAGGGTTCTGTTGAATTCCTTGATTCTCCAGACCTTATATATATATATATATATATATATATATATATATATATAAAAGATAGCTGATAGGGGCTTCTCTTGTATACAGATCTGCATGATATAGAACTTCTGGAGTGTTTCTCTTTTCAGAGGCAGGGGAGGGATGTTTTTGCCCTTTGTGTTTATTTGTTAGTTCAATAAGTGCTGCTTGGTGAGACTTTTGATAATCTCGTCATTTTCTGATATCTTGTATGATATGATGTTTGTAGTGAGTAACAGTTGATGTTTTGCACAGAATTGCAATATGGCGTGGTTATGATAGCATGTTAACGTTTGCTGTGTTTTAATTGAAATGGGGACTATTGAATGTGAAAATGATGCGGTTAAAGTCTAGCTTTTCCTGCTCAAATTTGGAAGCTTTCTGAGCTGGTTTAAGATTTTTTTTTTCTTCCCGTAGGTGTCTTGAAGCTCCGCACGGCAAGAACATTTGTCAGATATGTATTAACATATTCTGAAAGAAGTGGGATGATGCAATCTCAGTACTTCATAGGGGAGTTTGAACCGGGAAGCCTGGGGCGATGGATGCTTGATGCGGAATGTCCTCATGTTTGTTTGCAAGAATCTGTGATCTATAGGATTATATAGGGGTGTGCAGTGAAGGGTTGGAGTGGTTTAGGGATATTTTTGAAACCAAGCTGACTTGAATTGGTTTCTTCAAATTGCAATCAAAATCGAACTAACTATTTAGAAAATAGTTCAAACCGATCCAAAAAAGTCGGTTCGGTTTAGTTCAGTTTATCGAGTTGCAGGGCTAAATAGGCCTTTGGTAAATGGGCTAGGCTAATGGGTTTTGCAAAATGGGCTTTTACCAAATTACCGAGAAGAAATCAAAATCTAGTGAGAAGGAAGAAGAAGAATAAGAAAAAGAAGCACATACCCATCAAGAAGAAGAAGATGACGACTACTAGTCAACCATAAGAGGAAGAAGAACCCTCGATGAGCCGCACATATTCACCTCAATTTTATCCATGCATGGATGAAGAAAAGGAGAAGGAGAAGGCTAAGAAGAACCGGTGAGGGTTAGAGAACTGGTCCTCCTCTGATGAGGAGGATGGTGACCGCAACTTGTCATTCTTGCTCCCTATCGGTTCCAACATCCTACTAAGAAATTGAGGCACAAGAGACTCGAATTTCGAGCTAGTGACTCAAAAATAAGATCAAAATTGTGCCTTTTTTTATTTTGTTTATCTTTGATGGAGGGGTATGGAATGATGGCGGGGTGGTGGCGATGGGAAGTCTTTCTCCCCTCCAGTGATGTGGTAATTAATGTAAGTGGTGGTCCGCTTCTAGCCATTGGATTTGACCAAGGAACTCTCATCTCTATTCTTGACTCCAGTTCCCTCACCGTAAGAGGAAATTAGGCTCTAATGCTCCCCTTGATGCCCTGGCTCTTCGTCTCCTTCTTCATCTGAATCAATGGCAAGACATCTATTGAAACCTCTTCTCTATATAACCTTGAAACCTCTAGAAGAAACTGAAGCGAAAAGAAAAACCATAAAAATCTCTCATTTAACCTCAAGATGTAATCTTTTTTATTATAAAAAAAAGAAAAAGTACGGAAACGAGGCCACTATGCTTGGATTTCTCTATGGTTTGAGAAAGCTATTAGAGATCGATGGAAAAGATAAGATTTTTGGAGCGAAGATATGGAGAATAATGGTGGGAAGAACGGGAGAGGTAAAAGAGAAAAAAAGAAAAGAGGAAAGGAGAAGAAATCTCACCCTGACAAGAGTTGGAAGAGGCAAAAGGGTGGTACAAGCAGCAGAGTGAAAGAAGAGTACGAAAATATCGAAGAGACTTGGAGCAGCTTGAACAGCTAAAGAAGGACTAAACCGAACCTTCACCCGTTATACTTGCACACTCATAAGATTATGCTCATAAATACCTTGGCCTAGCAATGCGAAACTTCAAATCAAAATAAAGAGAGAAAATTTTAAGTGGGTCACAAACTTAGTCAAGACCCCCAAACAAAGGTCATATTCTTCGGTCTGAACTCCCAGTCTATCTATATTTAGTTAAAAGGCATCTCGATGTACTTTATACTATGAAATTATAATATATTTATAATTTTAAGTGCCCCCTGGAACTAAAAGTCATAATTTGATTTAATGCTTTTTTTGGTAGAAGATTACATAAAAATCTTGGGATCATCGAAAGGAAAGGTCAGAAATTTTTTTTTTTTGTTCTTGCATTTATGTTTTTGTTTCTCAAGTTTCCCAAATTATCTAGCAAAAACTTCTCCATAAACTCTCAATTATAAATTTTACATTTGAATGATGTTGAGGATAGAATAATTACTTTTAATATTAAAACCGTCTAAACAAACCCTTAAGGACTTTAGGAGGGAATATTTCACTTGGTGACTCATAGATACGTGGATAAAGCAAAATCACAATCTTATGGAGAATATAATCATTGAACCCACAAAGAGATTCCACGCAACTACAAGAGGAAGTTACAGGCAAATTACAATTTCTGCAACATATTTAGATGAGTATCTATTACGCCCAACACCAGTATGCCATTGTTTTCTACAATTCTGGTATCACCCAATAACAGAGAAATTATCTTAATAAAGCAGAAGACCATTAAACAAACAGAAACTAAATATCTGGCCTATTTTTCAATCAGCGACGACATTTGGCAGTAGACCAACTTCTAATTCCTCTGAAATGCGTCATGTTGTGAAGTGCATGGGTCCAGGGACCTTGAGTTATGGTAGGGCATGCCAACAGTTTCATAGTCAGCTGTTCAATACCTAGCATGATGGCGTTGGCTTCTGGAAGTTATAAGATGTGCTCCATGCTAAAGGGCATGCCTTGAGCTTATTTGCTCAAATACTCTAAATCCCTCATCTTCGGGAACCATACACAACCTGCTTCAAATCTCGATGTTCCTGCTGTAAGCTCCATTACTAACTCATCCCAATGGGGAACAATATAAACAGGTTTCCGAAGAAGTTGCTTTGAACCTAATTCACTCTTCTGCACTTGGCCTCTTGGTCTGGCTATCATATTCTCTCAACCTATTTCATTTCTTCCTGAATATGAATCGAAGGCTTTATTTTGCAGAGAGAAGTCGAAGCTCCACCAAGCAGAATTTCAATCAGAGAATTTGTATTTGCACTATTCTTTCTTCTTCTGCTCAAAATGATGATTACACACATCCATTGTTACAAGTTATTTGCAAGACAATATACTTCAAAAAAAGGAAATAGTCACTTGCAAAACAAAGCTTTGAAAAGACCTATATGATACAAAATAAACTGGGGAGAAAAAGAATAGCACAATGTCAACTCAGCAACCATCAGATGAATCTTGTGTTCCCACAAAAGATTCGATTTTCTGTTGACAGACAATGAGAAATGTAACAGTTAATATGGAGAATTAATCATAAATCAATTAAAAGATTAGCAAAATTAAATACCAATCATAAGGCATTTTCTTCAAAGTTCAGCTAACACAAAACAAGTCCCATACCTTTACTGATTGCTTTATTTCTTCAAGTTTATTTAGCAACAAGTCTCCAGGTATGACCCCTCCAGCCTCAAACAGAGCACGTCTAGGAGAAGCTTTGACCTGCACATTTCATAACAAATGTTATATAGTTATGTGCACTCTATTGGAAATCATTTATCTCCAGAAGCATCACATAATTGATTGGTCAATTAGTAAATCGGCTATTATATGTATATACTATATCATGGTGTCATTGTGTGATCAACTGACATTGCAGTGAACGCTGGCTTGCAGCAGAGGCCAAATTAGTTGGTATGCAACTCCATAATTCCATAAATGGGATATGTAATCAACTAACGAGATACTAACGAGATTCAATTTACAGTACCCAACTTTCAGGGTTTACAGAATCTCCCATCTGCAGAAATCAACAGTTAACTTTAAAATCCTAGATTCTCTCTCTGATGTTTTAGGAAAGCCGAATGTCAATTTTCCATACAACAAAGTTCACATCAAGCTAGGGGATCCCAAAAACTCCTATAGTTTGGTGCAAAGACTATAGATGTGAAAACAAATGTTATATAATGATAGCACAATTATGCATTTATGCATGATAAAATTCAGGATTAGGACTTGTTAAATGGGGAATAGAAGTACAAATTAGGTATCAACATTTTGGGCATCTATGTATGCTGTGGTCATACAATTCGCGCACTTGACAGGAAACTAACAAGGTTATTCATGTTTTATAAGTCAAGCCCAGTCGAAGAAAGACTCGGTTTTTCTATTAAACAACACACAAAGTTGTTCCTTAAACTAAATAACTCATGAAAACAGGTGTAGACCAACAGGATAGTTTTATCAAGGAAAGAAAAAACTACCACAGAAGGGTAAAAGGCATTTATGTATGATGTGTGAATCACAATCAAAGACACTGACTTAGAGCATGCAAACAAACGTTAAACAAGTTGAACTACCTCACCTAAAAAAGGACTCGAACTACAAGAAATTTAACCTATTACCTTCCAGCCAGGAGATTGAAACTTCTCAATTGCTGGAACCTCGGTTAGAGATCTCATATGAGTTGGTGTGGATAGACCTTCCCCGGGGTGCATTGTAGGCTTCCAACTCCTGGCTTCTTGGATACTCTTTGCAGCCTCTGTTATAATAACCTAAATGGGGTACTCAGTTAGTTTGAAATGGACACGTCTCTAAATCATGAAGGATTCACTAATTATCAAAGATAATTGAGTATTCCAATGATTGAAATTAAAGAAAAAAGAAACATATTAATAATAAGACATGAGAATCAAGAGATTACTGATCCAGCACAGCTCATCTGACAAGTGAGATGCAAAGACTCCAAAATGATGATAAATTTGATCTATTAACTTGCCAAATATTTGCTTATAATGAACAAAGCAGGAAGGCCTGGTGATAAAAAAAAGGCCATTTGCATGCTATGTAGGGTTGCAGGTGGGTTGAACAAACCAGCTTCCAATATGGAACCAACCTGAAAATAACCTGGACCAATTTGATTTGGTGTTATTTGGATTAGGCTTGGATCAAAAAAATATTATGATCTTTTCTAATATTGACCAGATAGGGATCAGTATTTACTTCAAGTTGAATCCAGACAACATGAACAGACCCTAAAGTAATACACTATATTTTCCGCAACCTTCCTTGAATTTAAGAAATCAATTTGCTAGCAATAATAACTTTTATGTAATTAATCACCAATTTGTGTTTAATCGTAATTAATCTGTTTGTCAATCAATCTTATGCAGGATGGTTTGTTCGTAACTTCTACATTTTACTTGATGGTAGTTTTCTTGCATAATATCTTTCAGCATAAAATTAAGTATCCAATTTACACGCGTTTCTCATAGTTTGTGTTCAGAATTATTCTCAACCTGGTTTGGCCTAGAAACCCAACGTATCGATAAAATAAATCTCAATGTGCTGTAGACTGACCAGAATAGAAATGGATTAGGCTTGGATTTAAATTTGTGACCAAATTCTAGAGTTGATTCAAACATGGAATGGTTTTGCAATGTGCCTAATCCAGCCTAACCCACTTGCAGCCCTAACAATGAACTCCACACAAAAGTTGCTAAGAAGACATTTCAATTTTTTTTCCCAAAGGAATTTATTCTTCTCAGGTCCCACTCTATTTGAGCAAAACCAGGTTAGAAAAAATATAAGGAAGAACTACTCACCTGTTTGAAGAAAACCATTGGAAATGTGATGCTTAAAATACATACTTGAATGTGAAAATAACACATGATTAAAGAAATCATATTTAATCCCAAAAAAAAGAAGAAAAAAAATGTTGAGCATTAGAAGACAGCTTTCTAAAAAATAATGAAGGCAACTGCAGAAGGAGAATGGACTTATTTTCTATGGTAAATAGTAGCAAAAAGTAATTTACACACATATCACTTATGAAAGGTCATACTGTATGCATGGGCTAAAGGTTACAATATTATTGGGTGCAAACAGCTGCCTCAGATTTTTTTTTTTTTAAATTACATTATGGCTTTACACAGGATAGTATATATTCGCATATGTATACCAGACGTTCATGCATTTTCCAGCATGTTATATGTGAGGAACTATGCCATATTGGCTGCAGGTGAATATAAAAAAAATTGTTTCCATAGCCATATTTCAACTCAACATCTCAAGGTCCGCAATCTCGATACTGAATACTATATCGATACTTTATTAGTTTGGTACAGTCCAATACAGCACGGTACATCTCTGTGTTGAAATAGCTCTCCAACCATTTTTCTCAATTTCCATCTCGGTATGGTCCAGTACGCACCTCGGTACAGGTCGGTACACCTCGAACGGATGATACGGAGTTTGTACCGACTTGAAGGCGTATTTCATACCGGTTCTCCACGAATACAGTACGGGACGCCCCGTACCGGGCGGTTACTGCAGACCATGTAATATCCTTTTGACAATAATAATCTTACTAGCTGTAGTTGTACCGTATAAAGAATCTGGTAAGCTGATTATTGCAACCAACAGAAAATTGTTTGGAATTGTTATAGCTCAAAGCACTAGGTTGGCTTTCCCAAGTATTCAGGATGCTGAAATTCACATCTTTCATCCTTCCCTCCTATACCTCAGTGTAGCTTCCCTTTTACCCTTCTTGGGATTGCTTAGGGCTGACAATGTGGTTTAGCCTTGGATTGGCCTGCCAATAAAAAGATATAAAAAGGGTGCTATCCTAGATTGGATATAGGGCAAATTTTAGCTCAAATACGAGGTCAGATCAGATCCACAATTCAGTCAATGGGTGGTACCAGGGTGGGAATTGGATTTCAAACAGTATGATAAGCTTCAGGAAATTATAAAGGGCTGTTTTACAGGTCAGAATCTAACTAGAAAGGAAAATTACTCTGCATAATATTGTTATCTGTGAATAAATCTAGACCACATACTCCAACTAGACATAAGCTGAATAATTCTGACCATATACTTGACCTTCAATTCCAACTATTAATCAATCTAAAAACTTTCATGTTACTCTGTGTCCAAAATGAATGAAAATCCATACGCATTAACTGATATTGCATTTGGTATCTTCTTTCTCAATTTTTGATATATGATAATAGATATTTAGGTCAACAAGTTTAATTTTCTTCTATTTAATTAAACATGCAGATTTTGAATTTTTAAAATGTCTGAGTTGGTAAATATGGCTATAAACAAGACTAATAAAGAATAAATATAGGATAAATGAAGTGCCAACTTCATTTTTTTAAGGAGAAAATTGTATATGAAAGTTTTTAAAAATTAGAAATTTTGAAGGACATACCCTTGCTGTATTTGATATGACTAAAAAATGGCCCAAATTTAAGCAGTGTCATAGATCATTCACAGGAAAAATTAAAGTTCCCCTTATAGAATCATGCTTCACATGCTGTCTAAGAAGAATAATTAAAGACATGAGATAACAGATCTTAACAACATAGTAGCATTAAATGAGCTTTTTAATCACTAATTTCAAAATCAATTTATTCGAGAACATCTTGCTAAAAATAATTATCATGCAAGAGGTTCTCCATGGTTGAGCACTTTTGTATTATATTAGATTTGGAACATTCTCCAACCCTCATTAACATTTCTATAGTAGGACATTATAAAGGCCAGCACTATAATTGGCCCTGATTCAGAGACCATGTGGGTCTGTTTCTAAGACAAAGGAATATATAATAGGTACCTGAGCAAGTCAACGTCCATGTTAGACACTCAAGACTCTCATTAAGAATTTCAGGCCCAGGTCTGTGCAACAATGTTTAAGCTTAGACTCCAATTAAAGCCCATCTCGTTTTTCACACAGATAATTATGCACAATAAATAAAGACTCTACATAAAGAGGGCCCAATATCGCATCAATGTACCAAAAGAATAATTAATTCATTCCTAAAAAATTGTGTTATGGTAGGAACTAAGAAGCATACTTAGTTGAAATTCTGCAACAACACAAGTAATAATAATAATAACTAGGTTCTTCTTACAATTGTAACGATGAAATATTAGAAGGAAACAATATTACAACTGTGTTCTGACATGAACAGCTAGGGCTGACATTTCACAAGTTCATCAAACAAAGGTAAGAATGGAATATACTAATATCCCCCCTGCCCCCCATCTCCCCATGCCTCCCCCCCAAAAAAGAAAAGAAAAGAAAAAGAAAAGAGAAAAAAAATCATTGCTAAGATTTAGCTAATTCTTGCATTGCAGTACAAAGCAACTAAAATTATATAAAATAATATAAATGCTTCAAAGAACATGTTTATAGAGACTATAAACCTAACAATCTATTTCAACATTTGTATTAGATCCAAGACTCAATTCACTAAACCTCATTGAAAAACTTGATATGCCTAAAACATAACAACTGACACAAATTTCAATAGTAAGATTTAAAATTGGGTACATGACACAAGTATCTTCAAAATAATTGTTAGCTACCCATCTACGTTGAATGTGGACTGCAGGCTACCAGGAAACCTGATTCTCTAAAATGTCTCATGTCATCATTATGATTATGGATACTCTAACAGCCATAATTTTTCACCAATGCAAAACTCCAAGTCTGGTTCCTCAAAATAAATATCCAAATCAAATTTCATTGTCATAAAACTTTCAAAGTAATCCAGGATGCCTTTGCTTACATTAGGCTCTTCAAGGTGCTTTGCAAGTTTCAAAGTGATCACTCAAACAATATCCACAGAATGGTGAAGTAGAATTTACTCCATATTCTTCGTAAATCCTTTTTGATATAAGTTGCTATATAACTTGTGGATAGTAATACTTAATGATTTAAAATTGAACCTTGGATCTCAAAAAATTAAAATTATGAAATAATTACTTGCATCAATTTATTTCACGCAATTCAAAATAATAGTCACTCTTGAGGCCAACTTCTGTCTTGGAACCCCCAAACCAATTCCTTCCTGCCACCCCCACCCAACACCACCACCACCTCAAATACAGATGCATACACATGCATGCACACACACAAGGGGGAAAGAAAAGATCAAAGGCTTAATGTCCATGTCCTGATAAGCAGATTTCAGCCATTTGGCATACAAACAATAGACATAATAAGCAAATCTGTAATTGTAAAATTTCCACATTTACATCTAAAAAAGGGTAACTAATACTAAAAGGACAAGATAATCTTTCCAATCAGTAAAGAGGAAAGGGCCAATATTCATAGATCTTGCACGTTTGTAAAGGAGATTTTTAATTAATTATAAAGACAAAAATGTTTTTTTGGGTCCGCCAGAGCATGATCACTGGCGCTGCAAGCTCTGGCACCTCCAAAATTATGCTTCCCACACTGAGACAAAAAAAAATTCTAATCACAAAAATTCAGTTATTCATGGCTCACTAGAAGCCAAAATGCGTACACAAATGCAAATGACAACAAGATCAAACAAAACTTTTAAAACAGATTCTGTTTCTAAAGATTATGAACCATTTAATGAGGGCAGCAACGCTTCAACTACTTCAACGCACCATCTCATCTCAATCATGCCAGAAGCAATAAGTTCCCTCTAAATATTTCATTTCCAACAAAATTTAGAACATGACTATGCATGAAATAACCTCATTGTTCAATTTTAACATAACTTAAAATATTACAAGGAGATCATCAAGTTGTTCTAAGTAACTCAAGAAACAGCCAGACCAAATTGGAGTGACAATCAAATCCCAAGTGTAAGAGAAGTAAAATCAGTTATGGACAAACATCATTTTTATCCTACTATACTACCATTAGAACTGACTTTCAGAAAGCAAAAATTGTTCATTTCTTTTCATTTCTTTGCATCCAGCATCATCCAAAAGGTTTAAATATGTTCCAGTAAAGAATCCAGCAGTCTAAAGGTGTAACAGCATAATTACAGAAGTGTCCCCATTGCAACAATGCAGTACATAGCACTACTCAAAAAGCAGGCAAGAAGTTATTTTCTATGGCTATCAAATGTTATTCATTTGATCGAATGTTGCAAACCAAGCCTGCCTTCAAGTAATTAATCAAGCAATGCTACACTACCCGAGGTAATGTCAGATGCAACTTTCTCAAAAGCTCCCCAAGGCTATGATGTACCAGATAGCCTACCATGAAGCAGGAACAAAGCATTACCTAATACCCATATTCCCTGAGAATGATATCACTATTCCTTTTCACTTAAGAGATGCAAGGAACCTGGATGGTTTTTACCAAATCACCTAACTTGACTCACTGCGGGCTAAAAAGATAAATGCTACAAATGAACTCAGGCTAAGCATTAGAGATGATCTGTTTCATCTTATAATTACTAGCAAGTATGACCGCGATGCTCTTCTAACCCACATTGTCCATATAGGATTATCACAAATACTTGTTCTTTGGAAGCTGACAATGTTATGCATTATTTAACTACTTCAATGCATGAACTTAGAATTAACATTTATTTACAATGATAAAGTTCAGCAAGATGCAACATAAAATATTATGACTAGAAAGTTCTGAGGCTTGTATTAGGTTATATGTTTCTAATTGATGAAGAATGATGTAAACCAAATTCCATATTTAATTTTAATGCAAATCCATGCAGGTAAATTGAACTATAAAAACAGGAAAATACTTCTTTAACATCGTAATTATGCAGATTCGAGTTTGTCAACTGAAGCAAAATGTCGAGTTTGCAGGGAGAGAATCGAACACATTCTTGCTACTACCAATGGATATATTCTTCTCTCTCTTGGAAGCAGAGGGTGACAGATAACCTGTCTAGAACAGCTCTTATGATAAGTCAAAAAATTGAAATCAAATAATTTCATTACTAGTTCTTTCACAAAAAAAAGGGAGAGAATTGCCCGTGATCATGGGAGGATGGTAGATGGAACCGACATAACAAAAACCAATGCCAAGTGTTCACTGGTCGATGTCCTTGAGAATAATCAAATCATGTAGAAAGACCTCATATATAGGTAACATGATCAAGGTTCACCTTATCGGTACATACCGCCTCGTACCAGGCTTACTATACCGGTACCTTGGTACAGAAGGTGCATTGAGTCTCCATACACTGAATCGACCCCATACCAGATGTACCAACAATATATCAGCATAGTACCAGTACAAGGTCCGGTACTGAGTTCGCAAACCTTGAACATGATCCTTGGGCTATTATAATCTCATCTCCTTTCCATGATTAAGAGATTAGTTTTGTCATCCATTAGATGAAGAATTGTTCAAATTGAAAAACATAACAATAAAGACAACTATTAACTCGGTTTGAATTCAAAATTCCCATCTATCACCATAAAATCTTCATAATATCTTGTGAACCACATTGCTTAAGTTTTCTTTTTTTTGGTACAAACTTAAGTTTTCTTTCATAGATCCCCTTAATAACCCATCAACTTGGAATTCAATAATACGACAGTTTACAAGATAATTCAGTAGCATAAACATGAAGTTTGATTGATCTTTGAATTGCATTTGAATGATTGGAATGCGAACCTCTAGCTAGAAGTATCCTATTCTATTACGATGTGCTTATAAAACCTAGAGAAAAGATTATGCATAATTATCCTAGCTATGCTAATTTCAAAACTACTGCAGCTGTTATCAATTCCCCTAGTAAATGGAAACATCTGCTGACTCAAGCAAAATTGTAAACTGATGGAGTTTACCTTCCTTAGAAGTCCTGGGTTGGAAACACCTTGAAATTGTAGTTCATCCACTGGTGCAGCTTTGCCATGAGCTATACTTTCGATCCTAAATGTATGGATTCCATATAATGATTGCAGGCAACCTATAAGCATCAAAAGACAACATTTCAGTGGAGAAGTATTTAATAGAAACTACTATAAGTGCTAAGTTGCATATATTGAGCTTATTTAATAACCTAAACCCCAGTTAGAACCTAAACTTTCATATGATAATTTAACAAAAGAAAATCCTTCGTCTTCCACAGAACTCAAGAGATCTAGGGGGAAAAATTGCAGCATCTTTTACATCAACAAAAGCCAAATACTACTGAAAACAAGTAAAGCATGCACTATTTAAGTTGATACTTGCCTACGGGAAGAACTACGAAACACAGATAAATAGCATAAGAAGCAACATAAGGTAATAATCTTTGAAACCCACATAGCACATATGAAAGCGCAGTTAACCTAGACACAGAAAATCTGGGCTTTTTGTTGTATCCTCACGACAATACATGACACCACTTGCTGAGATATGCCACAGGCATGGCTTGGTCGTAGGATCACACTTTTATGCACTGAAAACTAAAGCCTTTCTTGCCTAATAAGTTGTCTATCTCACTGTCCTTAAAGGATATATAAAAAGCAATGTCTCTTCCCTAGACAATTCAGAAGGGCTAAAGAGGGGCAAGATAAACCCTAGCTCCCATGTCTTACCCTAACAGATGAAGGTAAAGAAGGAAAACAAAACTTGCACTCAACTCCAATGGCTCATCCTAGATTTTTACTGAAAAAAGGCGAAAAAAAGGAGAATAACGAAGGAAAGAGGACAGACACATACAGAGGGAGAGAGAAGGGAAGAGCTAGAAGTAGCACTTGGTTTGAGCTAGTTCATCAAGCATTGCCTTAGGTAGCTGACATATGTACTCCGTCATGTACCTGAAAATATTTTAAAGTTTCTTCTCTTGTTTTCTTTCTCTTTCAAGATTAGTCCCTTTTCTGTGCCACTTAAGGAGAGTTGGGCATTATTTCAAGGCCAAAATGCCAATTTTGCCCACCTTGCTTCATCAAAAACTATGGTGCACTCTTTTCAAGTGCATTTCAGTATTTCAAGTGCCAATAGCATTTAAGTTTTAAATTTGTTTGGATCTCTCCCTTAACCTTCTTTTATTAGAGTTATTATCTCACTAATTTACATATATATATATATATATATATATATATATATATATATATATATATATATATATATAGTGAATGTGTTGTGTGTGCATGTATGTGTACGTCAATAGATACATATATGCATACATATATCTATATGTATGTATGTTTGTGTATATGTATGTATATGTATGTACGTATGGAAATATGCTTTTGTGATTCTATATCAATTTCTCCAAGTGCAAGTTTTTTGAGATTATTGTGTTGGATTGGTTAGGATACTTGGATCCTTAGAACCTTGCACCTGTGTCCCATGTCTAGGTAACACTATGAGAGAGATACATTGCGGTAAGCATCTGAGATGGCAGACTAACTTACTGTGACAACCTAGTAGTCTTCCCAAAGTTTCTCAAAATAGACCACCAAATGCAATAGAGTGATCCATGAAAACCTTCTCTCCATGAAATGACATCAATAATTGATGTTTTCAACTATGACACCTGTATTCAGCAAGTTTCCCTAGAGTACCTGTGTCAAGATGACAGACACAAGTATAAATATAGGGTTTGTGCCCAGCACGTCAGCGTAAACATCAAATGTGGTTCCAAGGAATACAAATCATGGTGGAAGATCTATGCTGAGGGGGAGGAGAGAGAGGCATGGAGGGGCTTAATGAGTAAGGATCGTCTCCACGACCGATCGGTTTTGTAGCCAGCGAAGCTAGGATCGATGTAGGGCAATGGGCAGACAGTAATATTCTACGTACCCTTCTAACTGATGGGCCATAGCCATAGGAAAGCCAATCATCACATGACTCCTTATCCGAGACATCTTAAAGATATGATCGAGAGATGCTTATACGAGGCCACTACGCCATCCGATCGACTCGGCCAAGAGGGCATACATCCTCCCAACATAGCCAAGCAGAGAAGGGCACGAAGGGTAAGCAAACAGAGAGTAGCACAAAGATTAAGTAGGCAGCAAGTGGCTCAAAGGATAAATCGGCCGTGAGTAGCACGAAGAGTAATAAGAAAGTTGCCCAGAACACCAAAAAAGAAAAACAAATGGCACCTGCAGCCCTAATAGAGAGTGTGGAGAAGAAGCCAGTTCACTAGATTCAGAGACCAAGAGCAGCAACTCTGGTGGTCATAAATCTGTTGGCCAAGGAGAGTAGAGGATATGAGACCTCCGTTTATGAGACATAACTGCAGTATGGTTTTCGATTCATCAGTGGGTCCCAATTTATGCATGCTATACAAAATGAGGACCACGGTGCATGATTTGGTGGAGCCCACGAGGATCCGATTCATATAGGAGACGGGCTCCTCAAAATCATTTAGAAGAACATGATGCAGCTACAGATGACCTCGCACATTAAGTAGAATCTATAAACGTATTAGGTTTCGAGTCGTATACTGGATCCTAGTATCCACAACCACAGGCAGCCTATAACCCATACGAATACGGATATAGATATGGTGCATCTAAGGCATCTTCCTATGGCTATTACTCTATGCAGCCCAAAGTATTTTATGGGTCGGATTTTGTTGCCGGCTTATTCGGATAGACCCTTCACAGTCATTTTATCAGCCAATTTATCAGCCAGAGAATACCTCTTAAATGCAGAGCTTCAGCAAGAGATTCGAGAGTGCTTATAACGCAGAGCGCGTTCCTTATGAGATAAACATACAAAACTACAATGCCACTTGGTTAGAGGGGTGGGCTGATGTACCCTGACTATGCTAATAATCTGAATATTTACAAAAGGCTTCGCCACTCGATGAAATTTTAAATATCAACATATATGTTGTACTTTAAATATATGTAATTGATTGTATTATTTTATATTTTTTTACCTCACTACTTGATTTGAGAATATATCAAGCTGTTTCTTATAGCATGCAACATCTCACTAATTATTTTATATTTTGTATCATTTTAAAACAACAAGATGCATTATTTAGATTAAATCGAGATTATAGAAACATCAAAAAATATAAAAAAAATCAAATTAGACTTAAAATCATTGAAAAAGTTGAAAAAAATAATTAAACTTGAAAAACTTTTTAAAAAAATGGGCGTGCCGGTACGGAACTAGCATGCCCAAGCATACCGTGTGTCGGTACGGTACCAAACTGATACCGTACCGACCCGTCCACCGACCGATACCGGTTCGACGGACCTAACTTTTATGTCTAGTGCAGATGTAAAAAAGAGAAGGGAGGAGAAAAATGAGGTGATGCATAAGGAGTTTTTGTCAAACAAAGAGGAAGACTAAATACTTCAGCTTGAAGCTTAGCTTTCAATTGTATAGTGTTCTCAATTGTTGTTTAGTTAGCAGATGAGGGACCATGTTATGGAGAGTAGGGGGTGGAATGGGTAGACATCTGAAAGAAAGATGTAATAAAATGGATTATTGCTTTATTTTTGCAAAAAAGAAGGCAAAAACACTTGAATGAACCAATTCTACTTTACCACCGCCCACTTCTACCATTATTATCATATTATTCTTGTTTCCAAACTATGCATCTCTAATCCACATGCCTTGGGATCAAATATCAATTCATACTTCCGAATTCATGTCTATCAAAACTAAGCCTGCTATTAGTTCAGTCGCGAGATAAAAGACCGTCGAACTGCCTCCTTACGAAGTGGTCCTTCGTCTCTCTATAACTAGCCGTATAATTCAGTTCAGGTGGACTCAACCTTCCCGCTATCAGAAAGGAGCAAAGAAGAGGACTGGTAACCAAAGACTGCTTTCAAACGTGACCATCAATCAGGTTAGAAAAGAAAAAGGTATTTCTTAAACTGGAAATGTGCTCTATGCTTCAACCACCATATTCTCCCTTTTTCAAATTGGAGACATTGTAGATCCTTATACACCATCTCTATCCATATAATTTTAGCAATATCACTTCTCCTAACCTTTTCAACATGGACCTACAACCGTATTTCTATATGTGCCTCCTTTAGTCTTTATCAAAAATAGTGAAAAACTGGCATATAACCAGTGAGATGCACGGGGTATCATTTTTTCTCCTCTTTCAAACTCTTCTTGAAATGCAATATAGCAATGTAGTAAACTATAATAAATAGAAAGTTTTAATAACCAAATTTCTGGTGCACATTAAGCAATGAACTTTAATGATGGTATAGCATAAAGTTCCATTATTAATACGACATTTACAGGGCCAATAGAGAACACTGCACAAGCTGAGTCTCCATATAGAAACTCTTATTATCAAAACCAGCCCCTGCAACATGTAGGGTAGAGTTTTTTCTCCTTTTTCTAGCTGCTTTTGAAATGCAATATTACAATTTTAACAAATTATAATAAGTAGAAGGCTTCAAAAGCCAAATTTCTATTGCACATTAAGCAATGAACTACAACGATAACCAAGTAGAAACTCCCATCATTAATATCGGTATCATTAATACTAATGTCCACATGCAAAAGGCAAACTATGCACAAGTTGACCCACATCAAGCAATGAATTTTAATGATGGTAGAGCAGAAACTCTCATCATTAATACTAGCACCACTGATAACAGCATCCATATGGTGAAAGAAGAACTCTGCACAAAAGCCTCCATGCAAAAATTTCCATCACTAATGCCAACATCATGATGCACGGGGTACAAGTTTTTCTCCTTTTTCCAACTTTTTTTTAAATGCAATATAACAATATAACAAATTATAATAAATAGAAGGCTTCATTAGCAAAATTTCTGTTATATATTAAGTAATACCGATAACTGAGTTAAATCTCCTATCTTTAATACCAACATCCACATGGCCAGCAAAGAACTCTATACAAGCTGAGCCTCTATAGAAAAACTCTAGTCATTAATACCGGCATCATGAATACTGGCCAACACGATGCACAGGGTATGATTTATTCTCCTTTCTCCAGCTATTCCTGAAATGCAATAAAATAATGCGACAAATTATAATAAATAGAAGGGCTTTAATAACCAAATTTCTGTTACACATTGAGCAAGGTTCGCCGTATCAATCGGTACGTCTCATTGTCTCGTACCATACCGCATAGCAATACTGTCATAGGATGGTACTGGTACGGGGTTCGGTACCAAGACGGCAAACCTTGACATTGAGTAATGAGCTTTAATTGCGGTCGAGCAAAAACTCCTGTCACTAATACAAGCATGTACATGGCAAATGGAGAACTCTGTACAAAAGCCTCCATGCAAAAACTCCCATCATTATACCAACAAAGAATATTGGCCCCCTACAATGCACAAGGTATGGTTTTTTCCTCCTCTTTCCAACTTCTTTAATGATGGCCAAACACATTAATACAGCCATCATTAATATATGTTGCACATTAAGCAATAAATTTTATAGTAGTCAAGCATATTAATACCGGCATCACTAATACTAGTGTCCACATAGTGTTTGGACTTTGGAGAGTCCTATACAAGCTAAGCCTCCATTTTAGATATATATAATAGAATCCAAATGTATTCAAATCTTTTACTATATGTACCCAAGTCTTTCAAGATTAACCATCCCCAACTTTGATGACCCCTAACATCCCCCTCTAACCATCATCATCACCTCCTTTGACACCCAACTCAGATTTAATAGCTTCACCTTATGGCCCTACATTACCCTCCAAAAATAGAATTAAAAAAATCACAATTTTATAAACTTCTGTCTTTTCTTCATCAAACCTTCATCACCATCTTTTCAAAGGTATTTTAGTTACACCTCAATAAATTTTACCTCAAGACTCTCAAATTCTTATGGAAACAAGTTATTCCTCTATCAACATCTTCAAAATAGGTGATCTCTCAAGTCTCGCAATGACAGGAAACTCTAACTAGAATCTTTAAAAGATATGTGATAAATTAGAATTGAACAAAGGTGAAATTTGAATTCTTGACAATTAGACTCAAATTGTGATAAAAAGCAACTATAGATACCAGAGTTAGGCACATGGCTGCATGCAAGAGGAAGTTTGGATACTTGAGATCATGTGAGAGATAAAGTGTTGATGGTTATGATCCCCATTCCATAAATAGAGTCCACTTTTAGCTGGTGCAGTCATCTTTTTCAGTACCTTAAGCAAAAGTTTGACTAATGGGGATGTATCCTTACAAAGAAGGGGCATATTTAAGAACCCTACAGAAAACATGTCGTAAAATTTCAAGAAAGGAGACTTAAGGTCCATGGATAAAGATCTAAATAAGTCGTGTTGTAATAGTAGAGACAGCTGCCATTATTCCAACCTTGCTCCCAAACCCAAAATCATACCCTCCAATCATAGTGGCGAATAATTGAAGTGTTAACAGTTAAAGGCTTTCGAAAAAAGATAAGACTACATAAAGTGGTTAAGAGATGCTCCCTACCAAAATGCACCCTTAAAAGGAACAAAAGAAAAGAAGTTATTTTTTAATGTTAAAAGCATTTTCACACTTTTGTTTTGGTTATTTGATGAGATTGTTTCTTTTTGTATTTACATGATCAGCGTTAGAGTTCATTGATTACTTAGAAAAGTGAACATGCCATCAAACTAAAAACACCATTTATAGGCTTTGGTAGGTCAAGGAAGCGATAGGGCAATAAAGCCCATGGGTTGCATAAATAGATAAGGCACATATTTGAAATAGAGAAGAGATTTGGTTTTTAAAGATATGAGGGGGCGGGGGAGGATTTATGATAGTAAATTCCCAAACTAATGGACACACTTAGATATTATCATTTGCCATTATAACAAAGATAATGACCCTTGTTTGCCTCAAACAACCTGGACTGAGTTTATCAACAAAAAAATTATTGACTATTATATCGGTTGTTATAATAGCCATTGTAACTGGAAATTAAAGATGCCAACAGAAAAATGGCATTTTCTGCTCAACTCACTATTCATTGAATAAAGAATATTTCATAGATGGCATGCAGTTTCTAATTGAAAACGTTATTTTATTAAGAGGAACAATGGACATATAAATAATGGAAATTATTCCCATTATATAACAGCCATTACAACAAATAACAGCAAAATAATGGCCGTTATTTAAAAGCTTGTTATAAATGTATAAAACATAACAAGAAGCCCCTGAAATTGTTATGTCATTACTAGTGCTAGGTGTGCGAGGTGCAAATGACAGAGCGCGGAGAGTCGTGATCATATGACTGGGAAAATTTTACTTGCCAGCACTCAGTGCAACAGCTGGTGCAGGGAAACAGATATCCTAAGATCAATTTAAGTAGAGAAGCACCAAGGAGGAGGGTCAGTGTTTAAATTTTGTGAGAGTTCCATAGAATGTACATTACCCATGCATGTTAAGTGCAAGGTGCAAATGACAGAGCACGGATAGTTGTGATCATGTGACTGGAAAAATTTTACTTGCTAGCACTCGGTGCAACAGCATCAGGGAATCGGATATCCTAAGATCAATTTAAGTTGAGAAGTGCAACAGCTCTCCTTTAGCCAGTGCACTCCTGTTACATGGTGGACAGGTGGCAAACACTTCAGCATGAATATAGGCTTAAGGACATGAAAAAGGGTTTATATTAGCTTATCATAATAGAGATGAACAGTCAAATTACTATGCAAAACACCTAACTTAGGACCAAGCATTTACCTGTACTAACACTAGTATAGTGACAACCTTTTTCGCTCAATATAGATTTGTTGTATAAAAGTACAAGCGCAACAGCTCCCATTTTGCAAAAGATTGCTTATATAGTAAACTATATACTTCATGTATTTCATTATTTTTTCTACACTTTAACATGGATAAGGTGGTAATCCTTTACCCTGTTGTTCCCTTTGAAGAAACAAAAGGATGTATGAGATAGCATTAAAAACTCGACAAACTTTCATCACTATCCCAACTTATCAAAGACTTGCAGTACATGGTGCCTAACTTTTCACATTTCTTGGTCGAAGTAAAGAGGAAAAATGTTTTAATCTAAGGCACTATCACTTCCCAATTCGAAGGTACATTTTTCTGTCTTGACCTTACTCCAAACTAAGTTGTTATAATCTTGTATAAATCCATAGAATTAGTCTTATTGCCTAATCATGCATATTCAGCAAGTTCCGCATAAAGTATTATAGACCTAAATCCGCATGTACATATTTTGAACTAGAAAAGGCATTTTTCAATTCCCTAAAGATGTCCAAGAAATATATTTAAAAAGTTAAGGTCTAGAGCAAGGTTTGTCATCTCGATACCGGAATATGTACCAGTGCCACACTAGCATTGTATCGGTATGGCACAGTATAGAATCTTTTCAGTGTACCGAGTGTCAATACGCCTTCTGTACTATATACTAGAACCGATCCAATACGGTACGCCCCCTACTGTCCAGTTTAGGACAGTATCACGAACTATGGTCTAGAGCAACAACTAATAGCTAAAAACTATTATCTAGTAAACTGCAGACAAATATAGATCAACTACTAGGTCAGGTAATGCAAAGATCAAACTTGAATAAGATATGAGACATGGACAAACATAGTGCAACAGAATGCAATATAATAATATAAACATAAAAATACTATTCTCACATGTACCTTGTTCCATAATGATGTCGATGACTGTGTGAAGAGGTATGTGCTTCTCAACCTTTGTAAACCCTAGGAAAGGCAAAAAGGAAGGTCTTCTGGCCTATTTGCAAAATTATATCATGTCATGAACAACAACTGGAACCAATAAGCAGAGTATAAGAAAATAAAGTAAATAAATATAAGAAAGCCAATAACTACCTTGTAAACTATCTTGTTGGGTGTGACATAAAGTTTGCGTGAAGATATATCCTTCTGCAGCACATATCTTCTGACAGGCAGATATAGAAGCATAACTACACCAACTCCCCAAGCCAAAACAAGCAATAATGATATCAATACCCATATAATTGTGTCACATTGCACATGATTTTTTGCAAGCTCTTCAAATGAGGCTCTATACAATACTTTTCCAGAAATTTCTGCTTCCTCGTCATCAATCTCAGATACAGGATCTGCTAGTAAAAGCTCATCTGATTCACTTCTTTCATGTAAACTAATAGCATGACCCGTCAACATTCCTACAATTCACATCTGACAAATATGTTATGCTACAAGTTGGACAATTCTAGAGAAATTTTATTCAGAGAATCAAATTTCCAGTGCATAGGAAGTACTTATTATCCCAGGAAATAGAATTGTCAGGGTCATTCTAAATATGAATTTAAACATAAGTACCTACTTCTTACCATCAACAGAGAGCAATCAACAGTTACATTCAAAAATGGGATTAAAAGAGAGCATGGAAATCCATTTTATACAGAACAAGCCTGTAAACAAGTTGAGGAGCCAAAATCTCTTTCAAATATTCAAATTTTAGGGAAGTGTGCATGACAAACCAGTCAACTTTCGAGAGTCCTATAAATTGAAGTTAAAGAGGAGAAAGTCTTATTGAAGTAGTCAGCCACCTCTTATGAAAAGAAGCCCACTAAACCCTGTTGTAGTTCGGGCATCACTAACTAGTCACCCTTTGAGAGTCATAAGAATTTTGGAGGAAACAAACTTGTTAAAGCAGCCGGTCAGCTCTTCGGAAAGAGTTTGAGTCTAATTTCTACCCACTTTCAGGTGAGACTCCACAGTATCCTACTTGTGACAAAATTAGAGTTAGAAAGCATGTTTAAATGCAATGGAGATATGGTTGGTATTTCAGCAGTCCCTTTTTCGTATGCAAACTCAGATGGTTTTGCGCCATGAAATTGATATTCTAGTTTCAATTGATTACTGAAATAATATTTGTTAACTGTTGTAATTGAGTGAAATTTGGAAATCTAAAATATCACAGCCTTGATTTCAATTTAGGGAAAACAAGTTTGAGCTCCTTTGGCATTTCTGATATTTAATGAAGTTCTTAAGAGTATTTGATTATTTTTCTACATGTGCAGAGCTGTCTAGACCATGGTTTGTCGCACCGGCCCGAACCAAATAGTACAGGACGTACCATACTATACTGGTTCAGTGCTGATATTCAGTATGAAAGGAGTACCCTCAATATGCCAAAAAAATTCGTACCGTACCGTACCGACACAGTACTAGCGTGGCATCGGTATGGGGTCCTGTACCACAACAGCGAACCGTGGTCCAAACTACAACAACAACAACTTTAATTCTAATTTAGGGAACTAGTTTGATCTCTTTCGGCATTTTAGTATCTAATTAAGTTCCTAAGAGAATTGATTACCTCCATCTGAAGAGTTGTTTAAACTACAAGAACAACTAGGTAGCACTGCAACTATGTTTGAACAGACAAATTATCAGATTTCATGTGTTAGGTAGAACATGCAAGTGCTTCAACTTTATTCAATATGATGATGCCAAAAATCAACTTGAGGATTTTGGCTGGTTCATTTAATCCTCTATCCTGGGTTCTCATGATGTTGATGACGATAAGGTGGTGATAGGCATTTCAACAATCAATTGTTGAGCCTCTGATGATACCATGGAAGAACTGAATGAAACATATTAACCAGAAAATACTCTTTAAAAATGAGAATCAATGTCGCTAGCAAGTTAAAGCATGTCACATTACTTGATAAGATGATGCCTAGAAAATATTACTTTGATTAGAAAAACACCCTAAGGGAATGAAATTGAGATTCATGAAGGATAAGCTAAAAGTGGAAAATCTATGATAGCACTGAATGGAGGACCACACATATTGGACAAGCCAACAACCAGTTGACAACTAAAAGAGATGAAGATTAAATGGGAGGCCAGTAAATTCTAGCTGGTCACTTCCTTTTGGTGTGTGTGCCTGAATGTAGCTTTCCAGCGGAGCCTAAATAGTTGGGAAAAGACTGCATGATTATGAATAAAAAAAAATGGATGTAACTTTCTTCTTTCCTTTTCTTTGTTAAACCTCCATTTATGTGCCTTCTGAGTGATTGATTTATTATACTTTGGTAACACTTCCTCATCACCAGTTATCAACAAAACCATTCTCTACCACTCAGACCAAGCAATGATCTCCAACCCAAGGAAACAACATTCAGAGCAACATTTGGCCCTATGTTAGCTCAAATATGCCAAAACAAATGCTTCCTCAAATCTGGAAGAACTGAAAGAATACGGACGCCAACCATGGATCCGCAATTCAGTCCTTTCAATCACAAGACTGCATTCCTCAAGAATATTCTCGACATTCGTGCAAGTAGAATAAGCCTCTACGAAGGCAAAAAAAATTGGGATAAGAAACTACACTTGTTGTTCCTTTTCCCCAAGTTTTTTCTCATACTCTTCTCTTGCCCACTTTGATTTTACCATCTAAAAGCCAAAATAAAAGCTCAAACTAAAACTCATATTGTCAAAAAAGAATAAAGGCGCCATCATCAGTACGAAGGCATGCAAAAGCAAAGGAAACTGGAGAGAAAAGAAATTTTGAGTACTCCGTTGGGGTTAATATCGAGTATAAATTTCCAAACATTTAAAAAAAATACCTAATATGGAAGCAGTAAAATAGAAAGAATCACCTGGGACTGGGAATGATCTGAATCCGCTGTCAAGGAAGAGGAAAACGATTGATTGAAGCAACGAACGCGAGATTTTAGGGGTTTTCAAGGGCTGTTTTGCCGCTGCCCAGCGATCGGAAACGACCAACCTGATGGCTGATGGTCCTCGGAGAAACCGTATCGCCCTCTCTCACCTACTAAAAACCTTCAGAAATGGCCACTTTGGGCCGTGAGCGGCCTGGTCCGAGGTCAGGCCATCTCTCGGTGTCAAGGGTTGTAATTTGAGGCCACTACACAAAAATCCCAACCTAGGGCCCAAAGGAAATGGCCCGGCGGTTTTTTTCCCTTTTTTTGGTTAAATATTTGAAAGAAACTTATTGACCAGACCTCGCTGGACCACACTGTAACAATAAGCCTCTCTTAGCCATTCTTCTAACACCCAATCTCTATGCCTAAGTATTTTTTAACTCCCAGTCCTTCCCAACCGTATACGGTATGCAGTGATTGTAAATAAAAGGGGGACTGCAAATTAGACGACCGGCCTATAGGCCATTATCCTTATTTGCATGTCCCTCCCAACCGTATACGGTATGCAAGTCCTCAAAGGGACCACATGTTAAAAATCAATATTTAACAATATTCCATATCTTTCCAAGATCCAACAAGTAAACAGCTAGTATGGGCTTCTCCCCGAAGGTATCAACTTCTTTTTTTTTAACTTTTTTCATGAATATCCCTCTAAATATCAGATTTTGCATAAATACTCTTTCAAATTAATATTTACATGTATACCGTTATAAAATATTTATTTTACTATTCTGTCCTCTTTTTTTTTTTTTTTTTTATATGTACCCATGCTATCTAACGGCGTTAAAAAAATAATGGTTTCAAATTAAAATGACTAATATACTCTTAATGGGGAGACGTATATATAGATCGCGATCCGATAGTAAGGAAAGAAGATAGAAACAATAGCATAATTTTAAAATTTTATTTTATCTTTTAATTAATATAAATATGATTTTTCTTAACACCATTATAACAACCGTTATATTATGAGCATTTGTACAATATCAGAGTTTTACGAAGGTATGCATACAAATATCAATTTTGAAAGGGTATTCATGCAAGATCCGATATTTAGAAGGATATCCATGTAAAAAACTCATATTTTTTTGAGGATGTCTCTTGGTATTTATACCAAGGCCTTGCTTAAATCGCACCTTCATCCCTATTCCAAGGGTTTAGGACATGTTAGAAAGGACTATTAATTTTCTTTCAAGAATAAATAAAATTTAATAATAAAATAACAAATTTACGGGTAAGCCCAACTATTACAATGAAACAAACGGTTTTAGTGCATAAAGTCATAACTTCTGTTGCTGGAAATTGGACCCGGGGGCCGCCGTGAAGCCGGGGAAGGAGGAGCTCCGCTGCTGCAGGGGGCGGACGGCGGTGCGCCGGCTGGCTGCATCCTCCGCTGCGGGGGGGTGTGCAAGTCCTGCAAAGAAAACCGGTGGCCGGGCTCCCCGGCGCCGGCCCTCCGATGCCTAAGTCAGAGGGGGCAAGTATGTGGAGAGAGCAGGGGAGAGAGTATGTGGAGAAGACAAAGAGAATCTCGTGTTCAATTGTGTCTGTGCTGTTTTCTTCCTTTTTCCCCCGGTTTAGGAGGGTTCTCTCCAGCTCCGGGTTTTTTCTCTGGTTTTTTGGTCCTCCCTCCCTTTTCCCTCCAGGTTTCCTTTTATAGGAGGATTTTTGTTACCTGGGAGGTGACAGGAGGTTTGTCCTGTTTTATAATAATTGGGCACGATTTGGCCCATTAATGGCGTAATGGAGAACGGGACCGGATCAGACCGGAATCAGGGAGTTGTCACGGTCGATCGGACCTGTTGGAGTGGTTGAACCGCCGGCTGTGGTGGGCCTGGGGTCCGTGGATGGTAAGTGCATTTATTACCGAATGAACCGGCGGTCAGGGAGAGCCATACGTTCTGATGGTTCAGTGATCCGGAGATCGTCTTGGGCCGTGTTCATTAAATGCCTGAGTGCATCGGAGACTTGAGGGAGTCTCATGCATTAATGGCAGGTCGTGCCGAACGCCTGAGGAGATCTTATGCCTTGATGGCTTGGAGATAGTGGCAGGTCGCAAGCCGTAGGAGTTGTCAAGTCCCTTGGACTTTAGGCGGAGGTTGAACATTTGGTTAAGGCATTGGCTCGGCAAGGGTGCCGAGCCGAGCTGATGGCCCAATGGGGCGCCCTGTGGCGGGGCTGCTTTGAGTACTCCTGGTCGGCGCCCTTTAGGCGAGCACCTTCTAGCAGAGCGCCTCGGCGCTGTCTTTGGTCGGCACTTTCTAACCGAGCAGCTTATTTTGGTTGGGCACCTCTTGGCGCGCACTCTGGTCGGCGCCTTCTAGTCGAGCGCCTTCCTGGTCGGCATCCTTTGGCCGAGCAGCTTTCTGGTCGGCGATCTTTGGCCGAGCAGCTCTCCGTTCGGCACTCTTTGGCCGAGCAACTTTCCGGCTGGCGCTCTTCGGCCGAGCACCTCCGTAAATGTATGGCTTGGGGTTCTTCCCCCAACAACTTCATAGTTTGATATAAATCCAGAGAGCTAGACTAGAGCCTCGGATGGGAGATATACTTTATATGAATGGAATCCCTTGCCGGGAACGGAACAAAGGCTGGATTCAACTTGGATATTTTTTGTGGTATTTTTCCATAAGATGAGTGCATAAAAAGCTTGAGATGCTCATGATAAGTTGGTCTAATATTATATCACCCTTCGAATCTATCACATGGGTCGACTTCATGATATGGCCGCATGAACTCTAGAGCAATATTCTAAAGATCATACAAGACCTAAAAAGAACAATTTCCAATAATACTAGAAATTTAAATCAATAGTAAATAGCTAAATAATCCAACTAAATAAATTCACAATAATCAAATAACTGACTTGTTTAATTATAAAATTTTCAAACGTTCATTGCTATTAGAAAATAGATTAACTAACTAACCAGTAACTATGATGCTCGAACTTCACACTTAGCCCATCCGACTCTACACATCCTATAACTCTAAAAAAAATAACAGATGGATATGAGCTTTCGAGCCTAATAAAAATTCCACACACCCACATCTTAATAATAATAATAAATAAGAGATTGCCAAATAATTTTTAATTATATAAATTCCATGCCACAAAATATCATCACCATAAAATGAGCATAGTAAACACACATCTTTTAATGGAATAAATCATATCAAATAATTATCTCAAATTAGCATATATTAGATCCGATAATATTTAGAATCCTAGCTTTGGACTACCACAACCATATTTTTAATCCGTGGCAAGGCATCACCAATACCACGTCTCAAGCCCCTGGTGGGCAACAATGATACCATATTTTTGGCTTTCGGTGAGGCAACAATAAGTACCATGTTTCCAACCCGTTGTAGGGCATTAACAACATAGCTAGTCCAGAGCACCACAATCAACCATGCAAATATACAATTCAATTATTTGCTTGTTATGTAAATATGACTCAAAATCATACTCCTTTACAAAATTCGATGCATGCAAGTATTAAAATCCACACAAATCAAGATTAGTAATATATGATATATTCATTCATAAAGATCCATATATACTTAACAAATAAGTATATAATAAGCAATCATCATATACCACACAAAGCAAAATCTCTAATGCAGAAAATAGCTTATACATGCAAGTGATTAATATTCGAGAATTCTTACTTTTACTAGTGATAAACTCAACTCAGTCCATACCTTAATTTAAGAACTAGGTGTCAAGAACCCTACTCGACATTCTCGTATCCAGAGTATTGTTCTCCTACAGAACCAAATCCAATATTAAAATAAAAATCATAAAATGAAAATTAATTGCCTAGAACCCTCAACTAGGGGTCTACCATCGAGTCCTCTGAATCCCTCTTCCACAAATCCTTTGGTCCAACTAAAGAGAGAGAAAAGTAGAGAGAACAAAGAGAAAGAGAGGGAAAAAAGAGAAGAGAGAGAGAGAGAGGAGAGAGCCCTCTTCCTCTTCCTTAAAACAAGGGACTTTCTCTCCCTCTCCTTCTCAAATTGAGCAATGAAAAGGCTATGGACGGTGGCCTACAATGGCCAGCAATGAAAGGCTTGGCAATGACGATGATTTCTCAGGATTCAATGGTGGAGTTCATAGGAGGAGGAGACCCTTAAATAGATGAGATTCTAGGGTTTAGCCCGAGTTTAGCTTGCGCTAGGACTCTTGGAGTCCGCCTTAGTCAAGAGAGAAGAAGACTTCTACTTGGATACTTCTCTTCCAACACGCGCCAAACACGCACCCTCCAATGGGCACCGGCCTCTTCAGGTTGGCCCGTTAGCTTTAAAAAAACACTAGGCTATTACATATAGGGCGAAATGCATCAAACTTATAAGATATAAAATGCGAAAATGTCCAAATGATGTAATATCTAATGACTTTTATGGTAGTGCATAGTATTTAGTTAAACGAAGATTAAGATATCATTAATTAAACTTTCAACTTGGAAATAAAAAAGGGCAACTTTGCTTTAAATGCATTTTGCTCAAATCCATACTTCAGATAATAGGATAGCTTAACTTTTCATAATGCTAGCAACCATACACATGCAATGCATGTTAGAGGAATTGAGAGAGGACATCATGTAGAAGTCAAATCAAAAAGTCCATCTATTTGGATATCAGATTAGAAAAGGAGATATAATTCAATCTATTTGGGACTTTTATGAAAGAAGTCCACTTAGAAAAGGAGCAGCGGAAGAGAGCATATGGTAGTTAACACGGGCAAGAAAGTTAGTGGGACAATTAACCTATTTTTTAAGATAAATAGGAGGGATATTCTAAGTATAAAAAAAATGATATATGGAATCAAGATAGAACATTCTCTAATTTCAAAATTGTAATTTTTACATATAACATAGATTTGGATTTGAAAGGTGATTGTAACTATATTAAATCCAAATTTATCAACCATGTACTTATCTAGTTGGGTACTAAAAGTTAAATACAGATTTGGTTGTATCATGGCTTATGGGTCTAATGCATTTTGCCATGGCGGTATGAGTTACATGATAAGAAATTTAAGTGGCAGCTATTCTTTAATCATTATCTCATTGAAGTGGTGCTTATATAATAGAAACATTGGTCAAGAAACAGACACGAAACCAAACCAAAACCAAAGCAGAAATTTACAAACAGCACTATCCTCTAAGATAACCAGACCCATATGCAACTGCTAATAGAATTATCCCTAAATGAGCTTGAAGAACATTTCCTTGCTGCAGCACAAAATCCCCAGTAAAAGTTAGCCCGGCCAACCAATCAGCAACCTGATTGCCTTCCCTCTTTATATGAGTTGCTTTAAAGGAAATGAGCTTAGCCCTCCAAGAATATATATCGCTCAACAGAGGGTTGCATTGCGACCTATCATTAGAAGGTTTAGAAATCCAATGGATAACAGCGGCTGAATCATCTTCCATCCTATTTCCCATTGCCTGGTAAATCACCACAGCATACAATAGACCCAACCAGGCCCCAACTAATTCAGCAAACACAACAGCAGAGTAAGAGAACAGCTTCCTGCCACCAGTCCATAATAAAATAGCCACTGCATCTCTGAGTATAAAATACAATAGACCCAACCGGGCCCCAACTAATTCAGCAACACAACAGCAGAGTAAGAGAACAGCTTCCTGCCACCAGTCCATAATAAAATAGCCACTGCATCTCTGAGTATAAAAAAAGGTATAATACCCTTCCCATTCCTTAAAGCCCCATCACAAGTCACCTTGATTAGTCCAAGACCAAGTAATTAAATGAGTATGATGTTGCTGGTGAAGCAGAGAACAATCACTCCAACACCTTGACTGAGTAACAAAGGTAGGATTTGTCTGATTCAGAAAAAAGTCCGTAAAGAAAGCCAATGTTGATCTTACCAATTCAGATGGATGTTGATCTTACCAATTCAGATGGAAGCACATCTCTAGTCAGTTTAAAAAATAGTATTTCATTTTATGTAATAGCAACCTAATCAAATAATGTCATCATCATCTTAGTACTATTAGTTGTCTTTTGCTTTAACAACTAATAATGATTATTATGACAATCATCATCTTATTGATGATAAAGCTCCTTAGGCAAACAACAATTACTGTTTCTGTTATAGCAACAAATAATAACTGAATTTTGCTTTAGTACAAATTTTGATTTAGATGATAAATCTCAACCCTTGTCGTAGAATGAGCAAAATTGTCATTTACTAGTTAGCTCATTCACTTGGTTAGTTTTTTTATTAAAAAAGTAATTTGAATCTATTGTAACTCCGTTCTTGCAACTTTTCATAATTTTTCCTTACCTTTTCTATAACTCCCTCTCCTCCCTAATTTGGGTTTTCCCATTCCAAGCCCAAGTTGCAATTTGTTCGGTGCTTGCTCTTGTTTCTAAGTACATGCAACACATCTCGATAAATATGAGTTTTGTGGTCATAAGAGACCCAAATTTAATAAATAGATAATAAAGAAAATCCTAATGAAGGGAAAGGGAAAGGAATAAATTTGTTGCAAAAGCCTGTATAGAATAAGTTTACATTTGATATCTAGAATGATATTGGGTATTGCGTGCTCTCCTTCTTTATAAGATTCTTCTTGGTTACTAATAAAAAAGGGAACATTTCGTAGTTGTGTTAATGTGGAGTACCATGAGATTTCATTTTTTCTTCAAGCCTTCTTGGTTGGACTGCATATTGAAAATTTGCATGCTTTTTTCATGATGGCAGATCTAGTTTGAAATGATATCATTCAGGCTTGGATTTTATCGTGCTCTCATCATTAACTTGATCCAAACTAGATGATCCAATCTAGAGGAGCGTGCTTTTGAAAAAATATCCGCAACTTGCTCAGCCATGAGATTGAGATCCCAAGATTGAGAAGGATTTTCATCTTTAATTGTGTCATATTGGTTTGAAAAAGGTTTCGATATTGAAATTCGTCACATGAAGCCTAAAATTCGTCAGGCTATTTGTAATACCCCAGAAAAGAAAAAAAAAAAAAGGGGTGGATGGGCCGGCCCGAAAAGACCGGGCCCATCCACCATATACGATCGTGCCCTAGGCACGATCGTGGGAGAAGAAACACACAAAAAAAAGGGGGGGGAGAGGGGGCGGCGGCGGCGTGAGGTCGATCGCCGGAGGAGACCCAGCGCCGACGCCGGGATCCGGCCGGCCGCGGAGGAAGACCACTTCCCTTTGTCGAAGATTCCGACGGGTGAAGAAGCTTGGATCCGAGGGAGTTGCTCACGGGTTCTTCCACCCATCTCTCGCCGGAAAGATCGCCGGAACACACTGTCGGACCGAGGTAAGTGTGGCTCCTCTCCTTGCATGTCATTTGCTAGATTTAGGGCTGCTGTGGTTGGGGATTTGGCCGGTGAATCATTGGAGAAGAGTCCGAAACAGGGTACCCCTGTTTCGACCTCTTCTTTCCGGTTGTTGCCGCCGCCGGCCGCCGGGATTGGCCGAGATCCATGGTGTTGGGTGTCGATCGGGTTGTATGGAGATGGGTGAGGGATTTCTATGATTTATTTGAAGATGGGGGATGGGGGATCCGAGGCCTTCTTCCTCGTGATCCCGTTGTCTCCTCTTCCCCTCGTTGGTTGGCCGCCGGCCGACCACCGTCTCCGGTGGTGCCACAGCTGAGGGTCGTCACAGGCCGGCCGTCGTCACCAAGGATGGGCACCTTGGTGGCTGTGCCATCCTAATTCGAGAAGAGAGGGAGATGGATCGGCTTCCCTCATTTTGAGAAGGAGGAAGAGTTTTCTCTCTCCTCTCTTCTCTCTCCTAGGTTCTCTCTACTTGGATTATTTCTCTCACCATTTTCTCTCTCTAGATTGGAGTTTTCTCTCTCTAGTTTGATTCGAGGAGATCATTGTTTGTAAGGATTGCTGGATAGTCGTGGGTCAATGGAGGGTTTTGGGTTGTCAGATACTCCGGATAATTTTTTTAATATTGATTTGGTTCTGTAGGGTAACAAACTGTTGGACAAAGAGACATTGAGCAAGGTTCTACGCACCCTAGTTCGTAGATTACGGTGGTCTGTCTGGGTTGTCAGCAAAGTGTAAGAATCTTTGTACGCCAATCCTACGTGATATACATATTTTTGCACTATATATGTTTGATATGCTATGATCCAGACAAAGCAAAATAGTTTTATATTTAATTATATTTTGATCGTGTTGGCTTGTGGTTGGTAGTGTGATGGATGCATGTATGTGTATAACCTATACCTGCATATTTGGATTTATGGATGTGGTGGTATGGACTAACCATGTTATATTGATTGCCCTGTCACGGGCCGGAAACGTGACCATGGTTAGTCTAGGCCGGAAATAAAGTGGAAAAAGGGAATGGATGTGTGTTTGTGAATTGATTAAATGAACAGGGACTTTGGGCTTATCTCGTTATTATCGATTGCCCCATCACAGGCTGGAAATGTGATACTATCGATTGCCCCATCACAGGCTGGAAATGTGATACTATCGATTGCCCCGTCACAGGCTGGAAATGTGATACTATCGATTGCCCTGTCACGGGCCGGAAACGTGACCGGGATGTAGCCCAAAGTCGGAAAGATAATTGATCCGGATCAAGTTAATATAGAATGGAAAGAAAAAGCATTGAAAACATTAATGAAGATTTATGAGCTATCGTATGTTATATCATTCTTGCGTGGTTGGACTTTCATTGATATTTGACGTACATACTTATATTGATTATTTGAGCCTTTTGATAGCTGGTTTATGATTTCATGAAATGTGCATCGATTTGTCATGGCTTTCAAATTCATATTATTATTGTGTTGGTATGGATGTGTAGGGATTCTTACTGGGCTGTAAAGCTCACCCCCTTCTTCTTCTTTTTCTTTCCCAGAGTTGCAGGATGCATAGATTTGGATGGGATGGGCGCAGAGTGCAAGTACCAGAGTCCTTAGTTAGTTAGTTTGTTTACCCTTCTTTGATGTTGATGAACATTTGAAGATCTTGTAATTGAACTAATTTGTTTATTTGGACATGTCGGATTTGTCTATTTGAATTACTAAATTAATTGTGGATTTATTGGATTCTTGTTTATCTTAGGCCTTGCATGATCTTTAGGGCACTGCTCTAGGGCTCATGCGGCCGGTCGCGTACCGGACCCGGGTGCTGGGTTCGGGGCGTGACAGAGTGGTATCAGAGCTTAAGGTTAAGGTATCCTAGGGTTTAGATTCATGTGAGTGTGAGTGGGGAATTATGATCGAAAAACTATCAGAGCCTTGGTTTATAATCACCTGAGATTGTAACAGGAATGATAATGTAATCTAAGATTTAAGACCACTAAGGACTGTGGCCTTAGTGGCATTAGAGTTTGAGGTTTAAGATCATTAGGGATAGTGACAAAATTGGAATCTGAGCATATGTTTAAAATCACTAGGGACTGTGACTGAAATATATAATAGCTTAAGGTTATGATCACTTGGGACATGACAATAAAATTCAGTGCTTAAGGTGTAAGATCACTGGGCATTATGATAAAATGTATGCATCGGGTTTGGTTTTCGATGAGTGTGGAAGGAAAGTATAAATTGTCTTTGATCATGATAAAAAGAGGTTGACCTAAGATAACTGTACGAAGGTCAACAATGGCATATCGGTTATACCATATTCAGATATTATTTAAATGACCTGCAAGTTCAAACTTGATATGGGTTATGATGTGATCGTACTTTTGGTTTTGCTGCTAATTATTAGAATGGAATTTGTACGTAGATCTTCCATAGTATTGGAGTGAGCTAAGAAGATTTCATAATATTGAAAGGAATGTTCTTCGAAGTTGAATATGTATGTGGATTATATCTGGTATTGGCATATTGAATATTACAAATAGGTCTATTTCCTATTAATATATTTGATTATTTTGAGGCCATAGAATATGCATATTGATGGGGGAATTCTAATTATTTGAATTCTCACATTTGGATTGGGCTACTGGATTTTACTTGTAATTGTAGAAGACTATTTGATGTGTTAATGTAAAACTCAAGCCTAGGTTTAAGATTTGAGCAGGGATCTTTTGTCATTGTTGATGAAGCCACTAATAAATGTCATATTGAGTAAAGACTTCGATCATGAGATGCTTACATGAATTATCATATATAGCATTGCTGATGAATGTTAAGAATTTTGGTGGAGAAAGATCTAGAGATCGATAGAGTTAATTTCTAATCATAATGTATTGGCTCAATAGCTTTTAACCCATTGAATTTGAAGTAAATCTTTTTGGGAAGAAGATCAACGTAGATTGTCTAATCGAATTGTGGAGGAAATCCAAGGTTAATTTATTTTAAATTAAACCTAGATATTTTGGATTCTAAAATGGTTGTGAAGATCATGTACTGACCTTAAACATGATTAATGGCTTGAGTGCTAGTTATGGTTAGTATACTCTACATAAATTGAGGACAGAGAGATCTGGAGGTTTTGCTCAATTAAAGTTTTGAAATTTAGATTTTCTTACTCCAAGTGCAAAGCGATATTTCGGTCATAAATCATTTAGAGGCTTTAGAGTATTTAATGGATTAAATCAGAGTGCGCAGCGGAAGTGTGGTGGTTTGAGTTATTTTGAAACTGGTTAAGGACATTAATATTTGATCTAAAAGGTATTATGATGGAACACTTGAGTTAGTTTCTAATAGAGGAGAATGTTGTTGATTCTATGGATGATCTAGAGGTAGCTATGTTGATTCTATGGATGATCTAGAGGTAGCTATGTAATTTTCACCTGTGGGTTCTTCTATTATTGACAAGTTTTGGAAGAACCTTGGGCATCTTAAATATAGCATTAACGGTTGATGATTACTTGGTTGGGCTTAGACCTGGAATGTTTTAACATAAATCTCCTATTTGTTGGAATGATGTGGGTGAGAGAAAATTATTAGGCCCAGAGATAGTGTAATAGACCATAGATAAGGTGCAAGTGATCAGAAAACGACTTCGTACAGCATAAAGTCGTTAAAAGAGTTATGTTGATAATAGAAGGAGAGAACTGAAATTTTAAATTGGGGAATCATGTTTTCTTGAGAGTGTCACCCACTAAAAGAGTGATGAGATTAGAGGTTCATGGTAAATTGGGCTCTAAGTATGTTGGTCTATTTGAGATTTTGGACAAGGTTGGAGATGTGGCATATCGACTGGCTTTACCACCGGCTTTATCCAGTGTGCACAATGTTTTGCATGTGTCAATGTTGATGAAATACATCCCAGATCCGAGTAATGTGATAGCATATGAGCCATTACATCTTCAGGAGGATTTGACCTATGAGGAGTTTCCAATACGAATTATGGACAGAAAGGATCAGGTACTATGACACCGAACCATTTCTTTTGTAAAGGTACAATGGAATAATCATACAGAAAGAGAGGCTACTTGGGAGCTCGAAGAAGAGATGAAAGTCAAATACCCACAGCTTTTTGAAACCTCAGGTATGTTAATTTCGAGGACGAAATTCTTTTAAGGGGAAGAGTATGTAATACCCCAGAAAAGAAAAAAAAAAGGGGTGGATGGGCCGGCCCGAAAAGACCGGGCCCATCCACCATATACGATCGTGCCCTAGGCACGATCGTGGGAGAAGAAACACGCAAAAAAAAAGGAGGAGAGGGGGCGGCGGCGGCGTGAGGTCGATCGCCGGAGGAGACCCAGCGCCGACGCCGGGATCCGGCCGGCCGCGGAGGAAGACCACTTCCCTTTGTCGAAGATTCCGACGGGTGAAGAAGCTTGGATCCGAGGGAGTTGCTCACGGGTTCTTCCTCCCATCTCTCACCGGAAAGATCGCCGGAACACACTATCGGACCGAGGTAAGTGTGGCTCCTCTCCTTGCATGTCATTTGCTAGATTTAGGGCTGCTGTGGTTGGGGATTTGGCCGGTGAATCATTGGAGAAGAGTCCGAAATAGGGTACCCCTATTTCGGCCTCTTCTTTCCGGTTGTTGCTGCCGCTGGCTGCCGGGATTGGCCGAGATCCATGGTGTTGGGTGTCGATCGGGTTGTATGGAGATGGGTGAGGGATTTCTATGATTTATTTGAAGATGGGGGATGGGGGATCCGAGGCCTTCTTCCTCGTGATCCCGTTGTCTCCTCTTCCCCTCGTTGGTTGGCCGCCGGCCGACCATCGTCTCCGGTGGTGCCACAGCTGAGGGTCGTCACAGGCCGGCCGTCGTCGCCAAGGATGGGCACCTTGGTGGCTGTGCCATCCTAATTCGAGAAGAGAGGGAGATGGATCGGCTTCCCTCATTTTGAGAAGGAGGAAGAGTTTTCTCTCTCCTCTCTTCTCTCTCCTAGGTTCTCTCTACTTGGATTATTTCTCTCACCATTTTCTCTCTCTAGATTGGAGTTTTCTCTCTCTAGTTTGATTCGAGGAGATCATTGTTTGTAAGGATTGCTGGATAGTCGTGGGTCAATGGAGGGTTTTGGGTTGTCAGATACTCCGGATAATTTTTTTAATATTGATTTGGTTCTGTAGGGTAACAAACTGTTGGACAAGAGACATTGAGCAAGGTTCTACGCACCCTAGTTCGTAGATCTCGGTGGTCTGTCTGGGTTGTCAGCAAAGTGTAAGAATCCTTGTACGCCAATCCTACGTGATATACATATTTTTGCACTATATATGTTTGATATGCTATGATCCAGACAAAGCAAAATAGTTTTATATTTAATTATATTTTGATCGTGTTGGCTTGTGGTTGGTAGTGTGATGGATGCATGTATGTGTATAACCTATACCTGCATATTTGGATTTATGGATGTGGTGGTATGGACTAACCATGTTATATTGATTGCCCTGTCACGGGCCGGAAACGTGACTATGGTTAGTCTAGGCCAGAAATAAAGTGGAAAAAGAGAATGGATGTGTGTTTGTGAATTGATTAAATGAACAGGGACTTTGGGCTTATCTCATTATTATCGATTGTCCCATCACAGGCTGGAAATGTGATACTATCGATTGCCCCATCACAGGGTGGAAATGTGATACTATCGATTGCCCCGTCACAGGCTGGAAATGTGATACTATCGATTGCCCCGTCACGGGCCGGAAACGTGACCGGGATGTAGCCCAAAGTCGGAAAGATAATTGATCCGGATCAAGTTAATATAGAATGGAAAGAAAAAGCATTGAAAACATTAATGAAGATTTATGAGCTATCGTATGCTATATCATTCTTGCGTGGTTGGACTTTCATTGATATTTGACGTACATACTTATATTGATTATTTAAGCCTTTTGATAGCTGGTTTATGATTTCATGAAATATGCATCGATTTGTCGTGGCTTTCAAATTCATATTATTATTGTGTTGGTATGGATGTGTAGGGATTCTTACTGGGCTGTAAAGCTCACCCCCTTCTTCTTCTTTTTCTTTCCCAGAGTTGCAGGATGCATAGATTTGGATGGGATGGGCGCAGAGTGCAAGTACCAGAGTCCTTAGTTAGTTAGTTTGTTTACCCTTCTTTGATGTTGATGAACATTTGAAGATCTTGTAATTGAACTAATTTGTTTATTTGGACATGTCGGATTTGTCTATTTGAATTACTAAATTAATTGTGGATTTATTGGATTCTTGTTTATCTTAGGCCTTGCATGATCTTTAGGGCACTGCTCTAGGGCTCATGCGGCCGGTCGCGTACCGGACCCGGGTGCTGGGTTCGGAGCGTGACAGAGTGGTATCAGAGCTTAAGGTTAAGGTATCCTAGGGTTTAGATTCATGTGAGTGTGAGTGGGGAATTATGATCGAAAAACTATCAGAGCCTTGGTTTATAATCACCTAAGATTGTAACAGGAATGATAATGTAATCTAAGGTTTAAGACCACTAAGGACTGTGGCCTTAGTGGCATTAGAGTTTGAGGTTTAAGATCATTAGGGATAGTGACAAAATTGAAATCTGAGCATATGTTTAAAATCACTAGGGACTGTGACTGAAATATATAATAGCTTAAGGTTATGATCACTTGGGACATGACAATAAAATTCAGTGCTTAAGGTGTAAGATCACTGGGCATTATGATAAAATGTATGCATCAGGTTTGGTTTTCGATGAGTGTGGAAGGAAAGTATAAATTGTCTTTGATGATGATAAAAAGAGGTTGACCTAAGATAACTGTACGAAGGTCAACAATGGCATATCGGTTATACCATATTCAGATATTATTTAAATGACCTGGAAGTTCAAACTTGATATGGGTTATGATGTGATCGTACTTTTGGTTTTGTTGCTAATTATTAGAATGGAATTTGTACGTAGATCTTCCATAGTATTGGAGTGAGCTAAGAAGATTTCATAATATTGAAAGGAATGTTCTTCGAAGTTGAATATGTATGTGGATTATATCTGGTATTGGCATATTGAATATTACAAATAGGTCTATTTCCTATTAATATATTTGATTATTTTGAGGCCATAGAATATGCATATTGATGGGGGAATTCTAATTATTTGAATTCTCACATTTGGATTGGGCTACTGGATTTTACTTGTAATTGTAGAAGACTATTTGATGTGTTAATGTAAAACTCAAGCCTAGGTTTAAGATTTGAGCAGGGATCTTTTGTCATTGTTGATGAAGCCACTAATAAATGTCATATTGAGTAAAGACTTCGATCATGAGATGCTTACATGAATTATCATATATAGCATTGCTGATGAATGTTAAGAATTTTGGTGGGGAAAGATCTAGAGATCGATAGAGTTAATTTCTAATCATAATGTATTGGCTCAATAGCTTTTAACCCATTGAATTTGAAGTAAATCTTTTTGGGAAGAAGATCAACGTAGATTGCCTAATCGAATTGCGGAGGAAATCCAAGGTTAATTTATTTTAAATTAAACCTAGATATTTTGGATTCTAAAATGGTTGTGAAGATCATGTACTGACCTTAAACATGATTAATGGCTTGAGTGCTAGTTATGGTTAGTATACTCTACATAAATTGAGGACAGAGAGATCTGGAGGTTTTGCTCAATTAAAGTTTGAAAATTTAGATTTTCTTACTCCAAGTGCAAAGCGATATTTCGGTCATAAATCATTTAGAGGCTTTAGAGTATTTAATGGATTAAATCAGAGTGCGCAGCGGAAGTGTGGTGGTTTGAGTTATTTTGAAACTGGTTAAGGACATTAATATTTGATCTAAAAGGTATTATGATGGAACACTTGAGTTAGTTTCTAATAGAGGAGAATGTTGTTGATTCTATGGATGATCTAGAGGTAGCCATGTTGATTCTATGGATGATCTAGAGGTAGCTATGTAATTTTCACCTGTGGGTTCTTCTATTATTGACAAGTTTTGGAAGAACCTTGGGCATCTTAAATATAGCATTAACGGTTGATGATTACTTGGTTGGGCTTAGACCTGGAATGTTTTAACATGAATCTCCTATTTGTTGGAATGATGTGGGCGAGAAAAAATTATTAGGCCCAGAGATAGTGTAATAGACCATAGATAAGGTGCAAATGATCAGAAAACGACTTCGTACAGCATAAAGTCGTTAAAAGAGTTATGTTGATAATAGAAGGAGAGAACTGAAATTTTAAATTGGGGAATCATGTTTTCTTGAGAGTGTCACCCACTAAAAGAGTGATGAGATTAGAGGTTCATGGTAAATTGGGCTCTAAGTATGTTGGTCTGTTTGAGATTTTGGACAAGGTTGGAGATGTGGCATATCGACTGGCTTTACCACCGGCTTTATCCAGTGTGCACAATGTTTTGCATGTGTCAATGTTGATGAAATACACCCCAGATCCGAGTAATGTGATAGCATATGAGCCATTACATCTTCAGGAGGATTTGACCTATGAGGAGTTTCCAATACGAATTATGGACAGAAAGGATCAGGTACTATGACACCGAACCATTTCTTTTGTAAAGGTACAATGGAATAATCATACAGAAAGAGAGGCTACTTGGGAGCTCGAAGAAGAGATGAAAGTCAAATACCCACAGCTTTTTGAAACCTCAGGTATGTTAATTTCGAGGACGAAATTCTTTTAAGGGGGAGAGTATGTAATACCCCAGAAAAGAAAAAAAAAAAAAGGGGTGGATGGGCCGGCCCGAAAAAACCGGGCCAATCCACCATATACGATCGTGCCCTCGGTATGATCGTGGGAGAAGAAACACACAAAAAAAAAGGGGGAGAGGGGGCGGCGGCGGCGTGAGGTTGATCGCCGGAGGAGACCCAGCACCGACGCCGGGATCCGGCCGGCCGCGGAGGAAGACCACTTCCCATTGTCGAAGATTCCGACGGGTGAAGAAGCTTGGATCCGAGGGAGTTGCTCACGGGTTCTTCCACCCATCTCTCGCCGGAAAGATCGCCGGAACACACTGTCGGACCGAGGTAAGTATGGCTCCTCTCCTTACATGTCATTTGCTAGATTTAGGGCTGCTGTGGTTGGGGATTTGGCCGGTGAATCATTGGAGAAGAGTCCAAAACAGGGTACCCCTATTTCGGCCTCTTCTTTCCGGTTGTTGCCGCCGCCGGCCGCCGGGATTGGCCGAGATCCATGGTGTTGGGTGTCGATCGGGTTGTATGGAGATGGGTGAGGGATTTCTATGATTTATTTGAAGATGGGGGATGGGGGATCCGAGGCCTTCTTCCTCGTGATCCCGTTGTCTCCTCTTCCCCTCGTTGGTTGGCCGCCGGCCGACCACCGTCTCCGGTGGTGCCACAGCTGAGGGTCGTCACAGGCCGGCCGTCGTCGCCAAGGATGGGCACCTTGGTGGCTGTGCCATCCTAATTCGAGAAGAGAGGGAGATGGATCGGCTTCCCTCATTTTGAGAAGGAGGAAGAGTTTTCTCTCTCCTCTCTTCTCTCTCCTAGGTTTTCTCTACTTGGATTATTTCTCTCACCATTTTCTCTCTCTAGATTGGAGTTTTCTCTCTCTAGTTTGATTCGAGGAGATCATTGTTTGTAAGGATTGCTGGATAGTCGTGGGTCAATGGAGGGTTTTGGGTTGTCAGATACTCCGGATAATTTTTTTAATATTGATTTGGTTCTGTAGGGTAACAAACTGTTGGACAAAGAGACATTGAGCAAGGTTCTACGCACCCTAGTTCGTAGATCACGGTGGTCTGTCTGGGTTGTCAGCAAAGTGTAAGAATCCTTGTACGCCAATCCTACGTGATATACATATTTTTGCACTATATATGTTTGATATGCTATAATCCGGACAAAGCAAAATAGTTTTATATTTAATTATATTTTGATCGTGTTGGCTTGTGGTTGGTAGTGTGATGGATGCATGTATGTGTATTATACCTACATATTTGGATTTATGGATGTGGTGGTATGGACTAACCATGTTATATTGATTGCCCTGTCACGGGCCGGAAACGTGACCATGGTTAGTCTAGGCCGGAAATAAAGTGGAAAAAGGGAATGGATGTGTGTTTGTGAATTGATTAAATGAACAGGGACTTTGGGCTTATCTCGTTATTATCGATTGCCCCATCACAGGCTGGAAATGTGATACTATCGATTGCCCCATCACAGGCTGAAAATGTGATACTATCGATTGCCCCGTCACAGGCTGGAAATGTGATACTATCGATTGCCCCGTCACGGGCCAGAAACGTGACCGGGATGTAGCCCAAAGTCGGAAAGATAATTGATCCGGATCAAGTTAATATAGAATGGAAAGAAAAGGCATTGAAAACATTAATGAAGATTTATGAGCTATCGTATGCTATATCATTCTTGCGTGGTTGGACTTTCATTGATATTTGACGTACATACTTATATTGATTATTTGAGCCTTTTGATAGCTGGTTTATGATTTCAGGAAATGTGCATCGATTTGTCGTGGCTTTCAAATTCATATTATTATTGTGTTGGTATGGATGTGTAGGGATTCTTACTGGGCTGTAAAGCTCACCCCCTTCTTCTTCTTTTTCTTTCCCAGAGTTGCAGGATGCATAGATTTGGATGGGATGGGCGCAGAGTGCAAGTACCAGAGTCCTTAGTTAGTTAGTTTGTTTACCCTTCTTTGATGTTGATGAACATTTGAAGATCTTGTAATTGAACTAATTTGTTTATTTGGACATGTCGGATTTGTCTATTTGAATTACTAAATTAATTGTGGATTTATTGGATTCTTGTTTATCTTAGGCCTTGCATGATCTTTAGGACACTGCTCTAGGGCTCATGCGGCCGGTCGCGTACCGGACCCGGGTGCTGGGTTCGGGGCGTGACACTATTGGTAAAATTACAACGGCCCCATTTGATATTGCTTTTGTTTTATGTTTTTATTTTCAAAAAGCTTAGAAGAAAATTTAACTAGATAGACCAATATGTATGATGAGACCTTTTTCTTTTTAAATAGTTTATAAAATCTTGAGAGCTTCTACTTATGAAGATTTATTGCTTCTAAAAAATAAGTGAATGAAAGAAAGAACCAGCAGAAGTTTTGTGCAAAAGGTATAACATTAATCTCCATGCATTATTTCACTTCTCTGCAAGAAACCAAAATAATTAAAAAAAAACAACAACAATACCAAACACGTCTTAAATCTATACAAGTCATTTAAAATAAATGGCTGATTCAAAAAACAATATGTAATACGCAAATCTTAGAAATTTAGAGGGGTTGGTATTTTAGTATATTATATTATTGAAATGTTGCATTAGTTGCCCCCTCTTTCTTTTTTCCTCTCTCCATTTTTTGGGTAAGGTTGCCCACTCTCTTTGAGGCAGCAAAAGATAAATTGTTGGAACTATGTTTACAATGAGCCTTTTGAATGTAACTCGTCTTATGGATAGAATGCTTACAAGCTAAATAGTTAGCTACTAAAACTTTTCTGAGAGGAAGAGGATGAACCCCATTGAATCATGTATCGTAACTTAAATAGCTTTGACATCTCCTTGAACTATTGAAGCCAACAATATTTGTACTGAATTGAGTTGGCTTCATGTTTGTAAGTTTAGTGCAGCAATGATGAATGACCCACCTAATTTGGTGCATTAATATAGATTCCATTCAAGCAAGCAATGGAGCTAAATGTCCACTAATCATATTAATTTGAGCCATTTAATAACTTGAGACAAAAGCCAAAAGCAGAGCAAATTATAGTTGCCGACATGTTCGTGGCCTTATTAAATTTACTATACTAGTGAAACAATTTGCGTAAACCAAGAAATATGCTGTCTTGTTTACCCCTCTTGTACAATGTTAACTTCTTTATCAAAGAGAGAGAGATAGTTTACTTAATAGATCAAAAATCTCAATCAACAAATCTATTTTTAAGAGAAAGGGAGGAAGACCTGCCGCTATAATAATTAACCATGTTTATATTTTTGGAGATGCACCAATGAATAATCAAATCCAGAATGTTTTGGTTACTAAGCAAGAAACTAGAGCAGCCCCTACTACTGTCTTCCCAAAAACATCATGCAACCTAATAATCTCTACATCACACTGCCACCTGAAGCACAACACTGCATTTCTGTTAGTCATATCTAAGTGTCAATGGAGACTGCCATTTTGGAGTAGCAGGATTTATCTTATTGTAATCCAGAGAGGCAGAGACCACTCAGTAGAAACTGTTGTTTGGCTGCCAACATAGCTCACCAAGTCCAACCACTGGTTCAATGTTCTGCTATCATAAGATCAGAAATGGTTTTCCATCATCATTGCTTACTTTACCCCGGAAAGGGGACTTTTGACTTATGAGCAACTAACTATTAAATGGAATCACGGATGCGTCTAGAGTAATTTTTCCACCAACCAGGTATGGTAAAATTTATTTTTCCCACAATCATTTTTTTAGATAAATAATTTTCAAAAATCATTAGATTATCTCGTAATCTGACGTACCCCAACCAAATGAACCTTTAGTGATTTTAGTTTTAACACATATTTCATATTTATCAACTTTTTATCATTTATACTTTATACCAATCTAATTTGTTTTATTTTCTTTAGATAACTAAAGTTCACATGTCCAAGTGTACTATATACCACACATCAAAAAATCTACCTAGGGTCGACTGGTGAAAGCGTCCCAGTCTTCTTTATTATGCCAAGGTCAACTTGTGTTACTTTGGGGTCAACTCCTAAAATCTTTCAAAATATTTTTTAATGGACTAAAATCCTTCAAAATCAAGATTTCTGTCTAAAACTGTGGGCATTCAGGGATCGGCTCCTTATGACTTGGAGTCGACTCCTTTACTTCAAAACTTTAAAAATACTAGTCAAATCCTTTCCAACTTGAGCATTTTAAGTTGATTTCTTCTCCATATATTTAGGTCATTTTGTGATTATTTTGCCTTCTGTATGCATCCTTAGGTACTCCAAAAATATATAATTAGTAAATTATACTCAAATATTTTGTATCATTAAAATTTAAATATTTTAAGATAGGATGCATTAATGGAGAGAGAAAGAGGTGGGGGTTTTAATGGGGAGAGAGATGGGGGGTTGGGGTTCCTTCCAACAAGAGAGAGAGATAGAGGTGGGGTGGTGGGGTTCCGACAAGAGATAAGGAGAGGTGGGGGGATTGGGATTCTGGCGAAAGAGAGAGAGATGGAAGGGTTCAACGGAAAGAGAGAGAGAGAGAGGTGGAGGTTGGGGTTCTGGTGAGAGAGAGAGATAGATATGGGAGGGTTCAACGAGGAGAGAGAGAGGTTGGGGGTTCAAATGAAGAGAGAGAGAGAGAGAGAAAGAGAGGGGGGGAGGCTAGTTGGTTTGAAAGGAGGAGGCTAAGGGATAGGAGCATTCGTGGCCTTCCGTTCTGTCTCATTAAATGTTGTTTTTTTTAATTTTCTTCCTAAATAGCTAACATTAACGTTAACGTTAAAGGGGGAAAGTGCTCGCTGTGAGATTGGTGCTAGCCGGACGATGAGGGAGTCAGCTAGATCTGGATCCAAATTTTTTCTTAGGGAGCCTTGTCTATCTCTCTCTCTCTCTCTCTATATATATATATATATACATACATACATATGTATGCATGTATGATGTATGTGTGTGTGCATGCGCATGCGCGCGCGCACGCATAAAGAAGCAATTTTTTTGTTAATGATCTGATTAGAGAGAAGATGATTTTCTTCAACCCACTTAATTAAAATCTCTCAAAAGATAACTAGAAGAAGATAGAAAAATTATAAAAGTAGGGCTTCAGTTCTCTTTTATTTTATTGATGATTAAAAAAACTTAGGTACTGTTGGGAGGAAAACCCAAATCGAGTCATTTTAGAGGCGCTCGACTAGAGAGCGCCGACCAGAGAGGCGCCCGACTAGAGAGCGCCGACCAGAGGCGCCCGACTAGAGAGCGCCGACCAGAGGGGCCCGACTAGAGAGCGCCGACCAGAGAGGCGCTCGACTAGAGAGCGCCGACCAGAGGCGCCCGACTAGAGAGCGCCGACCAGAGGCGCCCGACTAGAGAGCGCCGACCAGAGAGGCGCCCGACTAGAGAGCGCCGACCAGAGAGGCGCCCGACTAAAGAGCGCCGACCAGAGGCGCCCGACTAGAGAGCGCCGACCAAAGGCGCCCGACTAGAGAGCGCCGACCAGAGAGGCGCTCGACTAGAGAGCGCCGACCAGAGAGATGCTTTACTAGAGAGACGCCGACCAGAAGCAACCCCGCCACAGGACACTCCGCTAAGCGACCTGCTCGGCTCGGCACCTGTGCCAGGCCCGCGCCTTAGCCGAATACCCAATCCCGCCTAATCCTCCAAAAGATCTGACAACTAAGTACATGACTCTACTACAATCTGCCACCATCCCTAAGTCATCAAGGCACGAGATCTCCACAGGAACTCGGCATGACCTATCATTAATGCATAAGACCCCCTCAGGCCTCCGATGCACTCAGTCATTTAATGAACACGGCTCAAGACGATCTCCGGATCACTGAACCATCAAAGCGTGTGGCTCACCCTGACCACCGGTTCACTCAGCAATTAATGCACTTACCATCTACGAACCCCAGGCCCGCCACGGCCGGCGGTTCAACCACCCCCAACGGGTCCGATCAACCATGGCAGTTCCCTGACTCCGGTCTGATCCGGCCCTATTCTCCACAACGCCATTAATGAGCATGATCGTGCCCAATTATTACAAAAGAAGACAAATTCCCCTGTCACCTCCCAGGCAATATAATATCCCTCTATAAAAAGGGAACCTGGGGGAAAGGAGGGAAAGAGACGCGCTAACGGGGACAAACACAAAAACATATACCAGAGTAAGGGGGAGAAGAAAGATTCTCCTCCTTTACCCCCCCACATATTAGCGCCCTCTGACTTAAGCTTCGAAGGGCCGGCGCCGGAAAGCCCGACCACTGGCTTTCTTGCAGGACTCTCCAGGAGGACGCCACCAGTCGACGTACCGTCATCCACCGCCCCGGCAGCAGAGCTCCTCCCCTCTCGGTTCGCGGCAGCCCCCGGGTCCAATTTCCAGCAACAGTTGGCGCTAGAGGAAGGGCCCGAGTCGTTGCCATGAAACTAAGAAGCAAGGGGGCTTCCAATGCCTCTCGACGTCCTACACTTAGTCCTGGACACTCTGTCCAGAACTCGCCGCCTCCGGCCGAGTCAACCCCTCAAGTTCGGCCGGAGCAGTTTGATGCCCTGGTGCAACAGGTGCAAGCCTTGGCTACTGCTGTCCAAGGCCTGCAACCCAGGAGCGTCCCGACAGCACCGCTTCCTCCGGCTCTGGCTCAACCGGAGCCCCCTACAAGCGGGCTTCCCCTTCGAGGTCAGGACTCTCAAGTCCAGGCCTCCCTCTGGAGAGAACATCCAGTTAGAGCCCCTGGTGGCTGGCCACAACCTTCGGAGGCAGAGTCGGTTCCAGGGCAATTTGCGCCCGAACGAGCCGCTGCAGCGATCCTCCAAAATGATGAACTCGACAAGAAGGTCGAGAAGCTGGAGCGCCAGATCCAGGCACTCCAAGGAAGGAAATCGGGACGTAATGGTGACTTCGAGTTCACTACGAAGTCCCCCTTCTCCCCGGAGATTGAAGACGAGCCGGTCCCGTCGCGGTTCAAGATGCCCCAGGTGGAGCCTTACAGCGGCAGGGCCGACCCCCTAGACCACCTGGAAAGTTATCGGGTCTTAATGGCCCTACAAGGAGCCTCGGAGGCCATGATGTGCAAAGCTTTCCCAGCGACACTCCGAGGACCGGCCCGGCTTTGGTTTACCGGGCTAAAGCCGAGTACTGTCTCCTCTTTTGAGCAGCTCGGCAGGCAGTTCGCCGGCAATTTTGCCGCTAGCCAGCCCCAGCGGCGGACATCAGACTCCCTCCTCGATATCAAACAAAAGGAGGGAGAATCCCTCGGGGAGTATTTGGACCGATTTACCGCCGCAACATGGGAAGTCCGGGAACTCGACCAGTCAATCGCCATGTCGGCACTAAAGATTGGAGCCCGGTCCTACAGGTTCCTCTTCTCTATCGAGAAGAACTTTCCTACAGACCTCACCGAAATGCTTGTTCGGACGCGGAAGTACGCCAAGGCTGAGGAAGCCATGGCTGTTAGGCGGAGCGGGGTCGAGCAGAACCCCAAGAAACAAAAGAGATGCCGCGAGGAGCGTGGCCAGCCCAGAAGCCCGTCCCCGCGCCGAGCTAAAAATCCGTCCCGCCCGAAGAGTCCACCCCGACTACGGGGACCGCCTCAGCAGAGGTCACCACTCTGCCCGAGGTTCCCACCACGGGCCCGTGCACTTGAAGGGAGGTATGAAAACTACACTCCCCTTACTGCTCCTCGGGCCGAAATCCTCATGGAGATTGAGGGGCAGGATTGTATCCGGCTCCCACCTCCGAGACGAGACTCCGGAGCTCGGCGTGATTTCCGGAAGTATTGTCGTTTCTATCGGGATCACGGCCATGATACCGAGGACTGCTATCAGCTCCGGAACGAGATCGAAGCGCTCATCCGCCGAGGGGTGCTCGATCAATTTGTGCGAAGCCGGCGCGAAGAAAAGAAGCCAGCCGAAGGAGCCACACAGCCTGAAGGTTCAAATGCCAACAGGCCCATCGCCGGCACCATTAACACCATCCGAGGCGGGGCCTCGGTTGGAGAAGCGTCAGGGGAAGGAACCTCCTCGAAGCGCCCGCGCGCCTCGGAAGCCATCTCTTTTTCAGACGATGATTTGGAGGGAGTCGGAACTCCCCACGATGATGCCATGGTTATCTCCATGATTATAAATAAATTTGATGTAAAATGTATCTTGATCGATAATGGAAGCTCGGCGAATGTATTGTATTTTGATGCCTACTGTAAAATGGGGATAACAAAAGAACAACTGCGGAGGATGAATGCTCCGTTGGTTGGATTTACTGGGGATTCAGTCCCAGTAGAGGGCGAGGTCGACCTCCTGGTCACAGTCGGGCTCGCCCCCCGTGAAAGCACCATGGGGATGAGCTTCCTCGTGATACGCCTGCCCTCGGTCTACAATGCCATTCTGGGAAGACCAGGTCTCAATGCCCTCCGAGCAGTAGTCTCGACTCGTCATCTGCTCATGCGATTCCCCACCAGCCAAGGAGTTGGCGAAGCTCGTGGGGATCAAATGGTAGCGAGGCGATGCTACATGGCGACCCACGAGGCGAAACGACCAGCCGAGGTGCCTGTCCCGGCAACCAACCAGCCTTCAACTAGAACTCTGGAGGCACAGGTCAACCCTCAGAAAAAGCGGGTAGAGCCTGGTGAGTTACTAATCCAAGTTCCTTTGCGCGAAAACTTTTCCGAGCTAACCGTGCAGGTCGGCTCTGGCCTCAATGAGCGCGAAAGGGATCGCCTCGTCAACTTCTTGCGAGACAACATGGACGTTTTCGCGTGGTCGCCCGCGGATATGCCGGGGATAGATCCAGAGATCATGGTCCACCAGCTCCAAGTAAAGCCAACCTGCAAGCCCGTACGATAAAAGAAGCGAGGCGCCGCCCCTGAACGACAACGAGCAGCAGCCGAGGAGGTCGACAAACTCCTTAAGGCTGGCTTCATCCGGGAGATATCCTACCCGGAGTGGCTCGCCAACGTGGTCCTCGTCAAAAAGGCCAGCGGGAAATGGCGCATGTGCGTGGACTACACCGACTTGAATAAAGCTTGCCCAAAGGACAGCTTCCCACTCCCCAGCATCGACCAACTCGTGGACTCCACCTCGGGGCACGAGCTGTTGGCGTTCATGGACGCCTTTTTCGGGTACAACCAGATCCGCATGGCGCTAGAAGATGAAGAAAAGACGGCCTTCATCACTGACGGGGGTACCTACTGTTAGCAACTTATCAGAGGCTGGTCAGCCGGATCTTTAAAGACCAAATAGGCCAAAACATAGAGGTCTATGTTGATGACATGCTGGTGAAAAGCAAGGTGGCGCAAGACCATGTGGTCGACCTCGATGAAGCCTTCTCCACACTCCGAAGGTACCAAATGAAGCTCAACCCAGCCAAATGTGCCTTCGGAGTCACCTCCGGCAAATTTCTTGGTTTTATTATTACACAACAAGGAATCGAGGCCAACCCTGAAAAGATCCAAGCACTCCAGGAGATGACGCCTCCGAGGACAGTCAAGGAGGTACAACGGCTTACAGGCCGAGTTGCAGCCCTCGGAAGATTCATCTTCCGCTCGGCCGAGCACTGCCTTCCATTCTTTGCAGCTCTAAAGAAGCAGAAAAATTTTCTGTGGTCAGACGAGTGCCAGCAGTCTTTCGAAGAGCTCAAGCACCTTCTGGCCTCCCCTCCCCTGCTCACAAAGCCTCAACAAGGTGAACTCCTCTACCTGTATCTAGCTGTTTCCCCTGTAGCAGTGAGCTCGGTCCTGGTCCGGGAGGACGGCAAGCTCCAAAAATCAGTGTATTACACCAGCCGGGTCTTGAGGGATGCTGAGACCCGATACTCTAAGCTGGAGAAGACTGTTTATGCCTTGGTTATCTCAGCCGAAGGCTCCGGCCTTATTTCCAAGCCCACACAATGGCCGTGCTGACCAACCAGCCAATAAAGCAGATCCTGCAGAGATCGGACCGCGCAGGCCGGATTACTAAATGGGCCATCGAGCTCGGAGAATTTGATACCGACCCAGACCGGCAATCAAGGCGCAAGCACTCGCCGACTTCATAGTCGAGTGCACCATACCGGACGAGGTCGAGCCCAAACCCGAGCCTACGCCAACAAAGCCGACCTCGAGTTTGGCATGGACCCTACATGTCGATGGCTCTTCAAACTCGGGGGGTAGCGGAGCAGGTCTCATCCTCACCAGCCCGGAGGGGGTGGTCGCTGAGCAGGCCCTACGCCTCGAGTTTCCTGCTTCCAACAACATGGCGGAATACGAAGCACTCGTTGCCGGGCTCAAGCTAGCCAAAGAGCTAGGAGTGAAGGACCTGGAGGCCTTCAGTGATTCTCAGCTCGTCGTCAACCAAATCCTGTGTGATTTCGAAGCCAGAGACCCCACAATGCAAAAGTATCTTCAGAAGGTACGGGATCTCGCCTCGTCTTTGGATTCTTTACGCATCCAACATGTTGCCAGGTCAGAGAATCTCAGGGCCGACCAGTTGTCAAAGCTGGCATCCTCTCGCATGAGTGAGCTCCCTAAAACGACGGCACTGGAGTATCTCCAAAAACCCAGTACGGAGGAGCCCGAGTAGGCCCTCTATGTTAAGTTCGAGCCAAGCTGGATGGACGAGCTCATTAGCTACCTGCAAGACGAAGTCCTCCCCAATGATGAATGAGAGGCTCGCCGAATAAAGCGCTCCGCCACCCGGTACATATTGTACGAGGGAAAGCTTTATCGGAGATCCTTCACCTCTCCCCTCCTCAGATGTCTTCGCCTGACAGAGGCTGATTATGCAATGCGCGAAGTCCATGAAGGGATTTGCGGGAGTCATCTGGGAGGACGAACATTGGCCCATAAAATTTTGCGCTAAGGATACTATTGGCCGACACTCCAGAAGGATACTGTGGACTTCGTCCGGAGATGCGACCGATGCTAGAGAAACGCCAATGTCCAACGCCGACCCTCGGCTCCCTTAACCTCTATCAGCTCTCCTTGGCCTTTTGCCCAGTGGGGAATTGACATTCTAGGGCCATTCCCTCTGGCTACCGGGCAAAGGAAATTCCTGGTCGTCTCCATCAACTATTTTACAAAATGGGTGGAAGCCGAGCCACTTGCCCCGATCACCGAGCAGAAGATGCGGAATTTTGTCTGGAAGTCAATAATCTGCAGATTCGGGCTCCCCCGCATCCTCATATCCGACAACGGCCGCCAATTCGACAACCTCCATTTTAGAGAATTTTGCTCCGAGCTTGGCATCGACCACCGCTTCACCTCAGTCGCACACCCTCGGACGAATGGAGAAACCGAGGTAACAAATCGTACTATTTTGCAGGGGCTCAAAGCCAGGCTCGACAAATCCAAAGGACAATGGGTCGAAGACCTATACAATGTCCTGTGGGCTTACCGGACAATATTCCGTGTCCCCACCGGCGAGACTCCCTTCAACCTAACATACAGAACGGAAGCTGTCATCCCATTGGAGATCGGACTCCTATCTCCGAGGGTAGAGCATCATGATGCCAGCTCCAACTCCTCACAGCTCAGGAACAACCTCGACCTGATCGAGGAAACAAGGGAGGCCGCCCGAGTTCGCATGGCGAGGTACCAGCAAAAGACAGCTCAGTACTACAACGCCAGGGTCAAAATCAAATCCTTCAAAGCAGGGGACCTTGTCCTCAAAAGAGCCGAGGCCTCCCGACCAATCGAGCAAGGAAAACTGGCTCCAAACTAGGAAGGACCCTACCGAGTTACGCGCATCCGTCGGCCCGGAACTTACAAGCTAGAGTCTCTAGATGGGACTCCCATTTCACGAAGCTGGAGTTCCGAAAATCTCCGCGTGTATTACCAATAGAACCCCGAGGGGTCCCTCCACTATTTAACTATAAATTTCATTTTATAAACGGCTTGTGCACTAGCTCGAACTCACCAATTCTCCTAAATTGTCTCATGGTGCCAGGCTCGTTCTCCATCAGCCAACGAGCTCGGCTCGTTCTCCTACCCTGACCACGGTCGGAATGCCCCGATACTTCGGGATGCGATCTTCACCGGCCAACGAGCTCGGCTCGTTCTCCATCGGCCAACGAGCTCGGCTCGTTCTCCTACCCTGACCACGGTCGGGATGCCCCGATGCAGCGGGATGCGATCTTCACCGGCCAACGAGCTCGGCTCGTTCTCCTACCCCGACCATGGTCGGGATGCCCCGATACTTCAGAATGTGTTCTCCACCGGCCAACGAGCTCGGCTCGTTCTCCATCGGCTAACGAGCTCGGCTCGTTCTCCATCAGCCAACGAGCTCGGCTCGTTCTCCTACCCCGACCACGGTCGGGATGCCCCGATACTTCGGGATATGTTCTCCACCGGCCAACGAGCTCGGCTCGTTCTCCATCGGCCAACGAGCTCGGCTCGTTCTCCTACCCCGACCACGGTCGGGATGCCCCGATACTTCGGGATGTGTTCTCCACCGGCCAACGAGCTCGGCTCGTTCTCCATCGGCCAACGAGCTCGGCTCGTTCTCCATCAGCCAACGAGCTCGGCTCGTTCTCCTACCCCGACCACGGTCGGGATGCCCCGATACTTCGGGATGTGTTCTCCACCGGCCAACGAGCTCGACTCGTTCTCCATCGGCCAACGAGCTCGGCTCGTTCTCCATCAGCCAACGAGCTCAGCTCGTTCTCCTACCCTGACCACGGTCGGGATGCCCCGATGCAGCGGGATGCGATCTTCACCGGCCAACGAGCTCGGCTCGTTCTCCTACCCCGACCACGGTCGGGATGCCCCGATACTTCGGGATGTGTTCTCCACCGGCCAACGAGATCGGCTCGTTCTCCATCGGCCAACGAGCTCGGCTCGTTCTCCATCGGCCAACGAGCTCGGCTCGTTCTCCTACCCTGACCACGGTCGGGATGCCCCGATGCAGCGGGATGCGATCTTCACCGGCCAACGAGCTCGGCTCGTTCTCCTACCCCGACCACGGTCGGGATGCCCCGATACTTCGGGATGCGTTCTCCATCGATCACAGAGCTCGACTCAACCTATTCGTGATCAATGAAAAGTCCGTGATTGACAATTGGATTCCTCTTATCGGCGTCCCCAAAGAACGGACCCCGAGCAGAAGAGCATCTTCCGTAGCCAGGCGAAGTTCATAGCCTCGGCACAAGAGCGCTCACGGTACCAGGTACCCATTCGATTAATATTTACATTATCTCATTTATTTTCATTATTAGTTAATTAATCCGATCATCCGCCTCGGCAACCCGAGGTCCGGGCTCAAAGTTCGCTAAGGAATTTTAAGTCTAGTAGCCTTGTCATAGGGCTCGGTCGAATTCCGAGCTAAGCTCGGAAAGTCCCCCCCGAGCCCAAGCACATCCTAGACATAAGCATCGCTATATCACTGGCCCTAGGACCTAAGCTCGGTTGTGCCGAACCTAAACGCAAGTCCAGCTATGCGACGGACAAAGTCGGGGCCGTAGAGCCCAATTCCTCGCAACCTAAGAGCGGATCCAAACGAAGGAAATCTAAGTCAGCCGAAAATGAAACCAAAGCACAAGTTAAGCTGCAAGTTATAACGAATACGTATATTCATTTCAAAAAAAGGCCCGTAGGCTAAGTACAAAGCTCGGATTCGACCTTAACAAGTAGAGGCCACTCCGGCTTACAAAAAAAAAAAAACCACACTAAGGCTCGGGCTCGGCGACTTCAGGAGCAGTTGGCTCCTCTGCGGTCGAGGCCTCTTCCCCAGTAGCCCCAGCAGCTTCGGGAGCCGCCTCGGCGACCTCAAGAGCACCCTCGCCCACCTCGGCTGGACCTTCCTGGTCGGCCCGCCAGACGGAGCTTCTGCCTCCGCCCCCGAATCTTCGACCCCTGCTCCTGGTTGAAGCAGGCTAAGGTCAAAATCTGGAAGAAGTCGCCGCAGCTGGTTGCGGAAGTCCTTGAAGCCCTGAATAAGCCTGTTGACGCCCTCCTCTTCCATTAAATCGCGAAACTCTTTCAATTCACGGAAGAGTTTGACAGCGTCTTGGGCCTGCTCCCGAGCCTCCTTCTTCCGAGCCTCGTGGTAGGTGGCCTTTCGCTCCAAATTTTTTATTTCCCGTTCGCGATCGACGAGCAGAGATTGTGCGTCGAGCAGACGGGCCTCGAGCTCTTGGGCCTTTAGGTGAGCCTCCCCCACCTCCTGCTCGCGTATAGCGAGCGACGACTCGACCTCCGACGGACGAGCCTCCGCGGCGCGCATTTCAGATCTGGCCAAAGCGTGCGCGCCCTTCTCCTCTTTAAGTTCGGCGACTAGAGCCCGAACCTCGTCCTCGGCCGCCTCTAACTTCGCTTGAAGCACTTTCTGTTCGGCCTCGGACGCGAGGAACTTCGCTTCGGCCTCCTCACGCCCCCTCTGATGCCTTCGGGCTCGGTCCCGATAGTCTTGGATTATGTGTATCATTGTTTCGGTTTCGTGGAGGCGCTGTAAGAGGGAGACGTAAGAAATAAATTTAATCCGAAACACAACTTACAGAAATGAAGGTCGACTTACTCGGATGGAAGAGCAAATGACGGAGTCCATGAAGGCGCCGTAGTTCAGGGACCGGATTTTGGCCTGGTCGGCCGGGAGCAACGCGACCCGAAGAACTTCACGCGCCACCTGTGGGTTATCGAGGGCCGAGTCGCCCTCGAAAACCGCCCACTCGGGAGCGTAAGGCACCCGCTCCCGGGGAGCCGACGAACCCGGAAGGCCGGCCTCGGCTGGCCTGGGCGCAGCTGACCCCGTGGCTTCTTGACTGTTCCCCGGCTCGGGACTGGGGAATTGGGGTCGGGCAGGTGGCCGACCTGACTGCCGCAAAGTAGAGGCGGGGCGTGCAAGTGCCAAATCCGCCGAAGACCTCCCCCCTGGTCGGTATTTGGAGCTTCCTGCCGACCAGGAATTTGCGAAATCGGCACCGGGCATGGGAGTGCCATCGTAGCTCTGCCAGAGCCCACGCCCTCTCCCCGACCAGCTTCAGAGCGCACGGGGCGAGGATCGCGCACCTCGACTGCTGTGGTCGCCGAGGTCTTCGCCTTCTTCCTCGGCTCGGTTGGTTCTCCCGAGAGCTCGGCCGCCCTCTTTTGAAACCGGGCGTATAGGACCTCGCTCTTGGTCACCATCTTTGCGATATCTGCACGGACGAGCAGGATTAAAACTTAGAACTATAACAAAATGAAGAAGACACCCTACTGTTACTCTTACCATGGGGACGCGCCGAGCTCAGGCCAATGTTCACTAGAGCGTCCTCACTTATGAGGCCACTCAGTAAGATCCCGTCCCCGAGGCTGCGGATAGTGTCGGTGATCCCCTGCTCACGTGGAGAAAGCTTGGGGCTTTGTTGACGGACCTGAGCTGGGTCGGCCCCCACCTAGGGTCAAATCCCCATGTCCGTTCAGAACCTAGGACGAAGAACTTCTTCTTCCAGTCATGAATGGACGAAGGAGCACCCTGAAAAAGTGGCCGACCCGCCCGAAGGGCGATGTAGAGCCACTCTCCGTCTTCCGGATTCGACTTCAACACAAAAAGCCGCCGGAAAACGTTAACAGAGGTCGGAATCCCGTGCAGTAAACACAGCGACAGGAAACCGACCACTGTCCTCCAGGCGTTCGGAGCAAGTTGCGCCGGAACCAATTGGTATACCGACAGTAACTCATTCACGAAGCCGTGAAGAGAAAACCGTAGGCCGGTCTAGAGTGATTCCAAATACACTCCAATCCGGCCTACCGGAGGGTCGGTTATCCGATCCCCCCGCCTGGCGGGCTCCAAATGGAACCCTTCTAGAGGAAAAAACCACTCTTCGGTCATTTCGACCTCCAGTACACTCATGGTGGACTCGACTTCACTTGGACCGAAACCCATTAAGAAGGAAAAGGGATTCTGGAAGAAAAAAGAGGGGGGAAAGGGACCTGTGAGGTGCCGGGGACAAGAAACTTCGGACTGAGAAAAGCTGAAGGAAGAAGATAGTAAGAAAATAGGAGGAAGCCAGGTGAGGATTTATATAAATCCTTCCAACGGCCCAGATCAGCGAGGAAAAACGCTGCTCTCCGTCCGGATCACGACACGTGTCGACCCAAAAGACGGAACGCCACATTTATTTCGGGCTGACGCTTCGAACACAGAAGCGCCCCATCGAATCATACGGCCCCATCATGAGCCCACGACGCGAGGACGCTTCGGAGAGAGCGTCCCAATAATGAGGCATTTTCGGGAAAGAAGAGACGCCGCCTATTAAGGCGTCTCGAAGCGCCCAATAATTCGAAACGCGCAATAATTTGAAAATTTCGGAATCCATAATGACCCAACTAAAACTACTTCCCGCGCTCAAGCTGGTAGCCAGCTGGAACTCGGAAGTCGGGGGGTAGTGTTGGGGGAAAAACCCAAATCGAGTCATTTTAGAGGCGCTCGACTAGAGAGCGCCGACCAGAGAGGCGCCCGACTAGAGAGCGCCGACCAGAGAGGCGCCCGACTAAAGAGCGCCGACCAGAGGCGCCCGACTAAAGAGCGCCGACCAAAGGCGCCCGACTAGAGAGCGCCGACCAGAGAGGCGCTCGACTAGAGAGCGCCGACCAGAGGCGCCCGACTAGAGAGCGCCGACCAGAGGCGCCCGACTAGAGAGCGCCGACCAGAGGCGCCCGACTAGAGAGCGCCGACCAGAGGCGCCCGACTAAAGAGCGCCGACCAGAGGCGCCCGACTAAAGAGCGCCGACCAAAGGCGCCCGACTAGAGAGCGCCGACCAGAGAGGCGCTCGACTAGAGAGCGCCGACCAGAGGCGCCCGACTAGAGAGCGCCGACCAGAGGCGCCCGACTAGAGAGCGCCGACCAGAGGCGCCCGACTAGAGAGCGCCGACCAGAGAGGCGCTCGACTAAAGAGCGCCGACCAGAGGCGCCCGACTAGAGAGCGCCGACCAGAGAGGCGCTCGACTAAAAAGCGCCGACCAGAGAGGTGCTTTACTAGAGAGACGCCGACCAGAAGCAACCCCGCCACAGGACACTCCGCTAAGCGACTTGCTCGGCTCGGCACCTGTGCCAGGCCCGTGCCTTAGCCGAATACCCAATCCCGCCTAATCCTCCAAAAGATCTGACAACTAAGTACATGACTCCACTACAATCTGCCACCATCCCTAAGTCATCAAGGCACGAGATCTCCACAGGAACTCGGCACGACCTATCATTAATGCATAAGACCCCCTCAGGCCTCCGATGCACTCAGTCATTAAATGAACACGGCTCAAGACGATCTCCGGATCACTGAACCATCAAAGCGTGTGGCTCACCCTGACCACCGGTTCATTCAGCAATTAATGCACTTACCATCTACGAACCTCAGGCCCGCCACGGCCGGCGGTTCAACCACCCCCAACGGGTCCGATCAACCATGGCAGTTTTCTGACTCCGGTCTGATCCGGCCCTATTCTCCACAATGCCATTAATGAGCATGATCGTGCCCAATTATTACAAAAGAAGACAAATTCCCCTGTCACCTCCCAGGCAATATAATATCCCTCTATAAAAAGAGAACCTGGGGGAAAGGAGGGAAAGAGACGCGCTAACGGGGACAAACACAAAAACATATACCAGAGTAAGGGGGAGAAGAAAGATTCTCCTCCTTTAGCCCCCCCACATATTAGCCCCCTCTGACTTAAGCTTCGGAGGGCCGGCGCCGGAAAGCCCGGCCACCGGCTTTCTTGCAGGACTCTCCAGGAGGATGCCACCAGTCGACGTACCGCCGTCCACCGCCCCGGCAGCGGAGCTCCTCCCCTCTCGGTTCGCGGCAGCCCCCGGGTCCAATTTCCAGCAACAGGTACGTAGCCGCTATTTATAATGATGATGTCCGCCTTTTTACAATTTAGTTGAATTCCTCTTTCTAATCTTAGTACAATTCTCTTTCCTACAATAGACATTATTAGTAGAAATATTCTAGAAAAAGTTAAAATTCTTAAAGAGGTAGATGTCTGACTTGTATATCAACTTTATCTTATGTCGTTCTACCTAATTCTTCTCGGATAGAGAGCTACACTCGGTCAAAGTCCTACCTAAAAAGAAGACTTTCGATTTGATCAATCTATTTCAGACCCCAAACAGTAGAATTTGGGCTTGATCGCTAGAAACTTCATCCCCTAAATATGATGTCACATCGTAGATCACTAAAAACTATCCGATTTTAAAAAAAATAAAAATCATATCAATCGGACGTCATATGACAAAGTTATGGCTTTTGGAAGTTTGGCTTGCATTTCGGCTTTCGGATGTGGCAGATCTTCCTTCTGGACCCTGTCTAGCCCTGTTTGTAATATCTAAAGTGGTTCATATCGATCTAGGGATCCTTCTGGATTAGTGAAACATGCAATGTCTAATTTTTTAGATCAAAACATTGAAACTCATACACAAAGATTACATGAGTTTTACGGATAATGACCAAAAGGATTCCTGTTCTATAAACTTCAGAGGAGCATCTTTTGCCATCTAAATTAAATTGGAAACAAACATTTCACTTATTCTCTGAAACTCAATAGCCGCCCTTAGATACATAATGTTTAATGGGATACACCCTTGCAACAATCCATCAGCTAAAAGTTCCTGAGCAGGTCATCAAATAATGGCACTAAACATGAATGATTTGCTGGAGTAGAGTCCATGCACTTAACTATGTTGTGGAAGTGTAAATATGATGTTCTGTCTCTCGACACTTCAGCCTCATAAGGAGAAAAGAAACCTCCAAAATTGGTATCAGTAATGCATGATAGTTCCCTCTTGATTCTTCATGAATCACTTGTGATAGATGGAGTACTTAGGGCTTGGACAACTATGGTGTTTGATAAGAAGAGATCCGATTAATCATTACTTTCCACTACTCCCTTCCTATACAGAAATTCAAATCATTATTCCATTAAAGAGGTGCAGCATATATGGTACAGAAGTGGATTTGGTTACACACAAGCCAGGTGGAAATGTGGCACTTAAGCGGAGGGCGGACCAACCAAATTTTAGGCCTAGAAAGCCTGATCTGACCTAATCCAACGTGTAATAAATTTTTGGCGCAATCCGGCCGTCTGTCAGGTCATTCCATATAAATGTCGAGGCATTATGCAAAAGTGAAATTTCGAAGCATGTACTGGATTCACTCACCATGCAAGTGCAAGTGTTCTCTGCTGTTATAAAAGCTTACACGGACATGATAGATATCACTATGTAATATCCAACCGATCCATTTTTAACCTTTTTTTGATGTTCCAACCAGATCCATCTGAATTGTTATTAAGCATGGCTTAAGTAAACTTGCTGATTTGAAATGATTGTTTTTTTTTTTTTTTTGAGGTCAAAAAGATTCAGAGATAGGCATATTTTAAAATAAAATATTATATGATGCACCATCCTTGTAAGTTGTTCTAACATGCAACTAGATATAATAGCTTACAAAGTCAATATAACAATTCCATTATTCATTTTGAAATTAATTAAAATATCATAATATATCAACACTAATGCAACATTAATAATAATGTTTAAATCAAAGAATTGTCAAAGGATTGTAATGTTATAATAACCATAACATATATAATGGCCAGTATCTGCCACAGAAAATCATAAACAGTAATGTCCCATCAAGATCGGATGGTTGTACTATCGACATGGTGATGTACATGATAACGTCCCATCACATTCACCTGTTACGTGGGAACATGCGGTCCCGAAAACCCCACATCTCCGCCCCTCATGCAAGAACCAATGCGGCTGTGCCTTCTGAGAAGGAGCCTCACCGCTCCTGTATGCAATTATGGATGCCGGAGGAGACCTCAAATCAAATGAATGCCCATGATATGTGAATGCAGCAGCTGTAGCATTTGATATTGCAGTTAAACCAATCTTTAAAGGACAGTGATACGTGTCTCAGCACTACCCTTTATTAGGCCACAACAGGCTGCAGCTAATTTACCCGCAGTTAAATCGATGGGCCGCCGGCTGCAAACGCTTGCGTTGATTGAATGATCGGCTTTGACATTTTTTCCAACCAGTTCTGATCTTTGGCTAAAACCAACTATTTTCACTTGCTATCTAGATACAAATATATTCTAACAAGGCACCTTTATTTTGCTTTTCTTCTTTGCATCAAGGGGTCCAAGGCTCACTGGGAACTCATATACCAGCTAGAGACAAATCAGTGGCATATGAAAATTAAAAGATTCCATGTTTTGGCCCTTCAACAACTTTAAGATTACTATTTAGAAGGAGATATGAAAGAAAGATATCGGTTAAAATTACTGCATAGTTGATGAAATAGGGAGGTCAAGCAGAGGAAAATCATCCTCTTTTAGAGTTATTATTATTTTTTCTCTCTCTTTTTTTCAAAGAACAAGAATATGCATGCAACATTTATGGAAGCATTCGAATTTTATGAATTTAACCAATTGAGAACAAAGATGTGTGTTGAGTACAACAGCATAAGCATATTCAGTAAAAGTAAAGACTTCATAAGCTTAAAGAGTTCAGAGGAGCCCACCAAAGCCGGCGGACCATCACTGCATTCCCTACAATCAGTGATTTTCATCAACGGCACGTTGCCAACCCCACAACCAAGCCAATATTCAGCATAAGTTCCATCGTTCCAAATGCCTTTATCAATCACCACCACTCTAAGCTGTTCCATGAGAGGATATTGAAGAGGTCTGCCAATTGGATGATTTCAGTGAAGGGACACCTAGATTAATGCTCGAGGTGCAGTGATGGTTCTTCACTGGTTCTTCATGATCCGATGATTGACACATTTATCTTACCGTGGCATCAAAATTAACAGAAATTAAGATTGTTTAGAATAGTCGACCTCATACAGTTGACCGTGATCTCAAACGATGGCCATTTTGTGTTCTCTGGTAGTTGATTATGTCACGTATGTATTCAAGTTCGATGCAAAAATCGGTAAGGAGACTTCTTGGATCTAGCTAAGATGATCATTTTTTTAAGGATCGTGAAAATTATTTGTACTACTAGAGATTTTAATGTTAAACCCGCAACCTGAAAAACTAGGGTTGTAAATGAGTTGGATTCAGCCGGATCCATACTATATTCACATCTGAACTCGATAAGAAATATCAAGCTTAGATTGTGGTTCAAATCTATCAAAATAAGTAAGCTACGAACATGCGTCAACTTGATTAATAATCAAGTTCAAGTTCAGATTCGAATTTTTTTTTATTTTTATATTTGATCTAGAACATGATTTTAGTGGGACTAGCAAATGACTCACAATTTTCAAAATTAATAGGACTCTTATTACAATAGTATGTGGCAAATTACAATATGAAAGGAACATGACACGGGAAGTAAATGATTGATTTTGAAAAAAAATCTAAATATATTTGGAATCGATTTAGTTTGTTTAGTTCGATCGAAACAAAATCAAGATTTAAATATTGGTTGGAATTTTGAAACTAAAATAACAATAGTGAAAGTTGAGAAGAGCATGCATGAGAAAAGATATAAATCTAAATGGGCTCTGGTCCTCTGCAAGACTTTGCACCGCAGAGGGCTGTACAATGGTAGATTGGTGCCACATGGACATTTTTGATCCAATGGTTCTGATAATAAGAACCAGTCTGACGGCGTTATCTCAAAATTCCTTCCCTCTTTGCCTCTCCACCTCTCTCTCTCTCTCTCTCTCTCTCTCTCTCGTCAGGTTTTCAAAGTTCGATCCGACAAGAATTCAGATCCTATAATAAGATCCAAATTCAGTCCACTAAAATTATCAAAAACTTAACTCTATACCTCATTATTATAAAATAATCAGGTTAAATTATCTAGTTTTCAGGTATCATTTACACCTCGCTGCATAGCCAAAGGAAAATAGAGGATCTTCACCCTTGCACGGTCAAAACCCCAATTAGTAGCCTTCCCCTGCCAAAACTAACCAACCCATAGCATGAAGGCAATTCGAAAACTATGAAGGATATTTTGGTACATTTCCTGGTAGCTTATTACATCGACTTGCCTGTGATCGCCCCGTCATAGGAGCAGGTTCCATATTAAAAGACTTCCCCACCTGCCTATATCTCTACTCAGCTCAATTCAATCCTGCGCTCCTTCTCCACCCTCTGCGCGTGTACGAGTCTTCAGGTTCCTGTGCTTCTCATATTACAACAATGACAACCCAAAGGTCTACTCTGCCACCCATGTTCCTCTTCCTCCTGATACTGCTATCCATTGGGAAGCTTGACAGCTTTAGTCATGGCCGCAGAATTGCAAATGGAAGAGAGGTAGAGGGGTGGGTAAATGAGTACCCTGCACCCAACATGGGTTATTTCTCCAAGATCTCTCCTTCACAAGAGCTCGATGATGATGATTTCAGCCCCATACGTGGAATGTCCAAGAGATTGGTGCCTCAGGGACCAAACCCACTACACAACTGATCAGGTTCCTCCTGTCTTCCAAGTCTCCCTCTAGATAGTTTCGTTGCAATTTATCCAACTGAACTTCATGTTATTTCTGTTTTCTGTAAGGCATGTACACTACAGTTGAAAGGAGTGTAATTTTAGCATTTCTTTATGTTTTCTTTGTCTGTATAAAGAAATTAGAGCAGAAGGTTTTTCATAATTGGATACAGAAATTAGGACAAGACAGATAGTAAGAAGTTTGGTATCCAAGAGATTAAAGCTTTCATCACATTCAGCGATGGATTCAGCAAAAGTCTGGCAGCACCTGCAGCAGTAAAATTCATTGTCTGCGAATCAAAACAAAAGAAGTGTCATGACAGTAGCAGAGATAAAAGCAAAGGGAATTGTAAGAGAAAAAAGCAGAGATGTATTCTCGTTGAAGTTTGACTGTTGCTTCAATATTGGTCTAAGAGCTCCAGGACAGAAGAACGAAAGTGAAAATAAGGGCATTGCATGAGCAATTCTAGAATGGAAAGATAGAAAAAAAAAAAAAAGAGGATGACTCACTGTGTCATGAAAGAAAGGCTACCAAATAACAAACACAATATCAGTGTGTGTGTGTGTGTGTGACCTTACTTATATTTTCAGCTGTTTCCACCCTACAGCTTACAGAGGCAACCATAGTAAAGGAGGCATCTCATATTGCAATAAAACAAAACATTTAAGAAAACCTACCTCATTTACATGTATGTATGTCGTGCGTCTAAACACTAAAGGTATATATGCATAGATATATACAAACTGCATCACAGAAAATTCCATGGTTCTATCGAAAATAAGAAAAATGATGAGGAAAATATAATATAATGAAAACTATACACTATCACGAAGGCACATGTTGAAAGTATTTACATGAAAACAAAGAGAATTTCACCTAAATACATTTATACCAACTAGGCCACAGCTCAACTTGTCAGGTCAAACTGCCAATTTGGGCTTAAACTTAATGGCAGATTTTTTAACTAAATTGCTGAAGTAGCTAAAGATACCTGTGAATCTAGAAAATCCAATAGAGCTCGTTGCAAGGGAAGATTCAGATGAGCCATCTGGGTATTAGCTCGAGCTGCAGAAATTCCAAGCAATGGGTTTAGAAATAAAATATACAGCAGAACTGTTGTGAGAAATGATGGATAGGGATGCTGCGTGGCAGAGCAAATGGCAAGGAGGCTTAGCTGGAACTTTAGATACCCTAGATGGAAATTTATATTGTAATATTAAAACCCATAAATATCTTAATCATATCCTACTATGAATCTTTAGGATATTATGAAGATTAATTTAAATAGCAAGATGAATATATCCATCAAACTTGGCTCAAGACTGAGCCAAGATGATCCAAGGTTGCTGAGTTTCTGAACTGACTTGGCCAGTAAGGCTGCGAATGAGCAGAAATAAGTGGAGGTTCAATTATGCGAATATGAACAAGGTGTTCAGGTCCATCTCAAGCTCAAGTCAAGCTCAGGCACAATATTCAAGCTCAGCTTGTAAGCTGCATAAGCAAGGCACCTTTGAAGCCGAGCCTGAGCTTCCTTTTGTTTAAGCCAACTGATGTTCAAGCTCAGCTGAGCCTGAGATTGAGCTCTATTTGCTTAGGACAAAAACAAGCTTGAACAAGCCCATAATTGAGTCAATCTCAAGATAGGCATCAGCAACTTGGTTCATTAATTTGCAGTGCTATTGTGAATCAATCCTTGAATGAAATTTGATGCAATCTGCGTCAAAATCATGTGGATTCAAAAACCAACAAAATTTAGCCAACTTGGACATTTTCAAGTTGATCGGTTTTAGAACACTAGCTCATCATATTAGGTGATAAAAAAATCAGAAATAAAAGCTCAACCGGACACATCCAACATATCCCTTTCTTTTAGGGAGGGAGGAAAGCCATAATTGACAATTTCCTAAGTAGTATTCATCTAAGAACACAAACAGAACTTGCACCATGATATAAGTTGATGATGCAGTGATTTGTTTAGAAGACAGGAAAAACAATAATGATTGTCTTATTGAAGTATCTTGTTCTTATCATGCCATGCCAGGGGCATAATATCTGTTTCTACATATAGGGCTTTCACAAGTACCAAAAACTTCAAGCAATTATTCTCAATAATACTATTTGATGGGAGGTAAAATGGATCGTCCTACTCCAGCATGGAACCACCCAAACCCTGCCGAGCGAGCCGACCACGGTCGAGAGAAGGCTGACATTGGCCCCACTAAGAGCCAGGCTGACCTCGGCCCCACCAGAGAGGTATGGCTCGGCCAGAGACCCGAGCCGACCTCGCCAAGCATATGTCTCAGCTATCACCTGCATCAGCCTCACCATGCCATACTTTGCTTGTTGGACACGCTATGACGTGTTAACCAGGGCCATACCGTGCTACACCTGCCAGGGGCCATATCCTGCTACATCTGCTAGGGCCATACCTTGCCTGCTAGGGGTCATACCTCCGCCACCGGGGCACTTTGGTAAGAAATATAAAAGAGGCCATGAAAAGGTGCTCGAGAGGATTCGTAATGCTCCTCCTCCCCCTAGGGAAAACAAGGGACTCTCGCTCCCAAAACAGGACCCTCCAAAAAGCTTTGCTGACTTAGTCATCGGAGAGCCTTCACCGGAATTCCTGGTGAAGGCTTTGTGTAGGTACCCCGGACTGCAGGGAGGTGGCATCTTTTCTCCGTCCCGGCGGGCGTCTTCTCGGAGGCATCCCGGAGCATCGGAGGTGGCCCTCTTCTCCGTCTCGGCCAGCGGCTCTTCGACCCCCTCCGTCGTGGTCGCGCTCAGGCCGAATTTTAACCACAACATTTGGCGCCAGAGGAAGGGATTGAGTCATGATCATGAGGTTGAGGAGTCAAGGAGCTTCAAATACATCAAGGCGTCGGGCACCAACTCTCGGTAATTCGCTCCAAAGCCCACCTCCTGCGGCACCGGCAGATTAAACTTCTCAGGTCTTACCAGAGTAGTTCAATCTGCTCGTCCAGCAAGTGCAAACACTCGCCGTGGCCGTTCAAGGCATGTAGCAAGCAGAAGTCCAGCCTGTGCTTTTGCAGGCAAACCCTTACAACAGTGCTCCCAATGTCACTCCTCCACTCGATAATGCACGGAGGCTGACGAAAGAGAGCGTCGTCATCACCGAGCTCGGTCCCTAGGCCTAATGTCCCGAAAATGGGAACAATCATCAGAGGCAGGGTCCACCCCTTGCCGAGCTGCAACAAGAGCCCTGCCCGTCGCCAAGCTCGATAGAAAAGTTGAGGAATTGAAGTGAAAGATCTAGACGCTCTGAGAGCCATGGATCCCATATGTCGATGGCTCCTCGACCTCGGGGGGCAGCGATGCAGGCCTCATCCTCACCAGCTCAGATGGAGTGGTAGCAGAGCAGGCCCTGCGCTTCCCGGTAGACGGAGTCCTCCCTGTGGATAAGCTTGAAGCCCGACGAATTGAGTGCCAAGCAACTTGGTATCTCGTGCATGAGCAAAAGCTACACCGCCAGTCGGTTGCATCGCCACTCCTCGAATGCCTCCGCCCCTCAAAGGCCGGCGACGCAGTGAAGAAAGTGTGCGAAGGTATCTACAATGACATCCCGGTCCAGGCACCAGGGCGCCCTGCAGTGTCAACAATGGAGCCACAGCCTTCCTCGACCGTAGATATCTACAATGACGCCCCGACTAGAGGTCGGGGGCGCCCTGCAGTGTTGACCGCGAGCCACAGGCTCCCTCGGCCACAGATATAATGATGCCTCGACTAGAGCTCGGGGCGCCCTGTGTTGGGAATTGTATCCTAAATATCAATCGTCAGCATGTTGATGATTGAATTTTGTAAATGAATTGACAAATTAATAAAGTGTTATTTGGCATTATTCATCATTTCATTGTACATCTTCAAATGAACTCTTATATGATGAAGTCCTTAGGACTTGTTTTATGATAAAGGAGGACTTATCTTCAAGTCCTTAAAACTGTTCACGATCAAATGATATGCTGTTACTAGGACGACAGCATGATCGAGATTAGGTCGTTGTGTGACATATACGTTGGTTGTCCTCTTAACCAAAGAGTGTGGAGACACTGATATGTCACACAGGTGAAGTGTAGGAGTACATTTCACTGAACGTGACCAATTCCAGAACGCTCTACTGTCAAAAGATGTTCCGAGTGGATATGGATATAAGTTTGGCCCTCTGACCTAAGACCGCAACCTGTGACTAGCAAGCAACTCATTGTACTTTGGTACCGGACTACCTGAATTTCTAATTCAGTGACGGAAGGTCACTGGGTACAGTCAAGTACTTGCGTAGTCAGTTGTGAGTCAAGATAGAATTGACCCCTCCTGAAAACAGGAGATAATGCCTTGTCTTCAATTTAGCAAAATCTTGGCCAGGATAATCCTTGTGAGGAGTCACAGAATTTCTAAAGTTGAATCACATCATGGATGCACTTATTACAGAGTTGACAGAACTCTGAAGTCATCCTGGCATTTATGAGTCATAGGGATAAATTATACGCTAACCATAGTCCAAGGATTCTTGAATGTTGCTTTGCAATCATTCGGCCTATCCGGACGTCGGGTACCATTGCTAGATGGTCATTTCGATTAGTACAAGAAGTTGCTCTTGTGCTACCGGCTTAGGTTCGAACCTATGGGGTCACACGCATAGAAGTTTCTAGGTTGATCAAATGGCTGATTGATGATTAAGAATCATTCAGGGATAATTTGGTCAATTCGATTGACAAATTATCCTAAGCAAAAGTTGCATTAAAATAATTATTGAATTATTGGAGGATTAATTAGTAATTGGATTACTAATAAATTCAATTTGATTGAATTATTGGACTTCAATTTGGGCTAAATTAGGGTTTGACCTAATTCGATCGGGTTCGACCCGAGCCGATTGGGCATAACCTAATTGATCGGACTTGACCCAATTGGATTGGGATTGACTCAAGTCAATTAAAAGCCCTTATTTGATGAGGATTAAGAGTCCAAATAATCAGAATTTATTATAGAAAAGAATTTCTAAAATTTAGAACCGTAGCTTTCTTTCTTGGAGAAGAAAGACACCTCATCCTTATCCCTAAAAGCAGTGGTGCCTATCCTCTTTATTTTTGGCCAATTTTTGGCGTGAGGAAAGAGGAGGCGTGGAAAAATTTTTTAGAAAAATATGGCGCCTCAAATCTTCCTAAAAAGATAGGAATCAAATCCCTAATTTGTAGGGACTGCATGACGCATCAAGCAGGGTGGCGTGCAGCTGAAGTTTGGGGTGCAATAACCCCCTAATTTTTAGAGATTATTGGCACAAGATTAAAAGAGAATTTGTTCATCTCTTAGCTGCCGATTCACCAGAATTTTTTGGTAATTTTATCAGCCAAATTCGTTGGCCAAAAGAGGTGTGAGGCGTGGGGGGTCTTTTGGCTATAAAAGGACCCCCACACTTGGGGTTTAAAAGATGGTCTTTAGAAAGGGTTCTAAATTCTAAAAAAATTATGAGAGACATCCACCTTCTCTCCTTCTTCTTCTCCTTCATCTCCATCCTTCATCCTCTCAAAGAAGAATCAAAAGTTGAGTGCTTCGAGGGAGAAAAGTTTAGCCACTGCAGCACCTCTGCACAAGCTAGCACTCTTGCAGTTATGGATCTTCCTAGAGCTTTGCGTGGACTATCCGTAGAGGCCGGACATGTGTGCGGCTATACAAGGTGATCAAGGCATCATCAAAGTTCTCAAAGTAAAAAGGTATGAGATCTGATCTCATTAAAAATTAAAATTAGAAATCAACTAGGTTGCTGAAATTCTGCATGACTACATGTTAGACATAGAATCATGCCTACTTGTTTAGGATAAATGTTTAAAATTTTGGATCTATTTTTATTGTAGAGATATGATTTCTAGCATGTATAGGAATTAAATAGTTTAATTCATGTTTTCGCTGTAAAATTTTTAAAAATATATGCATGCAACCACTAGGGTTCCCAACAGTGGTATCAGAGCCATGTTCAAAGTAGTTTAAACATTTACTAAAACAAGTTTTTTAATCCTAGTAGTCAAGTAATCTGATTGGAATGATCACCAGGCCGTCCGGTCATAGAAGAAAGAAGGGTTCATAATCCTCTTTTGCCGTTCAATGGGATCTCTTATGGCGTGTAGGGGTGCCACTGTGATTCAATCCTTGAAGATGAACCACAAAAAGAAGATTAAAAGTAGTTTTAATCTTTGTAATTAAATCTAAAATCATGGATATGTTTAGATCAGATTTAAAAGAGATTTATGATTAATTTAGTTGCTGTTTTTACATGTTAATTAGATATAAAAAATAGAATGCAAGTGATGCATGAGATCTAGGTAAATTCATGTTGATGTATATGTGATATAAAGAACATGAATAAATATGAAATCATAAACTTGTTTAGATTAGATCTAAATAAAATTTATAACTCATTTATTTTCTGATTTTGTATGACAAATCAAATCTGAAAACAAATGCATATGATGTATGTTGTTTAAGTTAATTCATATGAGTTTGTATATGTGATATATGGACATAAATCATCTAAGATTTAAACATGAATTAAATCTGAATTTTAACATGATTAATTACAAATCTCAGATCTGAAAAATAAGTTTTAAGAACTGAAACTTTGTAGTTAGTATGTAATTAAGAATAATGCAATGATCTGAATTTTCATAAACTTACACTTAATTAAGAATTAAGTGATGATGAAGACCTAGATCTAGAATTGTGAACTCAATTCAATGACATTGCATAATTCATAGGGCATTTGGGTTAACTCAAATCAAGTTCTTAAGATTGGGTTAGACCTAGGGTTAGAATCAAACATGGTCCAATTAGAGTTAATTGATCAAATCTAATTAAGTAGTAACTAGATTAGGTCAAGAAAACTCTAGGTCAAATACAATAGTTGTAGATTGATCAATTCCATGTCTTTGATCAGATCAAGATGGAACTTGATTTAGGCTCCGTGGTTGAGCCTGAGTCATTAGGATGGTCAAAATCAAAATTGATCAACCAATCGGTGTCTAAGGTAAGTTTGGCAGACTCGACCGGTGGTTTTTAATTGGGAGATACTCGCACTGATGCGTCCTTGTCGAGTTAATGGCATATCCCTTCCACCGATCTCACTTACCTGGCCGATTTGGTCAATCATTTTTTATTGGATCATTTAATGATTCAAGTTAACCCATGCCTATAAGAAAAATCAGTTTGACTAATTTAGGTGCCTCCTTAACCGGTTTGAATCTAATTCTTTATAATCTGACTTGGTGAAGTCAGTGGAAGAATTTAGGTTAACCGAATCTTCTTATCTATCCTAATTTAATCCTCTAAAATTATTAGGTCCTTAAAATGAAATAGTTATGGGGATAACTAGGTCATAACCTCCCATTAAGTTAGATGATAATGAGTCCAATATTTCGATAATCATTGGAGGCGCCACACGCCTAGTGCTTATCGGGCATTGAAATTGTCATTTGATATATGATGAGTCGAGTACCTTCAATAGGTGGTCAGGTGGGCCGAGCCACACTCGGGCTTGGTCATCTATTAGTTGATTACACGGAACCCTATCATTTAATGGTTGGACCTAACCAGAATCTTTAGGGTATTGTCAATTCATATACTGATAGCCGATTTTCTTTTTATGCAGAAATGGCCACTAGTTTGTCACTTCATTCATTGTTGGATAATGACAAGTTGACTGGATCCAATTTCAACAATTGGCTCAGGAAACTTAAGACTGTGCTAGAGCATGAACGGATCCTTTATGTGATAACGGATCCAGCACCTGAGCAGCCTGCTGCTAATGCACGGGGTGCGGTCAGAGAAACTTATCAGAAGTAGCTCAGTGACCGTATCACTGTCCGATGCATTATGCTTGCTGCAATGAGCGACCAGTTCAGTCGCCGGTTCGAGAACGCCCAGCCCGAATGTTGCCCAAGAAGACAACCCAAGAGGGGGGGGTGAATTGGGTTTTAAGTAATAATTCCAAATTAAACTTAATGAGTAACTAATTAAACCTTATTGCAAGTGGATTAATTAGTTTACTATATGCAGTGAATGAAGGAAATGGGAGAGACAATTAAACAATCACAAACACAAGAGATTTTATAGTGGTTCGGAGCTAACCCTTGCTCCTACGTCCACTCCCCAAGCTTCACTTGGGAGTTCACTATAATCCCTCGGATTATAGCCGGTTGTTTTACAAGCTCACAACCCAACTTGTTGTTTTACGAGATCACAACGAACTTGGTCGGTTTTCACAGGCTCACCGACTAGAACCATCCGATTGTTTTTCCGGGATCACAATCGAACCCTTACACGTTGGTTTTACCCTCGGCTCACCAACCAACCTTAACACCCTTGATTCAATCCTCTGATTGAATCAAGTAAGAAAAGCAATTTGAAAATAGTACAAGGATAGCTTCTTGAAAAGCAAATATAAACAATATGAATAAAGAAGAGTTAGAAGCCCTCAAACAGATTTTTGAATGTGAAGAAGGGAGAAACTCTGCAACTCCTCTTGAGTGTGCTAAAGATTTACTGTCAGAAGGAGAGCCTTGAATGCGAGGAAGACGTTTGGAGGATAGACTTTTAATGCACTTCTTCCTTCTTTCACTTGTATTTACTCTTGAGAAGCTTTGGTAGGTGGAAATCTCTTTTGCTTTGAATGGAGTGTCTCTCTTCTTGTCTATTACTGTGTTCACTCTGGCTATTTAAGCAATCCCCATCGAAAACTAGCCGTTAGACACACTTTTTAGAGCCATTCTGCACAATCTGCAACTCCTGACACAGTGTCCGTTGGGATCGGAGTCGACTCGCTCGATCTGGAGTCGACTCGGCTGTTGCTGGAGTCGACTCATGCTTTACTGGAGACGACTCGCCCACTGTTCAAAATTTGAAATAAAGTGCTGTCCCGTTCTGGAGTCGACTCGGCCAAACCTGGAGTCGACTCGCCAATGTCCGGAGATGACTCTCCCTTCTGGAGATGACTCGTTTTTCAGGAATCCAAAGATCTTTCTTTCGGGTTTACTTCCTCGAGTCGACTCGGATTCTCTTGGAGTCGACTCGGCTCTCAGAGCCTGAAAAACTGGTCTTCTGTCTTTGGAGTTGAACAGCCTCGGAGTCGACTCAGACTTTGCTGGAGTCGACTCAGACTTTGCTGGAGTCGACTCGGCTCTCAGACACCGAAAAACTGGTCTTCTGTCTTTAGAGTTGAACTGCCTCGGAGTCGACTCGGACTTTGCTGGAGTCGACTCAGCTCTCAGACACCGAAGTTGGCTCTCTAACTTTTAGTCTTGCATTCCTCTGAGAGTCGACTCTTGTTTCTTTAGGAGTCGACTCGCCAACCGTCGGAGTCGACTCGAGTTCTTTTGGAGTCGACTCGGCTCTCAGAGTCCAAAACAACTTCTCTATCTTTCTGTCTGTTACTCCTTGGAGTCGACTCGGAACTATTGGGGTCGACTCGGCAAGCATCGGAGTCGACTCGAATTCTTCAGGAGTCGACTCGGTGACAGGGTCTGAGATTCATCTTTCTGTTCTGCTGTCTGTTCTCAGTCGGAGTCGACTCGCAGTGTGCCGGAGTCGACTCGAGCCTGTGCCAGAACGTCTGAAACACTTGGAGTCGACTTGAAATCTTCCGGAGTCGACTCGAGTTTCAGCCTTTGACTTAAGCTGATTTCCACATGCACTCAAAAGAGGATTCTTACAAATTTTGCCTGATATGCTGGATTGAATTCATTAGTATAACATAAAATATACTCAATGGCTTTGTGCTCATCAAAATCAAATAGGGTTATAATCAATCACTCCACAATCTCCCCCTTTTTGATGATGACAAAACATTGAATATTTTTGAAGTGAATTGCTCAATCATTCAGTAAAAGTTTTGAAATAAATTCAAATGTCTGGTTATTTTAATCTATCCAGAATTGAAAGGTATGGATCAGTAAATCCTGAAATTAAAGCTCCCCCTTTCATTTGGAATTATATAAGCCTTCATATCATGCAATCAATTATTTGGCTTATATGTAGTTAATGATTTCGCTTTCTTAAGATTTCAGATTCTCTCCCTCAACATATGCATTCAATTTTGTTTAGATTCTCTGAATTTTCTTTTAATGTCTTGAAGCTTTTGAGTTTAAATTTTTGGTTTTAGAGGAAAAATCTGACAATTTGTTCTTGAGTATGATTCAACTAATCTCCGAATTACCCTTGAATAGATTCTGGAGATTACTCCTTTAGGAGGCCCAACAGAGAGATAATGAGCCTCGAGGTATCGAATCCACTTAGAACAAATTACATTTTGCTTTAAGGATTTTCTTTCTTTACATTTCAAAACATCACATTTTCAATTCATCACATTTTCTCCCCCTTTTTGTTATCATAGCAAAAAGAAGCGCAGAACACAGAAAAGTATTGCACAGTTTTGTAAGAAAGTGTCTACTCATTGTATTGATGCTAATTTTGAGTACAATAGTAGAGAGAAATACAAGTATAGAGTAAATACATCATAAGATAGAAAACAAAGCTACTCTAGGGTTTCTTTGTAGTGGAGGATGTGGCTCCTGATTTGAGTCTATTTATTTGCATGACTAAGCTTATCCCCTCAGATACGTTCCCTAGCTGTGCGATGATCTCCGGGGTGAGTCTAGACTGTGTCGAGGAAATCTCGTTCACTTTTTTCTGGATGGTGTCAAGCTTGAAGATCAATGCATTAGCTAGCCGCTCTGCACCCTGACTCTGGTTGCCTAGCTCATGTCTGATGCTGTCTCGCATCTTCCTTGTGTCGTCCTTGACGTCACTTATGTTCCAGTATTGAGCTTGAACTAGGCTTGGAATATTGAATATCTCCTCCTTCAGATTTGCAACCATCTCTGTCACGGCTGCTAAGGAGGGAACTAGCTCGGTGGAGGGAGCACTCTGAGAACCTCGGAGCTCCCTCAGTAGATCATCTCTCAGTTCCCTCACTATCTCCTGCCGCAACTCTCGGAGCTGCTCAGAAGATATCCGAACCTCCAGAGGCTGCTGCTGAGAAGGTGGGGCAGTGGAGGTGGAGGGCTCAGTATAGGTAGGAGCAGAGGTGGAAGGAAAAGTGGGAGGAGCTATGTCATGGTCCTGATCATGATCGGGACTGGGTGAGTGATGAGTGGTAGGGTCAGAAGGTGTAGATGTGGATGTGGATGATTTTCTAACCCAGACTTCCCCTACCTTGTGGAATCCCATCCTGTGAAAGGTCCCCTCACCCATGCGATCTGTAAAACGCAGTGAGCGAGAGGGTTCCCCCTCAGGGATAGGAACCTCTAACTGTCTAAATATTAGAGTGAATAACATACCGTAAGGGAGACTCAGCCTAGGTTTGTCTAGGGGTTCACAAAGGTATTTGTAGATGAGTTTTGGAAAGTTGATGGGAGTGTCTTGGAGGAGGTAGAACATCAAGGCCAGGTCTCTCTCGGAAATGAAATCAAACCTACCAGTCTTTGGAAAGAGAGTCCTAGAGATGACACTAAGGAGAAGCCGCATTTCAGCCGAAAGCTGATTTGCGAACACCTCCTATATGGGGGACAGAGGTGGACTCCCTAAAATGGCCGTAAGGGCCTCTATCCTATCGGAGGGGTGTGTGGGAACAATCCCCTCACTCGAGAGATGGAGGACTCGAGCAATGAAGTCCTCCGAGATGAAAATAGGGACACCCAAAATAGTTCCCTGGATACCCCCGCTAACCCGTGCGACAGTACCATAGAATTTCCTAACTAACCCTGGATAGGTAGGGAGGTCAAGTGTGCAGAAAAACTCTAAACCTTGGGCCCTAAGGTAATGCCCTAGGTTGAACCCTTCCCGGGAGAGGAAGTCAAAGTTGACTTGCCTCCCGGTAGAGACAACCTTCCCGGCGCATGAGCGCGAGGGAACCGGCCTAGGCGGGGAAGGAACCGGAGGTGGTGGCCTCGCCGGTTCGTTCCGAGCCTTGGACCGTCGCTCGGCCCCATTCGCGGAGACGGGTCTCTTTCGGCTCGGGACAAGGACCTTCCTAGGCATTTTTGACCTAAAGACGGAGAAGGACACGGAAAATAGGGAGAAACCTCGACGAAGATGACCTAAAGTGGGTCGGAGACGAAGTCGGAGACGGCTCTAGGTTTTTTTTTAGCAGTGGCGGCTGAAAATAGAAGTAAAAAGAAAAACATTCCGCTTAGGGTTAAAAGTCGGATTCCCGACCTCGAGTCGACTCCGGTAAGTCGCGAGTCGACTCGACCTCGAGTCGACTCCCAAATATGCGCGAGTCGACTCCCCCATGAGCCGACTCTAAAATGTATCCGAGTCGACTCGAACTCTGGCACATAACCAAAAATCTTGTTATTTTCGTGCCAAAAGAGAGAGTTATGGGCTTATCTAGGATTTAAGAACTGATTTGATGATCATAGATAAGAAATCCTATGTCCAACATAAACTAATCCTCAAAATCTATGAACTAGAGGAGAGTATCACTAGAATGGATCAATCACTCCTAACCCTCTTCTAAGAATGCAAAATCGATCTTCACTCAAAGATTTTGTGAAGATATCAGCAAGTTGATCATCAGTACAAACAAATTGAAGTGTCACATCACCATTCAGTACATGATCTCTTATGAAGTGATGTCTTATCTCAATGTGTTTAGTTCTTGAATGCTGAATTGGATTTTTAGTTAGATTAATGGCACTTGTATTATCACAGTTAATGGGAATTTTATCTTGTTTAATGCCATAATTTTTAAGTTGTTGTTTAATCCACAAGATTTGAGCACAACAACTTCCGGCAGCAACATATTCGGCTTCAGCCATAGATAGTGCAACCGAGTTTTGTTTCTTGCTAAACCAAGAGATTAAGTTTTCTCCTAAGAATTGACATGACCCGCTGGTGCTTTTTCTATCAAGTTTGCAACCAGCGAAGTCTGAATCAGTGTATCCTATTAAGTTTATGCTCGAATCTTTAGAGTACCATAAACCTATGGTTTTTGTTCCTATTAGGTATTTAAGGATTCTCTTAACAGCAATTAAGTGTGATTCCTTAGGATTAGATTGATATCTAGCACACATGCATACACTAAACATGATATCAGGTCTACTTGCAGTAAGATATAATAAAGATCCTATCATACCTCTATGCATCTTTTGATCTACTGATTTACCTGATTCATCTTTGTCTAGTTTGCATGATGAACTCATGGGTGTGCTGATTGACTTGTTTCCTTCCATATCAAACTTCTTAAGCATCTCCTTGATGTATTTTGCTTGACAGATGAAGATGCCTTCTTTAGATTGTTTGATTTGGAGCCCAAAAAAATAGTTCAGCTCTCCCATCATGCTCATTTCAAATTCACTCTGCATTAGGTCAGCAAATTCTTCGCAGAGGCGATTGTTAGTAGCACCAAAAATAATATCATCTACATAAATCTGAACTACTAACATATCTTTGTTTTTCTTCTTTAAAAACAGTGTAGTATCAACGTTCCCTCTAGAGAATTTATGGTCTAACAGAAATTTGCTAAGTCTTTCATACCATGCTCTAGAAGCTTGTTTCAAACCATAAAGTGCTTTGTTTAGTTTATAAACATGATTGGGGTATTGATGATTTTCAAAACCAGGAGGTTGTTCTACATACACCTCCTCATTAATATACCCATTCAAAAAGGTACTTTTTACATCCATTTGAAATAATTTGAAATCTTTAGAGCATGCAAATACTAGTAACAATCTAATTGCTTCAAGTCTAGCTACAAGAGTAAAAGTTTCATCAAAGTCTATACCTTCCTCTTGATTATAGCCCTTTGCTACTAGTCTAGCCTTGTTCCTAATCACGATTTTATTTTCATCAAGTTTATTTTTATATATCCATTTAGTTCCTATTATTGAGTATTTAGTGGGTCGTTCAACTAGGTTCCATACCTTGTTTCTAGTGAATTGGTTTAGCTCTTCTTGCATTGCATTTATCCAATTTGCATCATTTTCAGCTTCTTCTATATTTTTAGGTTCAAAGTGTGAGACAAATGCTAGATGATTATTTAAGTTCCTAAGAGATGCTCTAGTTCTAACAGGTTGAGAGGGATCATCTAAAATTAATTTCTTAGAATGACCATGAGCATACCTCCAAGCTTTAGTCAGTTCATGATCAACAATTACCTCTTGACTTGTTGATGCTTCTCCAATTAGCTTTGGTTCATCTTCTTGTAATGTCATCTCATCAATCTTTTCTTCAAGAATTTCTGCATCATCATCAAGAGCTACTTTCTTGCTAGAAGAGATATCATTAGTATCATCAAAAACAACATGTATAGACTCTTCAATAACAAGGGTTCTTTTGTTAAATACTCCATAAGCTTTACTTGATGTAGAATATCCCAAAAAGATACCTTCATCAGATTTAGAATCAAATTTACCTAAGTTATCCTTGCCATTATTATGAATGAAACACCTACATCCAAAAACATGAAAATAGTTTACTTTGGGCTTTCTATTTCTCCAAAGTTCATAAGGTGTTTTCTTTATAATGGGTCTCAATAAAACTCTATTTAGTATATGACATGATGTATTAATGGCTTCTCCCCAAAAGTACTTAGGTAGGTTACTTTCATACAACATGGTTCTAGCCATTTCCTTTAGAGTTCTATTCTTTCTTTCTACAACTTTATTTTGTTGTGGTGTCCTAGGTGCAGAGAAATTATGAGTTATCCCCTTTTTACTACAAAATTCGTCAAATAGATGATTTTCAAATTCCGTTCTATGATCACTCCTAATAGCTATAACTGAAGCATTTCTTGAATTAGTAACTTCCTTATGAAATTTCTTAAATACTGAAAATGCTTCATCTTTATGAGCTAAGAACATGACCCATGTGTATCTAGAAAAATCATCTACAATGACAAGGCCATACTTGTTTCCACCAAGATTTGAGGTTCTAGTTGGTCCAAATAGATCCATGTGTAGTAGTTCAAGGGGTCTAGTAGTAGTGACACAGTTTATGGATTTAAAAGAGCTCCTAGATTGTTTGCCATATTGACATGCTTCACAAATTTTATTTTTCTCAAATTTTAGTTTTGGCAAACCTATTACAGAATCTCTTTTAACCAGTTTTGATATTGTATCCATACTTGCATGACCTAACTTACGGTGCCATAACCAACTTGCATCATTAACCTTAGTATCACTAGCTACTAAGCAAGGGTTATTTTTGGCAAGATCTTCAAGATCTACTACGTACACATTTCCACGTCTTATTCCTTTAAATACTAAGCTATTGTCAATTGAGTTGGTTATGATGCATAGGGTTGGCTTAAACAGAACATCAAAACCCCTGTCACATAATTGACTTATGCTAAGTAAGTTATGCTTAAGACCATCTACAAATCGTACATTATCAACAAAGGTTGAGGAGGTGATTTGTACTTTACCTATACCAACGATGTGACCTTGGTTATTGTCTCCAAATGTCACAGCACCTCCCTTTTTTGGCTCTAGGATGAAGAATTGCTCCTTGTCACCCGTCATGTGTCTTGAGCAGCCACTATCCAAGTACCAACAGTTTTTGTCGACTTTGGCTGCAAGACACTCCTACACAAAGAGATCATACAATTACCCAAGTTTTTTTGGGTCCTTCAAGGTTAGTAAAGTTGGTTCCTTTTGGAACCCAACCCTTTTTAATTTTTCTTCCAGCTCCTATTTTTCTATGGTCACATACATTAGCTTTATGTCCTACTTTTCCACAGCAAAAATAGATTATATTCCTAATTTTACTTTCCCCTGCTTTCACAAAAAAGTTACTAAGGAGCTTTTGGTTATTCTTAGGTTTATATCCTAAACCAGCTCTATTAAACACAGCTCGTTGATTATTAAGTATCATTTTCAATTTTTCAGAACTATATGTAAACTTTTCAACGAAAGATTTGTATTTTTCAAGTTCTTTTGTTAGCTTTTGTTTTTCTGTTTTTAGTATGTTTAAGTCTTTTGTGAGATTATCTCTTATAGTTTGTTTATCGTTTTTAAGTTCTAAAATTTTCTTGACTAGTTTTTCGTTATCTTTAATTAAAGTATTAGTTTTTTTAATTAACATTTGGTTGCTTGTTTTAAGTTCTAAATTTTTTTTAATGATAAAATCCTTATTCTTAATTAATTTATCGTATTTATGGAGGTGAGATTGATTGGTTAGTTTTAGCTCTTTATTCTTAAGATTTATTGTCTTATATTCATCCATTAATTCATTAAACGCATCATACAATTCATCAAAGGTAAAATCTAAATGCGTTTCAGATGTTACCTTATTTTCATTCGCCATGAAGCAGAAGTTGGCCTTTTCCTCTTGTTCCTCATCCGATGATGATGATGAATCGGAGTCCGACAGAGTGGAGACGAGGACTTTCTTTTTCTTATATTTGCTGCCCTTCTTAAGCAAGGGACAGTCAACTCTGAAATGTCCCGTCTTCTTGCATTCATAGCATCCGATTCTTTCATTTTTCCTTTCCTTACCTTTATCCTTGTTGTAGGAACTTGAGGGACCTCTCCTCTGATGAAAGGACTTCTTCCGGTTAATGAACTTTCTGAACTTTCGCACAAGAAGAGCCTCATCATCATCTTCCTCATTATCTTCTTCTTCGTTGCAGCTACTGCAAGATAAATCCTTGTTAGAAGAAGTAGAGTTGAGGGCTATTACCTTTTTCTTATGAGAGGATTCTTCTTCGCTGTGTTGTTTCATTGTGAGCTCGTGCGTCATCAGGGATCCAAGAAGCTCCTTAAGTGGAAGCTTATTCAAGTCCTTGGCTTCTTGGATTGCCGTTACCTTGGCCTCCCATGACCTTGGCAGACATCGAAGAATTTTCCTGACAAGGTCACTGTTAGTATAATTTTTGCCAAGGCTTTTTAGGCCATTGACAATATCAGTAAATCTAGTAAACATGCAAGTGATAGTTTCATTAGATTCCATCTTAAATAGTTCATATTTATGAACTAGTATGTTTATTTTAGATTCTTTTACTTGATTCGTGCCCTCGTGGGTCACATCAAGTCTATCCCATATCTCTTTTGCAGAATTGCAAGTAGAGACTCTATTGAATTCATTACGGTCTAAGGCACAATAAAGCACATTCATTGCTTTGGCATTTAGTTGTGCCTTCCTAATATCATTGTCATCCTAATCTTTTTCAAGTTTGGGTATAGTAACACCCTCTACAAAAATTGATGGGATGTATGGTCCATTAAGTATGGTGGTCCAAATCTCATAGTCTTGAGCTTGGATAAATATCCTCATCTTAGCCTTCCAATAGGAGTAGTCGGTTCCATTGAAGAATGGAGGTCTATGGGTGGACTGCCCCTCAATATGAGAAGATCCAAATGGGGTTGTCATTTTGATCTTTTACTCTTTTGGTAGAAGAGTTCCGGCTCTGATACCATTTGTTGCCCAAGAAGACAACCCAAGAGGGGAGGGGTGAATTGGGTTTTAAGTAATAATTGCAAATTAAAACTTAATGAGTAACTAATTAAACCTTATTGCAAGTGGATTAATTAGTTTACTATATGCAGTGGATGAAGGGAATGGGAGAGACAATTAAACAATCACAAACACAAGAGATTTTATAGTGGTTCGGAGCTAACCCTTGCTCCTACGTCCACTCTCCAAGCTTCACTTGGGAGTTCACTATAATCCCTCGGATTACAGCCGGTTGTTTTACAAGCTCACAACCCAACTTGTTGTTTTACGAGATCACAACGAACTCGGTCGGTTTTCACAGGCTCACCGACTAGAACCACCCGATTGTTTTTTCGGGATCACAATCGAACCCTTACACGTTGATTTTACCCTCGGCTCACCAACCAACCTTAACACCCTTGATTCAATCCCCTGATTGAATCAAGTAAGAAAAGCAGTTTGAAAAGAGTACAAGGACAGCTTCTTGAAAAGCAAATATAAACAATATGAATAAAGAAGAGTTAGAAGCCCTCAAACAGATTTTTAAATGTGAAGAAGGGAGCTTCTCAAACTCTGCAACTCCTCTTGAGTGTGCTGAAGATTTGCTGTCAGAAGGGGAGCCTTGAATACGAGGAAGACGTTTGGAGGATAGACTTTTAATGCACTTCTTCCTTCTTTCACTTGTATTTACTCTTAAGAAGCTTTGGTAGGTGAAAATCTCTTTTGCTTTGAATGGAGTGTCTCTCTTCTTGTCTATTACTGTTCACTCTGGCTATTTAAGCAATCCCCATCGAAAACTAGCCGTTAGACACACTTTTAGAGCCGTTCTGCACAATCTGCAACTCCTGACACAGTGTCCGTTGGGATCGAAGTCGACTCGCTCGATCTGGAGTCGACTCGGCTGTTGCTGGAGTCGACTCATGCTTTACTGGAGACGACTCGCCCACTGTTCAAAATTTGAAATAAAGTTGTTGACCTTCTAATGGATTTTGATGAATACAAAACACTAGAGTATAATTCCATTTATCTTAACAATTTACTTGAGGATTTCAGGTGATTAATTAAGAATATTATTAAGAAATGTCTAGGCAAGTTTCCATATTTTTCAATAATTTATTGAAGAATTTTTGAGTTGAAGAAAACAGATCAGGGACAGCCGAGACGTCTCCGGGTCGTCTCAGAGACGTCTCTGGCACAAACAGGAAGAATTAGCACGTCTGGAGACGTCCCCGGCACCTGGCGAGGCGTCTCGCAGGGTCGGAGTCGACTCCCGACACTGCGGAGTCGACTCTCTCAGAGGCGGCAGAAAGGCCGATTTCAAGGGATGCGCGCGAGTCGTCTCCACAGGACGCGGAGTCATCCCCGCGAGTAAAAAGCAGACCTTCCGAGTCGTCCCCAGAGAGCGCGGAGTCGACTCTCTCAGGGTATTCTAGAGGATGTGTTTTTCGTTGACAGAACTGCCGAGACGTCCCCTAAAAGCGCGGAGTCGACTCTCTTAGAGAATTCCAGAGGACTTGTTTTTCGGAGATAAAACAGCGGAGTCGTCCCCGAGGCAGCGGAGTCGTCCCCATGCAGAAAGCATAAACATCCCGAGACGTCCCCGTAAAGTGGCGAGGCGACTCTCTCAGAAAAACAGAAAAACAAGAAGTCATAGAGTCCTTCTGCGGAGTCGTCCCCGTAAAGCGCAGAGTCGACTCCAAACATCGTCAAAAGAAAAGTTATACAGCCGAGACGTCTCGCGTTGAAGCGGAGACGTCTCCGGAGCGCCTGGGATGCGACTGACACACTTTTTTAGGTAAATTTGAATTTCAAACGGTCATATTTTTGTGTCTAACGGATCTATTGCTTTTTGGGCTATAAAAGGGAGCTTTTAAGTGCCTTAAAAGAACCTCTCACCAACCCAACACAAGATCATTCAAGAGAGAAGAAAGAAAAAGAGGTTCAAGGGAGTTAGAGCTTTCAAGAGGAGAAATCAAGTGCATTCAAGTTTTTCCCAACTGATTTCGTGCTCAACCACTCACTCCCACTCGGCATTCAAAGCTCACATTCAACCCAACGCGATCCACATCGGAAGAATCACCATTTCCCACGCTTCCAACGGCAAAAGGATTCTTCCGGGTTTTTCATTATTTCTCATTGTCATATTTGCTTATTAAGAGCTTTCAAATCTTTTGTAAAACCTTTGTTTATTGTGCTTGTTCCAGTCAAGGGACTTGGAACAAGGGATAGGCGTCCCAAGCCTAGGTTAAATTGGGGGATTGTAGGGTTCGTTGTTAGCCCGGGATAAAACAACGAGTTGGGTAGTGAACTCGCAAAACTACCGTACTGTAATCGCTGATTATAGTGGAAATTTCCAAAGGTGTTTGGGGAGTGGATGTAGGAGCAGTGGAAGCTCCGAACCACTATAAACCTTTGTGTGTTTGCGATTGACTGTGATTGCTACTCTAGTTTTATCTTTGCACGCACACTTGAGTATTTGATTTTAATTAGTCAAAAAGTTTTAAAACACCCAATTCACCCCCCTCTTGGGTGACCATCTCTGGGCAACAAGTGGTATCAGAGCAGGTGCTCTGTGTATTTCTTGAAGACCTAACCGTCTTAGCCAAAGATCTAGATGGCAACACCCTTCAATAATATTCCTGCTGAGGGGCAGGCAACCAATAGACCTCCACTCTTCGATGGGACAAATTATACCTATTGGAAGACTAGAATGAGGATTTTTATTCAAGCACAAGATTATGCCTTGTGGAGGGTCATAATCAAGGGACCACACGAACCATCTCACATGGTTAATGGCATTCAAGTTTCCAAACCTGAGGAGGATTGGGATGAGAATGATAATAGGATGGTTCAACTCAATGCTAGAGCCATGAACTCATTATTCTGTGCTCTAGATGTGAATGAGTTCAATAGAGTTTCCACCTGTAATTCCGCCAAGAAAATATGGGATAGGCTTGAAGTTACCCACGAGGGTACAAATCAAGTCAAAGAGTCTAAAGTGAACATTCTAGTTCACAAATATGAGTTATTTAAGATGGAACCCAATGAAACCATTTCATGCATGTTCACACGCTTCACGGACATAATAAATGGTCTAAAGAATTTAGGTAAATCTTACACTAACCCAGAACTTGTGAGTAAAATTCTCAGGTCTTTGCCAAAAGCATGGAAAGCGAAGGTCACGGCGATCGTAGAAGCCAAAGACCTCAACACATTGGGGCTTGAACAACTATTGGGCTCATTGATGACGCATGAGCTCACAATAAAGCAACATGAAGAAGATTTGCCAAAGAAGAAGACAATCGCACTCAAGGCTACTTCGAGTGTGTGTGAAGAAGAAAGTAGTGGGAGTGAAGAAGAAAGCGAAGATGAGGATTTGGGTTTAATAGTAAGGAAGTTTAAGAAATTCATGAGAAGAAAGAAACCCTTCCCAAGAAAGAAGTTTGGAGGGAGAAATGATTGGGAAAAGGAAAAAGAAAAGGAAAGAGACCCAATCATATGTTATGATTGCAAGAGACCGGGACACATCCGTTCCGAATGCCCTCAACAGAAGAAGCACTTTGGAAAGAAGAAGAAGAAGGCGTTGAAAGCAACGTGGGATGATAGTGACACATCCTCCTCCGAGGAAGAGAAGGAGGAGACCGCCAACTTGTGCTTCATGGCATTCGAAGACGATGAGGTATGTCAAAGCTCAACTACAAATTTTACATTAGAAGAATTATATGAAGCTTTTCAAGAACTAATGAGTGATTGTAGTATGCTAGGAGCAAAGAATAAAGAATTAAAGGCCTCCAATCAAAAAACTAAAGGATGATATTAAAAACCTATTGATTGAGAAGGAGAGCGTTAAAAATGTTAACACCATTGACCTAGAAAATAAAAATTCAAAACTTAGCATTGAAAATGAAATGGCAAAAACACTAATTAAGAAATTAAATCAAAAAGTTAAATCCCTACTGAATAGTAATACCTCACTTGCGCAAAATGTTGAATCCCTTAAAAATGATAAGGAAGAATTGGCTAAAGAAAATTTTATTCTTAAAAATGAGGTACATAAGTACAAACCAATTGTGGAGAAATTTACACAAAGCTCTGAAAAATTAAATCTTATTCTATCCAATCAAAGAGCTGTTTTTAATAATGCCGGATTAGGATATAAAACTAGCAAACAACAAATGTATCTAAAGAATTTCTTTGTGAAAGCAAAAGATGTCAAAACTGAAAAACCTACATGCTTTCATTATGGAAAAAGTGGACATAAAGTCTATTCTTGCATTCAAAGAAAGATTCAAACTAACAAGAATACATTTGTAAAGGGTAAAAACACAACTAAAGTATGGGTGCCTAAGGAAACCAACTACACTAACCAAGAAGGACCCAAGAAAACTTGGGTACCTAAGAGCTTCACATGATTATTTTGCAGGTATGCCTGGCAGCCGGGAGTAAAAAGAGAATGTGGTATCTTGATAGTGGTTGCTCAAGGCATATGACCGGTGACAAGAGTCTCTTCGTCACCTTGAAATCAAAAGAAGGAGGAGTAGTCACATTTGGAGACAATGCTAAAGGTCAAATCATTGGTGTTGGTAAAATCTCCATATCACCCTCCTCATTTATTGACAATGTATTGTTAGTTAATGGACTAAAACATAATTTATTAAGTATAAGTTAATTTTGTGACAAGGGCTTTAAAGTGTCATTTGAATCTTCACTATGCATAATTAGTAGTCCAGTTGACAATAAGATCATACTTACAGGACATAGGCATGAAAATATTTACATGGTAGATCTTGATGATCTCACCATGAAGGATGGCCAATGTCTTGTAGCCATGTGTACCAAAGTCAATGAGACTAGTTGGTTATGGCATCGTAGGTTAGGGCATGCTAGCATGGATTTAATTTCTAAATTGATTACAAAAGATCTAGTAAAAGGACTACCAAAAATAGACTTTGAAAAGAACAAAATTTGTGCTGCATGTCAATTAGGGAAACAAACAAGAAGTTCTTTCAAGTCTAAGAACATAGTCTCAACATCAAAACCCCTAGAACTAATTCACATGGATTTGTTTGGACCCACTAGAACTGCTAGTCTAGGGGGTAAGAAATTTGGTCTTGTAATTGTTGATGATTTTTCACGTTTTACATGGGTTTCATTTCTTGCACATAAAGATGAGTCCTTTCCCGCTTTTATCAAGTTTCATAACAGAATTTCGAATGAACTTAATCTTAAACTAAAAGCAATTAGGAGTGATCATGGTACCGAGTTTGAAAATCAGCACTTTGAAAAATTTTGTGACGAAAATGGTATCAATCACAATTTCTCGGCCCCTAGGACACCCCAACAAAATGGGGTGGTAGAAAGGAAGAATCGCACACTAGCAGATATGGCTCGTACCATGTTGTGCGAATCGGATCTACCAAAATATTTTTGGGCTGAAGCAATAAATACTGCATGTCACATTCTAAACCGTGCATTAGTCAGATCTATTTTAAAGAAAACACCTTATGAGTTGCTGAATAATAAGAAACCAAATATATGTTATTTTCATATTTTCGGTTGTCGTTGCTTTACTTTAAACAATGGAAAGGACAATCTAAGTAAATTTAGTGCTAAATCAGATGAGGGGATCTTCTTAGGTTATTCCTCATCTAGTAGAGTATACAGGGTCTTCAACAAGAGAACTCTCGTTGTTGAAGAATCCATTCATGTTGTTTTTGATGAAGCTAATGGAGATTCTTCTAGAAAAGAAGAAGATGGTGATGCAGGTATACTTGAAGACAGAATGAAGGAGTTCTCCATACAAGACAAACAACTTGAGGATGAAGTCAAGGAAGATACAATTCAGCAAGATGAAGAAGATCAACCCCAAACAAGAAATCAAGATCTTCCGAGGGAATGGAGGTATGCACATGGTCATCTAAGGGATTTAATCCTTGGTGATCCCTCACAAGGGGTAAGGACAAGATCCTCTCTAAGAAATACTAGTAATTATCTTACTTTCGTTTCACAAATAGAGCCTAAATCACTAGAGGAAGCCGAAAAGGATGAAAATTGGATAAATGCTATGCAAGAGGAATTAAATCAATTTGAGAGAAATCAAGTTTGGACTCTAATGAAAAGACCCCCTAATGTTTCAATTATAGGCACCAAGTGGGTATATAGAAATAAACTAGATGAAGATGGAATAGTTATAAGAAACAAAGCTAGACTAGTTGCCAAAGGCTATAATCAGGAGGAAGGAATAGATTTCGATGAAACTTTTGCTCCTGTTGCTAGGTTAGAAGCTACTAGACTACTTCTGGCATATGCGTGCTTCATGGATTTTAAACTCTATCAAATGGATGTAAAAAGTGCCTTTTTAAATGGTTATATAATGGAGGAAGTTTATGTAGGACAACCTCCAGGTTTTGAAAACCACTTACATCCAGATTACGTTTATAAATTGCATAAAGCATTGTATGGACTTAAGCAAGCCCCTAGGGCATGGTATGAAAGATTAAGTAATTTCCTAATTGAAAATAAATTTAAGAGAGGAAATGTAGACAAAACCCTCTTCATTAAAAGAAAAGGGAATGACTTATTGCTTGTGCAAATTTATGTGGATGATATAATTTTTGGTGCTACTAATGATAGTCTTTGTCAAGAGTTTGCCAAGCTTATGCAGGGAGAATTTGAAATGAGCATGATGGGTGAGCTCAACTTCTTCCTTGGGCTACAAATAAAACAATCAGAGGAAGGCATCTTCATCAGTCAGTCCAAATATATCAAGGAAATGTTGGAAAAATTCAAGATGAAGGATGCAAAGGAAATCAGCACACCCATGGGCTCAAGTTGCAAGCTTGACAAAGATGAAAAAGGTAAAAGTATAGACTGCAAATTGTACAGAGGTATGATAGGCTCTTTACTTTACCTTACTGCTAGTAGGCCAGATATATTATTCAGTGTTTGCATGTGTGCTAGATACCAAGCATGTCCTAAGGAATCACACTTGCAAGCTGTTAAGAGAATATTCAGATATCTAGTAGGAACATCTAATGTAGGCTTATGGTACTCTAAACAATCTGATATAAACTTAATTGCTTATTTCGATGCTGATTTTGCCGGGTGCAAACTCGACAGAAAAAGCACAAGTGGCACATGTCAATTCTTGGGTGCTAATTTGGTTTCTTGGTTTAGCAAGAAACAGAATTCAGTTGCCTTATCCACAGCTGAGGCTGAGTACATTGCAGCTGGAAGCTGTTGTGCCCAAGCTCTTTGGATTAAGCAACAACTTGAAGACTTCGGTATCAAAATGGACAATATACCAATTAGATGTGATAATACAAGTGCAATTAATTTAACAAAAATTCTGTCCAACACTCAAAATCAAAACATATAGAGATTAGGCATCACTTTATAAGGGATCATGTGCTGAAAAATGATGTGATGATTGAGTATGTATGTACTGAAATCAATTGGCCGATATCTTTACAAAGCCCCTTTGTAAAGATAGGTTCAACTTCTTAAGGAATGCTTTGAGCTTGTATGATCCTAGCAAATAAATTGAACTTGTATTGCAATGCTTTGCTACTCAAACTAGCAATCCACCTCAAAGTCACAAATAGCAAACCTAGTATCTATTAAGTGAAAGCATGAATCTATCTAAGTTAAATGACGAACTGTTTGACTTTCCGGAGGATGGTTACCCTCCCTTGGACTCTTCATGGAGATATTTTCAGAGCCTATTTCATAGGTATTCGAAATTTGGTCAAACATTCCTCATTTCAATATTAATAATTCAAAAATCATTGTCAAACTTTTATAGGGTATATTATTAAAGGGGAGGATCACAAACAAACTCACTCTATATTCACCAAAAGAAATCATGTTGATTAGTGTGGTTAAATAAAATAAATTGGGAAAAGATAGAAATCATTCAGAAAATTTTCAGTGCCGGAGACGTCTCTGGCAAATCACAAAGACGTCCCCCCGGCGAGACGTCTCGCGTTAGTCGTGGAGACGTCTCGGGGACCGAACGAAAGTTTTTAAATTAGGTCGAAACAGCTCGAGCCGACCCGAGCTATCCTCTTTCGTCCCCAACGAAAACACAAAACCCTAGCTTCCATTTTCTCTCCACCACAAACCCTAGCCTCTTTCTCCCCATTTCCCTAGGGTTTCCGAGCCATGGCACCTAAAAGAGCTAGGAGAACCTGTGGGAGGCGTTCTAGGGTAGCGACCGACGACGAGGAACGGAGGGAAGAGCCTTCCGCGTCGTCTCCTCCGGTTGCTCCGCCAACCACGACCCTTTCCTGTGCAAATCGCACAGTAACCACTGGTAGGTACATTGACTTCCAATTTCTAGATAGTGAGGGGTTCTCTATTGGAGAGAGACTCCGTGCCCAAGGTTGGGAATACCTTTGTACCCTAAACACATCAACCTATCCCGGCCTAGTTAGAGAAATGTTTAGCAACATGGCCTTAGGGGACTCGGGGTACACTGGATATGTCCGAGGGACATTGATAGAGATTAATGAGGATATCCTATCTAGCATATTGCAAATCCCTAAATACGGTGAGGCTCCGACCTCACATCCCCAAAGGGAGATTGCACTAAACCTAGTTTTAGGACGAGAGGACTGTGGCCCTCTTGATGTAGTTAACTCCCAAGACCTCAATGCCGAAATGAGATTGCTTTTGAGCATTGTGAACCGGGTCTTGTTTCCAAAAACCGGCCGCTTCGATTTCGTTTCGGAGCGAGACTTAGCTATCATGCACCATATCTTACTAGAAATTCCCCTAAACCTCCCTAGACTTATGTTAAACTACATCTCTATATGTCATAGGTATTCTAGGTTTAGCATACCCTATGGAATGATCTTTACTTTACTGTTCAAACATTTCAAAGTTCCTATTCCAGAAAATGAGCCTGCAAAACCTTTAAGAAACACCGACTACTATAATGAAAGCACAATGCGTAGAATGGAGTTTCACAAGGTAGATGGGTCTTAGGTTAAGGTCCCTAAAAGAAAACCTCAAACCTTAGAGCCCGAGATCCCACATCAGGAGCCTGACCACCACTCTCCTCCACATAGCCATATGGCCTTCCCTGATGTACCCTCCAGCTCAGCTGGACCTTCCACCTCTATGCCTCCTCCTCCTCCAGTCAGTGGGCTTTTCTCCCTATCAGATGAACAGATGCACACTCTAGCATCTGTGATATGCCAGCAGATGAGGGAGGAGATGAGATCGATGATCACTGCTGAGTTGGCCCCCATCCGTACCTCACATAAAGCTCTTCTACAAGAATTGAAGGAAATCAAAACTCAGGTAGAAGCTACAGCATCAGAATTGGTTCATGTGAGTACCATCCAAACTATAAGATCAATTGAGCTACAGGAGAAATTGAAGATCATATCAGATGGTCTTCAAGAGTTGACAAGCCCTGGAGGCAGTGTAGGCACCGTGGCTGCCCAACTTAAAGAAAAAATTGAAAGGGCGAGTCTTGAGTTTGAAGCACTAGTAGCAGCCTTCCATCAATCTCAGGGAGATCAGTTTAAGACTCTACTAGATTCAATAAATGCATTTATAGAGGCAGCGGCTAGAGCTATTGAGCAACGTCGCCGGTGAAGGACATCTTGTAGACATCTAGGGTTCTTCTTCTTTTTGTAAACCCTATGCTCATTTTGAAACTTCTTTTGTATTAGGAATCAATACTTGTAATGATTTCCTTTCTTAACTTTGTAATGACCTCAAATGATTGCAATGATATATGAATGTCATATAATTCCTTTGAAACTTTGTGTATGTTTCAAATTCTGTGGAATCAAACCTTGTGTATGTGATTCTGTGATGTGCCATAAAAATCTCATAACATACCTTAAGTGTTCAAATTAGACACAACTTATCAATGCATATAAAACAGGGGGAGCACATCTTGTGATAACTATTTTAAACAAAAAAAGGGTCTGAAATGAATTCCAAAACAAAGGGGGAGTGAAATGAATGCTGCATTCATTAATAAGAATAACTTGGACAGAGGGAGCATAACTTGAATATCCTTAAGTGAATCATGGTAACATGTTGAATTCCACTAGAAATTGTGTTTTAAGTACCTAAGGATAATTTATCCCCTTCATTGTTGATGACAAAAAGGGGGAGTAGATATATAGAACCTATATATGGAGTAGAACCTAAATATGAAATGCAAAATTTACACTCATACTTAAAAGTTGAATTAGAAAAGACAAAATTGAAGAATATTGGCTTTAAGATAATTGCCTTTCTGGAAAAGAAAGGGGGAGTCAAAAAGTACTTAGCCTTCAATTGTCTTTAGCATCAATATTTCAGTAATTGACAATTTAACTTGATTCAAATTCAGTTGATATACCAAAATTGCTCAAGAGCTACTAAGACCAATACTTATGCATAAAGGAAGAACTGAAAGTTGACTATTTTGACTTATGCACACTGTATCTAGCTCTAACCAAAACACAATAATTGTACATCTGATCAAATACTGTGTATATATTTAAATTTCGAATTTTGCATATACTCAGTGTTTTGTCATCATCAAAAAGGGGGAGATTGTTGACCGCCTAATGGATTTTGATGAATACAAAACACTAGAGTATAATTCCATTTATCTTAACAATTTACTTGAGGATTTCAGGTGATTAATTAAGAATATTGTTAAGAAATGTCTAGGCAAGTTCCCATATTTTTCAATAATTTATTGAACAATTTTTGAGTTGAAGAAAACAGATCAGGGACAGCCGAGACGTCTCCGGGTCGTCTCAGAGACGTCTCTGGCACAAACAGGAAGAATTAGCACGTCTGGAGACGTCCCCGGCACCTGGCGAGGCGTCTCGCAGGGTCGGAGTCGACTCCCGACACTGCGGAGTCGACTCTCTCAGAGGCGGCAGAAAGGCCGATTTCAAGGGATGCGCGCGAGTCGTCTCCACAGGACGCGGAGTCATCCCCGCGAGTAAAAAGCAGACCTTCCGAGTCGTCCCCAGAGAGCGCGGAGTCAACTCTCTCAGGGTATTCCAGAGGATGTGTTTTTCGTTGACAGAACTGCTGAGACGTCCCCTGAAAGCGCGGAGTCGACTCTCTCAGAGAATTCCAGAGGACTTGTTTTTCAGAGATAAAACAGCAGAGTCGTCCCCGAGGCAGCGGAGTCGTCCCCATGCAGAAAGCATAAACATCCCGAGACGTCCCCGTAAAGTGGCGAGGCGACTCTCTCAGAAAAACAGAAAAACAAGAAGTCATAGAGTCCTTCTGCGGAGTCGTCCCCGTAAAGCGCAGAGTCGACTCCAAACATCGTCAAAAGAAAATTTATACAGCCGAGACGTCTCGCGTTGAAGCGGAGACGTCTCCGGAGCGCCTGGAATGCGACTGACACACTTTTTCAGGTAAATTTGAATTTCAAACGGTCATATTTTTGTGTCTAACGGATCTATTGCTTTTTGGGCTATAAAAGGGAGCTTTTAAGTGCCTTAAAAGAACCTCTCACCAACCCAACACAAGATCATTCAAGAGAGAAGAAAGAAAAAGAGGTTCAAGGGAGTTAGAGCTTTCAAGAGGAGAAATCAAGTGCATTCAAGTTTTTTCTAACTGATTTCGTGCTCAACCACTCACTCCCACTGGGCATTCAAAGCTCACATTCAACCCAACGCGATCCACATCGGAAGAATCACCATTTCCCACGCTTCCAACGGCAAAAGGATTCTTCTGGGTTTTTCATTATTTCTTATTGTCATATTTGCTTATTAAGAGCTTTCAAATCTTTTGTAAAACCTTTGTTTATTGTGCTTGTTCCAGTCAAGGGACTTGGAACAAGGGATAGGCGTCCCAAGCCTAGGTTAAATTGGGGGATTGTAGGGTTCGTTGTTAGCCCGGGGTAAAACAACGAGTTGGGTAGTGAACTCGCAAAACTACCGTACTGTAATCGCTGATTATAGTGGAAATTCCCAAAGGTGTTTGGGGAGTGGATGTAGGAGCAGTGGAAGCTCCGAACCACTATAAACCTTTGTGTGTTTGCGATTGACTGTGATTGTTACTCTAGTTTTATCTTTGCACACACACTTGAGTATTTGATTTTAATTAGTCAAAAAGTTTTAAAACACCTAATTCACCCCCCTCTTGGGTGACCATCTCTGGGCAACAAAAGTGCTGTCCCGTTCTGGAGTCGACTCGCCAATGTCCGGAGATGACACTCCCTTCTGGAGACGACTCGTTTTTCAGGAATCCAAAGATCTTTCTTTCGGGTTTACTTCCTCGAGTCGACTCGGATTCTCTTGGAGTCGACTCGGCTCTCAGAGCCTGAAAAACTGGTCTTCTGTCTTTGGAGTTGAACAGCCTCGGAGTCGACTCGGACTTTGCTGGAGTCGACTCGGCTCTCAGACACCGAAAAACTGGTCTTCTGTCTTTGGAGTTGAACTGCCTCGGAGTCGACTCGGACTTTGCTGGAGTCGACTCGGCTCTCAGACACCGAAGTTGGCTCTCTGACTTTTAGTCTTGCATTCCTCTGAGAGTCGACTCTTGCTTCTTTAGGAGTCGACTCGCCAACCGTCGGAGTCGACTCGAGTTCTTCTGGAGTCGACTCGGCTCTCAGAGTCCAAAACAACTTCTCTGTCTTTCTGTCTGTTACTCCTTGGAGTCGACTCGGAACTATCGGGGGTCGACTCGGCAAGCATCGGAGTCGACTCGAATTCTTCAGGAGTCGACTCGGTGACAGGGTCTGAGATTCATCTTTCTGTCCTGCTGTCTGTTCTCAGTCGGAGTCGACTCGCAGTGTGCCGGAGTCGACTCGAGCCTGTGCCAGAACGTCTGAAACACTTGGAGTCGACTCGAAATCTTCCGGAGTCGACTCAAGTTTCAGCCTTTGACTTAAGCTGATTTCCACATGCACTCAAAAGAGGATTCTTACAAATTTTGCCTGATATGCTGGATTGAATTCATTAGTATAACATAAAATATACTCAATGGTTTTGTGCTCATCAAAATCAAATAGGGTTATAATCAATCACTCCACACCGAAGAAATTGTTCAAGTGTTGAACGAATCTTTTGGCACTCCCGACGACGTTGAAAGGCACAAGACTAGTTGTGCTATTTTCAGCGCACAGATGAAGGATGGAGCATCGATGACTGATCATGTATTGTACATGATTGAGTTGATCGAGCGCCTGAGCACTCTCGATTTTTCCCTTTATGATCAATTGGGGAAAGATGCTTTACTAAACTCTCTTTCTGGTTCGTACCGCCCATTTCTCGCCAACTTTCGTATGACAAAATCGGTAGTAAATTATCACCAATTGTTGGGTTTACTACAAACTTTTGAGAAGGATCACCAACTCCTAAAAGGGTCGGTGAATTTAGTGGGAGGTTCGTCCAAGGGTCGTGGTCCCTTTAAGAAAGGGAAGAAGCAAAACAAAAATTAAAAGAAAAAAGTACATCGTGTTGAGCAAAGTCAGACTAAGAAGAAGAAGGATGATCAGTGTAAGGCAGAGTGCTTCTATTGTAAGAAGCAAGGGCATTAAAAGAGGAACTGTCCTCAGTACATTGTCTCTCTTGACCCGAACAGGCCAAAGAAAAAGATGTAATCAGTTGCAGATCAAGGTACTTATATGATAACACCTTGTAATTTCTCAATATGTGATAATTCGACCTGAATATTGGATACCGGAAGTCCTTTTAATATTTATAATTCATTGCAGGGACTACAGGTCAGTGAGAGATTTGAAGAAAGCGAAAGGTTCCTAAATGTTGGAGATGGAAGATCAGTTCCAGTTCTAGCTTTAGAGATTCTGAAACTTGTATTCAATTCTCAAATAATAGTTTTAAGTGACTGTCACTTTTGTCCTTCTTTTCTATTGAATGTAATTTCTGTAGGCCTTTTGGCCATGAATGGTTATGAGATTTTAATAAAAAGAAATTACTGTGATATCGTTATGAATGATGTTACTGTAATGCATGGACAATTGAGTAATGGGATTTACATATTATCATAGCCTATTCATGTAATGTACAAGTCCAATAAGCACCCTAGAATAGATAATATCACGGGTGTCTACCTTTGACATCATAGGCTAGGTTATATTAACAAGAACAGGATGAACAGGTTAAATAAAGAGAGAATCCTCAATGTTAATGATTGTGAATCATTAACAAACTGTGAATCATGCCTTCTTGGTAAGATGACCAAGTCACCTTTTACTGAAAAAGGTGAACGAGCCAATGACTTATTGACCCTAGTACATTCTGATGTATGTGGGCCAATGAGCACAAATGTTAGAGGCGGATATGCATATTTTATTATTTTCACAGGCGACCTTTCGAGGTATGGTTATGTCTATTTAATGAGACATAAATCTGAAGCATTTGAAATGTTCAAATTATATCATAATGAAATAGAAAAACAAACTGGAAAGAGTATTAAAACTTTTCAATCAGATCGAGGGGGTGAATACATTTTCAATGAGTTTTTGACATATCTGGAAGAAAATGAGATTCTTTTCCAATGGACTCCTCCTAGTACACCGCAATATAACGGCGTGTCAGAAAAGAGAAATCGAACTCTATTAGATATGGTTCGATCCATGATGGGGTTTACTGATCTGCCCATATCCTTTTGGGGATATGCTCTTGAGTCAGCCTGTTATATACTTAATAAGGTTCCAAGTAAATCTGTGAATAAAACACCACATGAGATGTGGACGGGACAGAAACCGGTACTCTCTCACCTTAGGGTTTGGGGGTGTCCGGCGTACGTCAAACGTTTGAAGATAGACAAACTTGAACCCAAGTCTGACAAAAGTTTCTTTGTCGGTTATCCTAAAGAAACTAAAGGATATTATTTCTACCTTGCTGAAAAACAAAAGTTGTTTGTAAGCAATAGAGCTGTTTTCTTAGAGAAAGAATTCCTTAGTGAAGGAACTAATAGCTCTAATGTTGAGCTTAGGAAACTTCAACATGTAGAAGACCCGACACCATCCACTGAACCAATTGAGTCGGATTTGATTAGATCAGATCCAGAACCCATTTTAGATGCACCATTAAGGCGATCAGGTAGAGTACCACGTCAGCCAGACAGATACTATGGTTTCTTGGTTCGGAACGGGGATCCTGTCGAACTTGATGAAAACGATCAGGATCCGATCACCTACACGGATGCAATGCAGAGGTATGACTCTGATGCATGGCTTGGAGCCATGCAATCCAAAATGGAATTCATGAAGGTCAATGATGTATGGACATTAGTTGACCCACCCGAAGGGATTAAACCCATAGGGTGTAAGTGGATTTTTAAAAGAAAACGGAGCGCAGACGGAAAGGTAGAGACCATTAAAGCCCATTTGGTTGCCAAAGGATATCGTCAGCATTATGGTATTAACTATAACGAGACATTTTCTCCTGTGGCAATGCTCAAATCCATTTAGATTATGCTTGCGATAGCAGCACACTTAGATTATGAAATCTGGTAAATAGATGTAAAGACCGCTTTTCTAAATGGAGATTTAGAAGAGGGGGTGTATATGATGCAACCTGAAGGTTTTATATCTACAGATGAGTCTAAGGTGTGCAAGCTTCAAAAATTCATTTATGGATTAAAGCAAGCTTCACGGAATTGGAACATACGATTTGATAAGGTGATCAAATCGTATGGCTTCATTAAGAATGAAAAGAAACCTTGCATTCATAAATGGGCAAATGATTCAGTAATTATATTTTTTTTTTATATGTGGATGACATTCTTCTAATCGAAAATGACATTCCTGCATTACAAGGAATAGAAGTTTGGCTATCATCTCAATTTGCCATGAAGAATTTGGGAGAAGCATCTTACATCCTAGGGATGAAGATTTATAGAGATAGATCTAGAAGATTGCTTGCATTATCCCAATCCACATACATTGATACTATACTAAAGAGGTTCAGTATGATTAATTTCAAGAAAGGTTATCTTTCGATGGGCCATGGAATTAACTTTTCTAAGAGGGATTGTCCGACAACCCCTCAAGAAAGAGAGAGTATGGATATAATTCCATATACTTTGGCAGTGGGATATATAATGTATGCTTTGACATGTACTAGATCAGACGTGGCATACTCACTAGGAGTAGTGAGCAGATACCAGTCTGATCCAGGTAGCAACCACTGGAAGGTTGTAAAAACCATCCTTAAGTATTTGAGAAATACTAAAGACCAGTGGCTTGTCTATGGTGATTCTGACTTAAAACTTGAGGGATATACCGATTCAAGTTTTCAGTCAGATCAAGATGATAGCAAGAGCGTGTCGGGATATATCTTTACTCTTAAGGGTAGGGCCATCTGCTGGAAGAGTTCCAAGCAGCATACAGTGGCAGATTCTATATTTGAAGCAGAATACATCGCAGCATCTGATGCTGCCAAGGAAGCTGTATGGTTGCGGAAGTTCATCACTGAGCTTGGAGTGACACCTGTTAGAAGTATGCCCTAGAAGCCAATTTGGCTGACGCATTATTTTATTCTGGAACATAAATTTGTACTTGACCTAATAATGAATTTATTAGAATGGGCATTCTTTTCATTCATGTTCTTATGTGTCCATGAATCGTCCAAGAAATTAATAAGATGATGACGCATATTCTCAAGAGTTGAGAATTTGAGGCATGTGTCATTGGTGATTAATTTCTGAATTGCTCCTGATCGATGGATCATCACGAGGACGGTGATCGATCCGCTGAGATTAGTGCACAGATCGCTTTCTTTGATGGACGAGTCTTGAGTCCACAGTGTGGCGACACTGGAGCAATTGTGCAAGTGCTTGTTAGAGAACAAGGGTACTGAGCGTGACCATAGCAAGTAGTCACTTGGATGTCTATCCACTCGTCAGTGACTTACTTGATGCTGCAGTTGTATGACTGGTCCTTTGATCTGCGATGCCTCGGCTATTCACAGTGAGGTTGCTGTAGTTTGACGAGCACATAAACATGAGCCCTAGCCAATTGGGTTCTTGTGGTGCAGATTGGCTGCAGTAGGTTCATTGTAGGAGTAGGAGTGCATCTAGATGGAATCTATCGATCTTGATAGGTTAAGAGAGATCCTATGTGATTTATGAGACTGAGTTCGTAAATCCTCGGCCGGGATAGTATGTACAGTGGAAAAGGAGTTTTTCATTCTCGAACTTAAGTCGAATAAATCTAAACATATTGACAGACGACGGGGTTTGACGAGTTATCCATGACCTCCGTTCTGTAGGGATCCACGATAGAAGGACCGTATCATATGATAACTGCACCTAGAGGTTCATCATTCCATTCTGCTGGGTTGCCACTACATGCTGCTAGGTGTCACTGGTGGATGGTGAGACTCACAGGGACTATCTTGATGATCGATGGTCCCTGGTGAGTTGAGTTGGAATTGTTCCAACCCATTGAAAGGAGTTTTCAATGATATTGTGATAGAGATCGCAATATATATCTCACTACCAGACAGAATAGAACCTATGGGGTCACACACATTAGAGGTATTGACCGATCCGATGGTTGAATTGTGATTAGGAATCACAAATAATCAATTTGATTGATAATTGGTTAACCCGCTAAGAGTTAGTGAGTTGAAGAAGGAATAATTGCAATTGGATTGCAATTTAATTTAATTAATTGGATTTAATTAATTGGACTTAATTACGAGTTCTACTTGGAGTAGGATTCTTAGAGTCCTAATTGGATTAGGATTTCAAATTAAATTAAAGTCCTACTTGGAGTAGGATTTCTAAAGTCCTAATTGAATTAGGACTGAAATTTAATAAGTCCTAATTAGATTAGGATTTCTTAAGTCCTAATTAATTTTAATCTAATTAATTAAAAGACTCCTAATTGGATTAGGATTGAAGAGTTCAATTGAGTCATGGTTCAATTGAATCCTAATTAGATTAGGATTTGAAGGAAAAAGGAAATGGGTGCACTCAATCCTCTTTGGAAGAGGATTAGACCCACCTTGTACATGGCCCCACACCCCACTTAATTGGATTAAGTGGGCGTGCATGAAATAGGGAGAAGAGGGAGGGGCTACGCCCCTCCTTTTGGCTGAATACGTGAAAAAAAGAAGAGGGGCGTACGCCCCTCCTCTTTTCTTAGAGATAAGGATGGGAGCTCCTAAATTTTAGGAGCTCCACATGCCATATATAAGAGAGAGAAAGGGGGCAGCACCCTAATTTTTTCCTCCCCCTCTCTTTTCTGCCGTGAGAGAGCCAACCCCTTTGTTGGTTTTTGTGCCATGGGAGAGCCTCTTTCTCTTGGGTTTCAGCCACCAGCAAACAAAGAAAAAGAAGGAGGCATGTAGCCCTTCCTCCCTCTCTTCTTTGGTTCCAAAAGAAAAGAAAAAGGAAAAGGCTGCAAAGGGGTTTTGCCTTCTTCCTTTTGATCCATCCTTCTTCGTCCTCTCTAAGGCAATCAAGAGTTGATTCAAAAGAGAGGATTTCAGCCATCAAAACGTATCTCTGCAAGGGAGCTAGCACCCCGGGGAGATTAGAGAGTTTGGATTGGTCCTCTGCCTCGTGTGGATACCCGTAGAGGCCGGACGCGTGTGCGGCTTCAAGCGAACCTTCAACAAGTCCACGATCATCAGATTTGCGGTGATCATCTACCCGCACAAGGTGAAGATCTGATCTTCCTTAATCATATAAAAAGTATTTAATCCTAATCTATCTACGAACGACGGTTTTAAAATATGTTCATGCGATGAACGGAATCTCGCGCATGTCTTCCGCTGCGCGCAGAATTTTTCTGAAATTTTCTGCGGCATTCGAGGGATTCCAACAGTGGTATCAGAGCCATGGTTGCATAGATTAAGATTAGGATTAAATGATTAAGGCATAATAGATCTGAAAATTTAAAGATTATGCTTGCTGAATTTTTCTGCATGCAGAATTTTCAGCTTGCTGATTTTTCTGCATGCTGATTTTCTATGCGATTAGATTAATGATTCTATTGATTTGTTAATGAGATTAAAAATATTTAGAATCATATCTTGCATGATCAGCAACTCATAAGATGACATAATCTGTTAAATATTCAGATCTGTAAATTTTATTTAATGCATGAGATGCGTATGGTGATGATCATAGATGGACCCTTTAATTGTGCTGAAATGTTCTGCAATGTCTAAGATGTTCTGTGATGTTATGTGACGCATGTAAATCAGATTTTCAGATGCCTGCGTGCATCTTATATTGATGTATTAGAGACCTGCGTGTCTCATGAAAAAGGATTGTAACTATTATTTAATTTTATTTATTTTTAAAGTTATCCGGGATGTAATCTGTGATGTGTTTGCATGTCAATGGTTGATCGGTGCATGCCTCTACAAGCACGATTTGCGCGGATCGAGATCAAGGGTTGATTGGAGATGGATCAAGGAGTTGATCGCAATTGGACCAAGGGTGCTCAAGATCGAGTCAAGAGTTGAAGACGATCTAACCAATTGACGTGCATGTGCTTGTACTATGACCCCATCCTGGATCCATGATCATCACCAGTTTAATTTTTGTTATTATGCCTGGATGTTTATGTTTATGTTTATGCATAGCGGGTAGATAATTATTTGCATGAGATGTAGATAATTAAATGAAAGAGACCTAAATTAAATCTCCTCGAAAATATTAAGTCTAGCGGTCTTCCACCGTAGTAGAGCTGCTAAGGTCTTTCCGGCGTTGATTTGTCTCGGCTGGATACAGTGGGCAAGTTGCATCGGGGGACTGGACCTCTCTATTAGGCATGAGATGTTGTAGGGGTAAAGATAGGGTTGGGCCCAATAACTGTTAGGTGAGGGACCCAATGACGGCTTTACTTCTGCGGTTATACGGTGGGTCTGACTTAACTAAGGAATGGGGCCAATAACTGTTAGGTGAGGTCTTCATTACTTAGAGACCTGATAGCGCTACAACTTGCTTGAGAAGCATTGTACAAGAGTTGTACACTCATCGTTTATTTGTCACCAATAACTGTTAGGTGAGGTGGTATGTAAATTGGTGGGACCGTAGCACCCCACTTGAAACCTAGAGTCGCAAGGTTTCCATTTCTCTACTAGAGGAGTGTGAGAGATTCGAGAAAATAGTGGGAGGTATATTTGTTTTAAAAGGCCCTAAAATAAATAGAGATCAAGTACAAAATTCTAATTAGAATCTTTACTCTCTGAGGATTAGAAATTCAGCTTCTAGACTCTTAACTCATATCCTATAGAACAACCGTTTGACCAAACCCAATTATAATGACTGGCTCTGCAATTACAAAATAGTTTTGAATTGTGAGAAATTAGGGTATGTGCTAGACCATGAAATTCCCGTGTTACCGGTTTGTCCGGTCACTATCAGCGTATGACGCATGCTAAGTGGACGAACAATGACAATAAAGTTAGGTGCTGCATAAAGGCATCCATGTCCAATGAATTTTAATGCCAGCATGAGAACATGAAGATTGCCAGGGACATATTATATCACTTACAAGAGTTGTATGGTGAACAGAGTCACGCAGCATGTTTTGAAGTGTCCAAGAGGCTCTTCAAGGCCAAGATGTGTGATGGGCAGTCTGTCCATGATCATGGTTTGACCATGATAAAGAACTTAGAGGAGCTTGAGAAGCTCGGCATGACCATGCACAAGGAATTGCAAACGGATTTGATCCCGCAATCCCTTCTAGCTTCATATGAACAGTTTATAGTAAATTACCATATGAACAAGATTGTATGCACCAAAATAGAATTGTTAAATAAAATTGGTAACTACCTTAGGGACCTTGAAGAGTTCAAGGGGCATCGTTCTCGCTGTCGAGTTGGTTTCTACTTCCAAGAGAGAGTCTACTTGGAAAAAGAAGAAACCTGTGAAAAGGCAGAAGACCGAGAAAAGGCCAAGTAAGGAAGTTCCAAGAAAAAGGCCGATTGCAAGGAAAAGTGTTTCCATTGCATCATAAGACGGCCATTGGAAGAGGAACTGTCCTACATACATGGAAAGCATAAAGAGTAAGAAGGGTGACAGACCTTCAGAAGGTATGCCAGATATGCTCATTATTAAAAGGATACTTAGGGACTGTTACCTGTTGCAAACAGAAATTTGATTTCTGTATCTTGTTTAGCACAGAAAGATTTTTATAAGACTATTGTTCAATTTGTTTGAGAAATAAATTGGATGCATATGGTTTTATGATTGACCGTCTCTATCACTTACATTTGGATGTACCTGTGAATGTATCTGAGCAAACAGTGAGTACCATAGGATCCAAAAGGATCTAGAGATGAGATAAATCTAAAGTATTTGTGGCACCTCAGGCTTGGTCATATAGGAGAAGACAGAATAAACAAATTGAAGAAATATGGGCTTCTGAGCTCATTGACTTTCGAGTCATATCCGATTTGTGAATTCTGCCTTCAAGAAAAGATGACCAAATTATCCTTTTTAGGACATGGGAGAGGTCCACTGCGATACTTACCCTAGTACACACTTATGTGTGTGGCCCATTCGATGTGCAGGCTAGGGGTTGTAATTTTTACTTCATTTACCGATGATTACTCACGGTATGGATATGTGTATGAGACACAAATCTGAAATTTTTGAAAGGTTCAAAGAGTTCAGACATGAAGTAGAAAAACAAACAGAAAAACTCATTAAGGTTCTTCGATCAGATCGAGGAGGTGAATACCTTAGTGGAGAGTTCCGTGATTATCTCAAGGAGAATGGTATAGTTTCATAATGGATCCCTCCTGGTACACCTCAGCTTAACGGAGTGTCGGAGAGGAGGAATCAGATCCTATTGGATATTGTCAGGTCCATGATGAGCTTCACTGATCAACCCTTGTTTCTTTAGATAGATGCCCTACTTTCAGCAATTTACTTAGTGAATAGTGTTTCCTCTAAGTCTGTTCCTACCAAATGGTAAGAAGCCGAGTCTTGGTCATCCCAAGATTTGGGGATGTCCGGCCTACGTCAAGCGACAACAGCGGACAAGTTAGAGGATAGGACAATTAATGCTCGTTTTATTGGATATCCTTAAAGAGTCATTAGGATACGATTTTTTGTCCCAAAGGATCACAAAGTGTTTGTGAGCCTACATGCTATCTTCATGAAAAATAATTTATCCTTGATAGAGACAGTGGGAGGAAAAATGAGCTCTAAGAGAAAGTCTCTGAAGAGCAATGAGCCATTGTGCCTATAGAACCTATTCATATTGAGCCAGTACATATTGTACCTCCTCCACCTCGTAGATTTAGTAGGATCTTCCATCCTCCTGAAAGTTACTTAGGTATACTTACAGAGGATGTAGAGAAAGTGTTCCTCATGGGAGATAGGGATCAAGGTAAGGATCCCATTACCTACAACGAGGCGATGTTAGACATCGATTCCCAGAGATGGCTGGAAGCCATGAAGTTAGAGATAGACTCCATGCATTCCAACCAAGTCTGGACCTTAGTAGATTCACCGGAAGGTATAGTACCTATTGGGTGTAAATGGATCTACAAGAGAAAATTAAGTTCGGATGGCTAGGTAGAGACCTATAAGGCAAGGCTAATGGCGAAAGGTTATAGTCAGTGCGAAGGCACTGATTATCAGGATACTTTTTCACCTGTAGCCATGCTGAAGTCCATTCGAATATTGCTTGTTGTTGTAGCATATCATGATATTGTGATGGTGATCACAAGGTCTGTAAGCTGCAAAGGTCCATCTATGGACAAAAACAAGTATCTCGGAGTTGGAACACTCGTTTCAATGATATAATCAAATCGTTTGATTTCTTCAAGAACGAGGAGGAACCATGTGTTTATAAGAAGGTTAGTGAGAGGGCTATTGCATTCCTCGTATTGTACGTGGATGATATCCTAAGTCAAGGTTTGGTTGTCTAAGAAATTCTCCATGATAGACTTTGGAAAAGCAACCTATATTTTGGGAATTAAGGTCTATAGAGATAGATCTAAGAGGATGCTTGTCCTGTCACAGAATATTACATAGAGGATGTGTTGAAGAGGTTCGGCATGGAAACCTCTAAAAGGGGATTATTACCCCTTAGGCATGGGGTCAATCTCTTCAAGAAGATGTGCCCCAACACACCTGAAGAGATTCAGTGGATGAGCAAGATCCCTTATACTTCGGCTATAGGGAGCCTCATGTATACCATGCTATGTACATGACTTGATATAGTACATGCTGTGAGTGTCACGAGCATATATCAGTCAAATCCAGGCAAGAAGCACTGGATAGCTGTGAAGAACAGTCTTAAGTACTTGAGAAGAACTACGGACATGTTCTTGGTCTTTGGAAGAAGATCAGAGTTGAAGGTAGAAGGATGCACACATATTGATGATATAAAGTCTACATCAGATCATATGCAATGATGGTTCAGTAAATTGGAAGAGTTCCAAACAACCGATTATTGTAGATTCTACCTTAGAAGCTGAATGTTTAGCCGTATCTAAGGGTGCAGTGGAAACCTTCTGGTTTAATAAGTTCATTGCTGAGTTAGGTGTAATGTCATCAGATGCCATAACACTCTACTGCGATAACAAAGGCACCATAGCACTAGCTAAAGAGCCAAGGTCTCACCAGAAGCCGAAGCACATAGAGCGGTGGTTTAACCTAATAAGCGACTACCTTGAAAAGAAATAAGTAAAGGATCAGAGAGTAGACTCCACAGGAAATGTGGTGGACCCATTCACTAAGCAGATAAGTCAGCAGAAAACTGAAGCGCATCTTGAGAAGATGGGGCTTAGGTTTATAGATGATTGGCTTTAGTGCAAGTGGGAGATTGTTAGAAGTATGCCCTAGAAGCCAATTTGGCTGACGCATTATTTTATTCTGGAACATAAATTTGTACTTGACCTAATAATGAATTTATTAGAATGGGCATTCTTTTCATTCATGTTCTTATGTGTCCATGAATCGTCCAAGAAATTAATAAGATGATGACGCATATTCTCAAGAGTTGAGAATTTGAGGCATGTGTCATTGGTGATTAATTTCTGAATTGCTCCTGATCGATGGATCATCACGAGGACGGTGATCGATCCGCTGAGATTAGTGCACAGATCGCTTTCTTTGATGGACGAGTCTTGAGTCCACAGTGTGGCGACACTGGAGCAATTGTGCAAGTGCTTGTTAGAGAACAAGGGTACTGAGCGTGACCATAGCAAGTAGTCACTTGGATGTCTATCCACTCGTCAGTGACTTACTTGATGCTGCAGTTGTATGACTGGTCCTTTGACCTGCGATGCCTCGGCTATTCACAGTGAGGTTGCTGTAGTTTGACGAGCACATAAACATGAGCCCTAGCCAATTGGGTTCTTGTGGTGCAGATTGGCTGCAGTAGGTTCATTGTAGGAGTAGGGGTGCATCTAGATGGAATCTATCGATCTTGATAGGTTAAGAGAGATCCTATGTGATTTATGAGACTGAGTTCGTAAATCCTCGGCCGGGGTAGTATGTACAGTGGAAAAGGAGTTTTTCATTCTCGAACTTAAGTCGAATAAATCTAAACATATTGACAGACGACGGGGTTTGACGAGTTATCCATGACCTCCGTTCTGTAGGGATCCACGATAGAAGGATCGTATCATATGATAACTGCACCTAGAGGTTCATCATTCCATTCTGCTGGGTTGCCACTACATGCTGCTAGGTGTCACTGGTGGATGGTGAGACTCACAGGGACTATCTTGATGATCGATGGTCCCTGGTGAGTTGAGTTGGAATTGTTCCAACCCATTGAAAGGAGTTTTCAATGATATTGTGATAGAGATCGCAATATATATCTCACTACCAGACAGAATAGAACCTATGGGGTCACACACATTAGAGGTATTGACCGATCCGATGGTTGAATTGTGATTAGGAATCACAAATAATCAATTTGATTGATAATTGGTTAACCCGCTAAGAGTTAGTGAGTTGAAGAAGGAATAATTGCAATTGGATTGCAATTTAATTTAATTAATTGGATTTAATTAATTGGACTTAATTACGAGTTCTACTTGGAGTAGGATTCTTAGAGTCCTAATTGGATTAGGATTTCAAATTAAATTAAAGTCCTACTTGGAGTAGGATTTCTAAAGTCCTAATTGAATTAGGACTGAAATTTAATAAGTCCTAATTAGATTAGGATTTCTTAAGTCCTAATTAATTTTAATCTAATTAATTAAAAGACTCCTAATTGGATTAGGATTGAAGAGTTCAATTGAGTCATGGTTCAATTGAATCCTAATTAGATTAGGATTTGAAGGAAAAAGGAAATGGGTGCACTCAATCCTTTTTGGAAGAGGATTAGACCCACCTTGTACATGGCCCCACACCCCACTTAATTGGATTAAGTGGGCGTGCATGAAATAGGGAGAAGAGGGAGGGGCTACGCCCCTCTTGGCTGAATACGTGAAAAAAAGAAGAGGGGCGTACGCCCCTCCTCTTTTCTTAGAGATAAGGATGGGAGCTCCTAAATTTTAGGAGCTCCACATGCCATATATAAGAGAGAGAAAGGGGGCAGCACCCTAATTTTTTCCTCCCCCTCTCTTTTCTGCCGTGAGAGAGCCAACCCCTTTGTTGGTTTTTGTGCCATGGGAGAGCCTCTTTCTCTTGGGTTTCAGCCACCAGCAAACAAAGAAAAAGAAGGAGGCATGTAGCCCTTCCTCCCTCTCTTCTTTTGGTTCCAAAAGAAAAGGAAAAGGAAAAGGCTGCAAAGGGGTTTTGCCTTCTTCCTTTTGATCCATCCTTCTTCGTCCTCTCTAAGGCAATCAAGAGTTGATTCAAAAGAGAGGATTTCAACCATCAAAACGTATCTCTGCAAGGGAGCTAGCACCCCGGGGAGATTAGAGAGTTTGGATTGGTCCTCTGCCTCGTGTGGATACCCGTAGAGGCCGGACGCGTGTGCGGCTTCAAGCGAACCTTCAACAAGTCCACGATCATCAGATTTGCGGTGATCATCTACCCGCACAAGGTGAAGATCTGATCTTCCTTAATCATATAAAAAGTATTTAATCCTAATCTATCTACGAACGACGGTTTTAAAATATGTTCATGCGATGAACGGAATCTCGCGCATGTCTTCCACTGCGCGCAGAATTTTTCTGAAATTTTCTGCGGCATTCGAGGGATTCCAACAACACCCTCCATTGATGGTCCAGTGACTGTATTTTGTGACAACACTGGAGCCATAGCTCAAGCAAGAGAACCCAAAGCACATCAATGGACCAAGCATATTCTACGTCGCTACCACCTGATTCGAGAGATCGTCGAACGAGGTAACATTGATCTTCAAAAGATTGATACAAAAGAAAATCTGGCTGACCCATTTGCCAAAGTCCTCGGCATCAAAGAGTTCAACGAACACAAGTCGAAGATGGGTATTACATACTATAACGATTGGCTTTAGGCTAAGTGGGAGTTGTTGGGAATTGTATCCTAAATGTCAATCGTCAGCATGTTGATGATTGAATTTTGTAAATGAATTGACAAATTAATAAAGTGTTATTTGGCATTATTCATCATTTCATTGTACATCTTCAAATGAACTCTTATATAATGAAGTTCTTAGGACTTGTTATGATAAAGGAGGATTTATCTTCAAGTTCTTAAAACTGTTTGCGATCAAATGATATGCTGTTACTAAGACGACAGCATTATCGAGATTAGGTCGTTGTGTGACATATACGTTGGTTGTCCTCTTAACCAAGAAGTGTGGAGACACTGATATGTCACACAGGTGAAGTGTAGAAGTACATTTCACTGAACGTGACCAATTCCGGAATGCTCTACTGTCAAAAGATGTTCCGAGTGGATATGCGTATAAGTTTGGCCCTATGACCTGAGATCGCAACCTGCGACTAGCAAACAACTTACTGTACTTTCGTACCAGACTACATGAATTTTTAATTCAGTGACGGAAGATCACTGGGTATAGTCAAGTACTTGCGTAGTCAGTTGTGAGTCAAGATGGAATTGACCCCTCCTGAAAATAGGAGATAATGCCTTGTGTTCAATTTAGCAAAACCTTGGCCAGGGCAATCCTTGTGAGGAGTCACTGAATTTCTAAAGTTGAATCACATCATGGATGCACTTATTACAGAGTTAACAGAACTCTAAAGTCATCCTGGCATTTAGGAGTCATTCCCCCCCCCAACGCGATGCCTGGGTTTCGAACTCGAGACCTCTGGCTCTGATACCAATTGTTGACCCCCTAATGGATTTTGATGAATACAAAACACTAGAGTATAATTTCATTTATCTTAACAATTTAATTGAGGAATTCATGTGTTTTATTAAGAATATTGTTAAAAAATGTCTAGGCAAGTTCTCATAATTTTTAAGGATTTATTGAAGAATTTTTGAGATGAAGAAAACAGATCAGGGACAGCCGAGACGTCTCCGGTTTATCCCAGAGACGTCTCCGGCACGAATAGGAAGAATTGGCACGTTTGGAGACGTCCCCGGCACCTGGCGAGGCGTCTCGCAGGGTCGGAGTCGACTCTCTCAGTAACGGAGTCGACTCTCTCAGTGGCGGCAGAAAGGCTGATTTCAAGAGATGCGCGCGAGTCGTCTCCGAAGGACGCAGAGTCGTCCCCACGCATAAAAAGCAAACTTCTCGAGACGTCCCCAGAAAGCGCGGAGTCGACTCTCTCAGGAGATTCCAGAGGACTTGTTTTTCGGTGATAAAACTGCGGAGTCGTCCCCGACGTCGCGGAGTCGTCCCCATGCAAAAAGCGCAAATATCCCGAGACGTCCCCGTAAAGCACCAAGTCGACTCCAAACAACGTCAAAAGAAATTTTGTACAGCCGAGACGTCTCGCGTTGAAGCGGAGACGTCTCCGGAGCGCCTGGGACGCGACTGACACACTTTTGCAGGTTTGTTTGAATTTCAAACGGCTATATTTTTGTGTCTAACGGATCTATTGCTTTTTGGGCTATAAAAGGGAGCTCCTAAGTGCCTTCCATCATCTCTTACAAGCCAAACATAAGATCATTCAAGAGAGAAGAAAGAAAAAGAGGTTCAAGGGAGTTGGTGCTTTAAAGAGGAGAAATCAAGTGCATTCAAGCCTTCTTCATCTGATTTCGTGCTCATCTACTCACTCCCACTTGGCAATCAAAGCTCGCATTCAAGCCAACGTGATCCACATCGGAAGAACCACCATCATCCACGCTTCCAACGGCAAAAAGGGTTCTTCCGATTTTATTTTTTCTCATTGCTATATTTGCTTTCATAAGAGCTTTTAAATCTTTGTAAAACGTTTGAATATTGAGCTTGTTCCAGTCAAGGGACTTGGAACAAAGGATAGGTGTCCCAAGCCTAAGTTAAAATTGGGGGATTGTAGGGTTCGTTGTTAGCCCGGGGTAAAACAACGAGTTGGGTAGTTCACTCGAAAAACTACCGGATTGTAGGGTTCGTTGTTAGCCCGGAGTAAAACAACGAGTTGGGTAGTGCACTCGCAAAACTACCGGACTGTAATCGCTGATTATAGTGGAAATTTCCAAAGGTGTTTGGGGAGTGGATGTAGGAGCAGTGGAAGCTCCGAACCACTATAAACTTTTATGTTTGCGATTGACTGTGGTTACAACTTTAGTTTCACTTTTACACATACACTTGTGTGTTTTCTTTTAATCAGACAAAAAGTTTTTAAAACACCCAATTCACCCCCCTCTTTGGTTGTATCTACTGGGCAACAATAGGGATAAATTATACGATAGCCATAGTCCAAGGGTTCTTGAATGTTGCTTTGCAATCATTCGGCCTATCCGGATGTCGGGTACCATTGCTAGATGGTCATTTTGATTAGTACAAGAAGTTATTCTTGTGTTACCGGCTTAGGTTCGAATCTATGGGGTCACATGCATAGAAGTTTCTAGGTTGATCAAATGGCTGATTGATGATTAAGAATCATTCAGGGATAATTTGGTCAATTCGATTGACAAATTATCATAAGAAAAAGTTGCATTAAAATAATTATTGAATTATTGAAGGATTAATTAGTAATTGGATTACTAATAAATTTAATTTGATTGAATTATTGGACTTTAATTAAGCCAAATTGAATTAGATTCAATTTGGGCTAAATTAGGGTTTGACCTAATTCGATCGGGTTCGACCCGAGCCGATTGGGCATAACCTAATTGATCGGACTTGACCCAATTGGATTGGGATTGACTCAAGTCAATTAAGAGTCCTTATTTGATGAGGATTAAGAGTGCAAATAATCAGAATTTATTATGAAAAAGAATTCCTAAAATTTAGGACTCTAGCTTTCTTTCTTAGAGAAGAAAGACACCTCATCCTTATCCCTAAAAGCAGTGGTGCCTATCCTCTTTATTTTTGGCCAATTTTTGGCGTGAGGAAAGAGGAGGCGTGGGCAATTTTTTAAAAAAATATGGCACCTCAAATCTTCCTAAAACGATAGGAATCAAATCCCTAATTTGTAGGAACTGCATGACGCATCAAGCAGGGTGGCGTGCAGCTGAAGTTTGGGGTGCAATAACCCCCTGATTTTTAGGGATTCTTAGCACAAGATTAAAGAGAATTTGTTCATCTCTTAGCTGCCGATTCACCAGAATTTTTTGGAAATTTTATCAGCCAAATTCGTTGGCCAAAAGAGGTGTGAGGCATGGGGGTTCTTTTGGCTATAAAAGGACCCCCACACTTAGGGTTTAAAAAGATGGTCTTTAGAAAGGGTTCTAAATTTCGAAAAAATTCTGAGAGCCAGCCACCTTCTCTCCTCTTTCTTCTCCTTCATCTTCATCCTTCATCCTCTTGAAGAAGAATCAAAAGTTGAGTGCTTCGAGGGAGAAAAGTTCAACCACTGCCGCACCTCTGCACAAGCTAACACTCCTGCAGTTGTGGATCTTCCTAGAGCTTCGCGTGGACTATCCATAGAGGCTGGACACGTGTGCGGCTATACAAGGTGATCAAGGCATCATCAAAGTTCTCAAAGCAAAAAGGTATGAGATCTGATCTCATTAAAAATTAAAATTAGAAATCAACTAGGTTGCTGAAATTCTACATGACTACATGTTAGACATAGAATCATGCCTACTTGTTTAGGATAAATGTTTAAAGTTATGGATCTATTTTTGTTATAGAGATATGATCTCTAGCATGTATAGAAATTAAATAGTTTAATTCATGCTTCTGCTGTAAAATTTTTAAAAATATATGCATGCGACCACCAGGGTTCCCAACACCCTGCAGTGTCGACCGCAAGCCACAGGCTCCCTCGGCCACAGGTACAATGATGCCCCGACTAGAGCTTGGGGCACCATGCAGTGTCGACTACGAGCCACAGGTTTCCTCGACCGCAGGTACAATGACATCCCAACCAGAGCTTGGGGCGCCCTGCAATGTCGACCGTGAGCCACAGGCTCTCTCGATTGCAGGAAAAATTGGAGGGCGCCACGACCTTAGCTCGTGCGCCCAAGTTGGAGCCTAAAAAGATCTACATAGTCAAAAGGCATCAAAACTCACGACTTTCTGCCCAAAGGATACCCTAGCAAACGACAGTGCGAAGACCAAACAGGGTCCCGACCTTACTCCCTGTGTAGAGGCCCGAAGCAGGCCTGATGTCCGACTTCGGTGCCTAAAGTACGCCAGCGGACAAGCTTAGAAGCAGTGAGCTCTTCATCGACCTGACAATACCATCTTATCCTAAATCTAAGTTGGAAGCAAATGCCGAGCGCAAAAATCCAACACAAGACACAAAGTAAAATGAGCTCAAGCACTTGACAAAACTTTAGAATGCAAAGTGCCAAAAGAATGTACTTTATTGATATCAAAAGGTCAAAGGCCGAGTACAAAAGATGCCGACCTTGAGGTCGGATTGAATACAAGAATGGTCGACTACCAAAAAGCCTAAGTGGCCCACTTTACAAGAACAAAAAAGAAAAAGAAAATAGGGGTAAAGCTCAGATAGCCTGCGCAATCTCGGGCCCGACCTCGGCAGCAGCCCCAGCTCCAACTTCAGCAGGGGCCTTAGGAGCATCTCTGTCCACGTCGACAACGAGTTCGTGCGACTCAGCCAGCTCGCTCGCTTTCGCCATGATTGCGCACCCAGCGACTCCACCCAAAAGCAGACAAAGGCCGCTGAAGTCGACCTCGGGGTAAAGTCGCTGTGCTTGATCGCACCCATCAGTGGCCTCATCCTCCAGCTCGTCTAGAAATGCCTCAGACTGGCGATAATTCTGGACGGCCTTCCAAACTCGCTCCTCGGCTGACCTAGCGAGCTGCTCGGCTTCGCGCCTCAGGCCAGCCAGTGCAGCCTCAAGCTCAAAAATTCGACCTTTGGCGAATTGGAGCGCCGAACGAGCTTGGTTGCGATTGAACTCCGCCTCCAGAATTTGGGCGAGCTCGACCTCGATCTGACCTTCGGCTGTCTTCGCCCTCTCCTCGGCCTCTTGCTGCTGTTGCTTGGCAGCCATCACCTGGGCCTCGGCCTCCTGCCTCAGTTGCTCGGTGGCCTCCACCTTCGATCCAGATGACCTCATCCGATCCCGGTAGTTGATCGTGGCGTTCACCAACATGTCGATCACATGAAGGTGTTGACACAAGAAACAAAACATTAGCCAAGGTTGAGCACATGAAAAAATACAACAGTGAGAGTATGATGTTACTCACCATGACGCCAGCAGAGTATGCCTAATCGACGAAGCCTTCAAACTCCAACTGCTCCAGCCGTGATCGGTCGGCTAGAAGCATGGCATAACGGAAGACCTCGCGAGCGACATCACCAGAGTCGACGGCCGAATCATCCTCGAATAATTGATGCTCGAGTAGGAACGGTGTCCTCCCGGGCTTGGAGGGAGCGGGATCAACTCTTGAAGAGCTCAGGGCCCCAGAAGAGGTTAGCACCCTAGAAGAAACTGGGACCCCAAGTCCACTCCCCGGCTCAAGACCCAATCTCTACAATTGGATAACCTTGCGGGCCCTCCGAGCGCTGCCGCCAGGCACAGCGACCGCCTGTTCCACCATGGCTCCTCCTTCTGCTCCTTCAGTCGACAGGGGCAGCTCAGCCTCATGAGCAGGCTCGCCCTGCGTAATGCCGGAAGAAGGCGCGACCCTCGGCTACTTCGACCTCGACTCAAGCCGAGCTCCACCCAAGGCGGCCGCCCTCTTGTTATACCGGGCCATCAAGGTCTCGTCGCTGAAGATCATTCCTACAATATTTGACAGCAGGAACCTCAATGAAAATCAAGCATGAGAAAAAGAAAAAGAAAAAAAAATGACCGCGTCGCCCTTACCCTCGAGATGAGCCAAGTTCAAGCCGACGTTCACCAAAACTTCCTCGCTGAGTAGGTCGAAAAGCTTCACAATTCCTCCCAGCCGAAGCAGCCCGTCTAGAATTTCTTGCTCGGACTATAACAGCTTGGGCACTTTATTCTTCATCACGGCTAGCGGCGAGCCCTAGGTCGGGTCAAACCCCCACGATCGCTCAGAGGTAATAAAAAAATTTTTGTCCTTCTACCCATAAATGGAGAAAGGAGCACCTCGGAAGAGTACGCTGCCTTCTCGAAAAAAGAAGTACCACTACCCTTTGTCTGCGGGGCTAGCCTTTAGCACAAAGCAGCCCCGAAAAATGTTTATCGAGGTGGAAATATCGTGAGCTAGACAAAGTGAAAGAAAGCCTGTGATCATTCTCCAGGAGTTCGGAGCGAGCTGCACAGAAACAAGGCAATAAGTCACCAGAAGCTCATTCACGAATCCATGAAGGGGGAACCTCAGACCAGCTCAGAGCGTCTCCACATACGCTCCAATCTGGCCTCGAGGAGGATCGGACACCCGAGCCCCAGGCCCCAGGAGTTCAAGAATGAACTCGCGCGAGAAGAAGAACCGAGCCCGGACCAGGCCCAACTCCTCTTCAGTCAGACTCGATCCGACCCTGCTCGGACCATGGTCCACCTCGAGCTCGGCCTCCCCAGCATCCGGAGAAGCTCGAACCCGGGGTGGACCCGTACTGGGCTTAGAAGCTCTAGAAGGAGAGCCCATTGCAATCAAGGGCTCCACATCGCTCACAGAATCAAAGAAAAAAAGACTAACTCTCCGAGTGACCGAAAAAGGAAGAGGACACCTACCTAAGGCTCTGCCGAAGAAGATAACCAGAAAAAGAGCTGGATCGCTGGAAACCGAAGGCAAAAGAGAGAGATCCGCCATGAAACGCATCGAAAATCACCAAGAAGGCTTGAAGAAGAGCTTGAAGACAATGGCGATGGCGGCCAGGAAGAAGAAGAGCGAGAGCGATAGAGGTCGAATAGGGGCCCTAAGGCCCTTTAAGGCTTTATATAGCGTACTTCAATGACTCTGATCGACCCACCCGGGTGGCCGAATGGCCAGATCTTGCCACATGGCAGGCCTGGAGGCTCCCTCGGCAAATCTTCCTGGATCACGGCATTAAAGGCCGGTCATCATGATGGCCGCTTTAGGAGACGGAGCATTGATGATTGGCCTCTCGTATACCGTCAAGTAACGCCTCAAAAGGGAGCACACATGCAATGTATTAAAGAACTCCCTCGATCACCTCAGCCTGGAACGACATGCCAACTTGGAATGACATGGCAGCTCAAACCACTCAAGCTCGGCCTAAAGCCACTAGCTCTAGCAATTCAAGAGGTGCACCCTACTTGACACTTATATCTTCACAAACGTCTGGCTGTATCGCAGGATGATCGACGACTTGATTACTTTTTTCGCTCGAGCCAAAGAATGACTTGAACTCGGAAGTCGGGGGGCAAATGATGGGAGGTAAAACGGATTGCCCTACTCTGGCATGGAACCACCCAAACCCCACCGAGCGAGCCGACCACGGCCAAAGAGCGAGCCGACCTCGGCCTTGCCAAGAGCCAGGCTGACCTCGAACCCGCCAAGAGCCGGACCGACCTTAGTCCACCAGAGGCCCGAGCCGACCTCGCCAAGCATATATCGTAGCTATCACCTGCAGCAGCCTCACTGCATCGTACTTTGCTTGTTGGCCACAATATGACGTGTGTCAACCAGGGTCATACCCTGCTACACCTGCCAGATGCCATACCCTGCTATATTTGCGAGGGGCATTACCCTGCCTACCAAGGGCCATACCTCCGCCACCGGGGCACTCTGGTAAAAAATATAAAAGAGGCCATGAAAAGGTACTCAAGAGAATTCGGAACGCTCCTCCTTCCCCAAGGGAAAATAAGGGACTATCGCTCCCGAAACAGGACCCTCCAAAAAGCTCTGCTGACTTAGCCATCGAAGGGCCTTCGCCAGAATTCTCGGTAAAGGCTTTGTGCAGGTACCCCGGATCGCAAAGAGGTGGCACCTTTTCTCCGTCCCGGCCGGCGTCTTCTCGGAGGCACCCTGGAGCACCGGAGGTGGCCCTCTTCTCCGTCCTGGTCGGCGGCTCCTCGACTCCCTCCGTCGTTGCCTCTCTCAGGCCGAATTTCAACCACAACATTATTCATTATATTTTGGGTGTTAAAATTACATGATCCAGTAGATCGTAGGAACTGAACAGTTGAGCTGATCTACATTAATTCAGTGCCCATGGGATCAACAGCAAATTTATTAGAATAGGTTTTTTGTCGATTGGAAGGACTTAATGTCACGCACGAGCTCAGAGCGCGACAGACGCCGCACGCCCGCACGGCGAGCCGCACAGGCATGCAAGGCAACTAATCATATCGAAGCAAATACAAATACTTAAAATTGGCATATATATTTAAGTTGTTCAAAGGCAGTCTTACAAAATTTCAAAATAGCATATGCCAACATAATTCAAATATCCAAGCTAATCTAACTAAAATGCCAAGAACTAAAGGAATCATCGATAAATCTAACGCACTCCCCCAATCCCGTATGATCAAGTCTCTGGATCTGAAAAATAGAGAAAACAGAATAATGAGCTATACTAGCCCAGTAAGCAACAAAATATCCCAAAGTGAGGTCAAAGCATATCAGATCAAAATACAAAATGATGACTGGGAATAAATCGTAAATAACATTATTTTTCTCTTTCCAAAATTTATTATCATTTTTACAAAAACTCTGATATCATAATCTCAACATAATAGGCTACGGCCACGTAACCCAGTGGCATGGATTGCATAAGGTGCCAAACACCACTATTATTAAGCACCAGTGGCACGGTGACCAAATATAACTATTCTAATCACCGATGGTACGGTATCGAAACCGGTTTTTCACAGATTACAAGTCGACAGGTCCAACGTATAATCCCCAATGGCGGGGCCAGAATAGAACAGAACAGGTCATAGCCATACTGAGAATGCATATATATAAAAACAGATTTCATAAATTCTCCAGTTATAGTTTACGGATTTCCAGAGCATATAATATAATTTTCAAATAAAATTTAATATGCCAGACCCATTTTACTAAATACAAAATATATTTCAAAATTTAATCCACTAATAATTATTTTACCAAATAATTTAGAAAATGCACTTTGAAGCATTAAGTTACTTACCTCTTCTCGCTTAATTTCTACTTCAGAGAGGCAGATCAGGTTCACCTATTTAAATTTAATTAATTTCTTTGTTAATTTCAGAGCTAAGCAAAATTAAAAATAATACTATTGGACACGGTCCAATAGGGCCCAGAGTTGGCCCATAATGGGCATGGCTTGATAGGGCCCACATCGGACACGACCCAATGGGCCCGCATAGACCCGGCCTAATAGGTCCCCCAAAGTTGGTCTCTAATGGATTATTTATGCAATAAAATTCATTGCAGGGACTAATACTTAATTACAGGGTACTGCTCTATAATAAAACTTGAGTGAAGGGACTAAATAATATATTTGAGGACCTTTATGTAATACAACTTTCTTAGAGAGATCTATCCTAAATTGCAGAAGACTCTTTTGTGAAATAATATACTATCAAGGGCTTAACCGCAAAATTTCATTTATTGGCCAAACGGGTTTGGGTTTCGGGTTTCCGGTTCCGAGTTCCGGGTTCCGAATTTCTGGTTTTGGGTTTCTGGTTTCGGGTCTGAACTGGGTTTCGGGTTTGAACTGGGCCAACTAGGCTGAACTGGGCCCAGGTTGGGCCCACAGTGAACAGGGCCCAAGGCCCTGCCCAAATAGGGTACTGCCCAAATAGGGCCAACTAGGCTGAACTGGGCCCAGGTTGGGCCCACGATGAATAGGGCCCAAGGCCCAGTTTGGCCCATGATGGGCCTCCTCCTTCCCCAAACCCCCACGGACAGGGGAAGAAGGGAAAACGGGAGAGGAAGGGGTCGGCGGAGTGGCCGGCCTGGGTGGCCGGAGGCCATCCCCCGATCGCCGGCCAGCCGGCCGTTGCGGTGGCCGGGGTCGAGAAACAACCGAGAAGTCTCGGTTTATGGGGCCGAAACAGGGGAAGAACACAAGGATATCTAGCAACGGAACGAAGAGCCAAAGAAGGGGCTTATCGGCGGTCGACGGAGGCGGTGGATTTCGGCCGCGGGTGGCTTAGTCCGGCGGTCAAGCGGCGGCGACGGCGGTGGGGCTTTTCGACGGCCAAAATAGATCGAAAAACAGGAGACTCGGGTGGTGATGGTGGTTGGCCGAGGCGGCACACCGAGCACTTGGGAAGCAAGAGCAGAGGGAGGAGAAGAAGGGAGGAGAGGAAGAGGAGGAGAGGGAGGAGAGGGAGGAGGGCTCGGGTGATCTCCGAAGGAGGAGGAACGGGGGTTTTATCGCCCCATTTCAATGGCTCTCCGCCGTGATTTTCGCAGGGGTGGGGCGAAATCAGAGGCTGCTCGTGCGGTCGCAGGGTGGACACGGGACGACCGTGGTGCAGCCGCGGGATGCCCACGGCATCTCTGTGCCCGGAGAAGACGGAGGGGATTGCGTTTGCGATCCCCTACTCTGGCCCCTTCCAAAAGGGGCGTTATCTCACACTTACACGTCCACATCTGCATTTCAGAATGCAAATATGGCAAGTGAAATATCACAAAGATGGTTTGAATGATGAGGCAGGTATCAAAATTAAGGATATAGTCAGTGATCAGGACTCCTCAACAAAGGAAGATACACGCGATGTGTATCCATTCATCAGGGTAGCTAGGTGAGGTAGTCAATGCCTTCATGAGGCTGCCACTGGCACAGGTTGTACTGATAGTCCCTTGTTATAATAAATAAATCCAGTTAGGTGGACATAAGCCAATAAAAATTTTAATGTGCCCGAATGCTTCTACATACCATTACAGTTGTGCCTATGTGGCTATGCCATAGGTTAACTGATAAAAAATACGATTAAGGTATAGACAGATACTGATGTAAGACAACTATCCAGATTTGACCATGGGATCAAGCTTGTATTGATGCAACAAGGTACAATAATATTGATTGTAGCCACAATATCATACAGATTAAGCATATGCCGGCCTAGCACATAGTTTATCGTCCATATACACTGAAGCCAGCCGAGTTTGACGAACTGAGAGACATATACATGCATGAAGCATAAGCATCCAATAAATAACTACACATTTTGTACCTTCGGAAGGAGATGATACTCAACTCAACTCAACTCAACTCAACGAAACCTCAATCCTCCTAATCTAGTTGGGATTGGTTACATAAATCTTTTTCCTCCATTCCACTTTGTTTAGAAATGGTTGAATACTTAGATTACTGGAAATCATGTCAGCTTAGTAAAATGAAACAATAACAGACAAAATTGGCCAAGGCTGACATCTCAGGTTAGTTTACAAACATAGGGTTCCATATTAAACTTATCGCATGAAGAAAAGACAAAAAAATTGTTTACTGAATGAAAACTCCAAGTAGATGAGATGATAATAACTAAAGGTAGCAGGATGCCTAATCAAGAGGTTTAGCGCCCTTACATCCTGTATTCTGTGCTCTCCCTGAATGCCTTCAAAGCCTCAACTGCAGAAGACAAAGCAGAGAAGGAAACGGCATCTCAATAACGATTTACAACAATCTTCACTTCATCTATATTGTATCTAACTTATGAAGGCTGGCTATCACATCCTATCAAGAGCTATCCTCCTTCACAGCCACCAACTACTGAGAAAAACAGCAAAAAAAAAATAAAAATACAACAAACCACAACATCATGTTTACATGATGGAAATCATATGACTACAGCATGTGGTGCGCTCGCAAAGCTGTTCTCCCAAGTGCAGGAGAATCGCACAAGTAGTATAACTCGGAAGTCCGAGGTCAATTCCTCAAGGAACGATCTATGGGTTATTAGCTTAATTTCAGATTAATTGATTCAATAAACTTGTGGATTAAGATGATGGTTTGCAAATAGAAAATAAACCAGTAAATAGAGAATCGAAGTTTGGATAGATTAAGATGGTGTAGGGATTCAGAATCTCCTTTAATAATATCAAGTTCATGCGATAAAATCTATGATTCTTTTGTTTTCTTTTAAAAATTATAAGCAGATAAAATTTAATTATGAAGTACATTCTTGATTACATGAATTCTCTTTTTCAGCATTCAACGTGCCTTAGAACGTCAACGATGAATCAAATAATTGAGAAAGACATGTATCAATAAGCATCAATCATAAAAGAATTTTGAACATATAAGAATCATAACATAATCAAAAGATAGATCGTATAAAGCAAAGGATTAGAATTTACATCATGAACTCGGTACACCAAAGGATCTTCTTTCACCCATCACCTATGACTTTAGCTCATCATCTTCCTCTCTCTTTCTCACTCTTTTTTTTTTTTAATAACAGAAACAGGGCATCCCCTGTTTCTCTCTTCTTCCTTTTTTTTATTTCAATCGCAGAGGCCTCCACTGTTCTTCCTCCCGACTCCTCTCTTCTTCCTCCCCTGTTGTGTGTGAATCCACTTTTCAGCCGAGAGAGGAGCTTCTTCCAATCGAGCTCTAGGGCCAGCAATGTTCCCTAATTTCTTGCGGTGGAGATCAACAGATGGATGCTAATCCGGAAGGAAATGAATTCGGATGCATCGTGGATGGCTGGAATTTTGCTGGGAGATCGCGACCGGATGATGCGCTGGTGGGGAGGAAGATCCGGAAGCGCGTGAGAGCTGAAGATGAAGCTTGGACTGCTGGCGCTTGGGATTCGGGTGACTCGCCACGATGCTGGCTTACGGACGCTCGGGCTCGGGCGGAAGCTGTGGAGGAGCGCGATCTCTTCCGGACGGCCGCTGGGAGGATTCACGGGCATGGGAGCGTTGATCGGGTGCGACGTTGTGGAAGAGGAGAATGCGGACGAGATGGATGCCGGATGAATCGCGAAGGTTGGGATCATGGAAGACGTTGACTGCGGAAGCTTTGAAACGAGGAAAGGAAATGATGCGGGATGCTGGGCGGCTTCACAGGCTCGGGCGGACGCTAGGATATGGAGTTGCACGCTGAAGAACGAAGATGAAGGAAGCTGGGAGGCGCATGAAATGAGCAGTTGCGAGAATGGATCACGGAGGCTGATTCGGGGGAAAGATCACAGTACTTTGGGTGCGGGAGAATCGCGCGCGGACGCTGGCTCGCACGCGGAGATGCTTGCGAGATGATGGGCTGCACACGGACGGCTGGGGAGCTCTGTTCATGGGATAATGCAGATCACGGATCCGTTGTGCATTCCATGTGGATGGTCGCCAAGTGTCGCTCTAATATGGTCAAGCTTGGCTGCTGCCCATATTGGAGCTTGATAAATGATGGGTTCGACTAGGCCATGGCGAGATCGAGTGCGCACAGCTTGGGCTATGCATCTTCCTGAACCAAATCTGTATCAAATATACATTTTATCTCTGATTTACGATAACCTATACGAAACAAAAGTATAATATTAACTCGACGAAATTATCATCATCTTTAACAATAAGACTAATTTAAGTGGTATGTAGATCGCACTTTTGTGCTCTCATCACACCCCCCAACTAGCTCATTGCTAGTCTCAGCAATTAATGAGCAAATGATAACATGAGAGTACAAAAGATGGTCTTTCCTAAACTCTCTTTTATTATTATTATTATTTTTATTATTTTTATTGAAGCTAAGTACTAAAAACTAAGATATGTAACCATTTTCGTAGAGACTCACGATTGCACTTAGTATGTGCAATAAGCCGTTAAACCCCTAGGTTAACCTAGTGGACGAATGTTGTCTCGTGAGGGTTTTCAGGGATGTTACCCACAAACATCATAAATGAGATCCTAAAAATATGAAATAAAGCCTAAGCTAATACACATGTAATTTATTAATATATATTTTCAAGCACGGCAACTTTCAAAACAAGGAAAATATGATTATGTAGTGTGCATAAAATTGCATGACTTTCTCAGAGTACTAATACCTCCACCACAACAGGGTACCGCCTGAGTTTTAGGTGCACTACTCGAGTTCACAAGTGTAATCTATAATGAGTTAGAACCTGATCCATCAAATTTGCAGAATATCACATGTTGTCTAAATTTATCAAGAATGGTTCGCATGTAAAGAAAGAGCTATCAATCCCAACTAAACAACCCGGGTACACAGAGGTCCAATACAATGGAGTCAAACCAGCCATTACCACATGTCACTAGGTTCAGCCTAACCAACTCATTCATGCTTATTTTTATTTCATTTTTTTTTTTTATCATACAAGAAAAGAGATAGTAGACTGAACCATATAGATATTTTTATTATATATGTGACTGCATTGTGACTATAGGTCAACCAAGGTCGGATCATAAGGCACATAAGTAATCTAGTCGGGATATTCAACCTCTATCTTTATGTGAAAACCAAATCATGAACCTTATGGTACGAACAAGGATACTCGTACTTCTTTTACGGATAAGGCTAACAAAAATGCAGTTAACAAATATGAACTCCTGAGGCCTTCCTATTGTCATTAAGTACATGTGTGGGGATCTAATAATAGGTCTCTGATCAGTCATAGTATGCTTGTGTTCCTTGCCTTAATAGTTGCACAAGCTCAATATGAAAATACATGTGCATTTGCTCAGAAAAGAAAGTAATAGAATAAATCAAATGCAAAAACAAGTTTTTTTTTTTGGCAAAATATTTTCCTCCCCCCAACTTAAACATTGCATTGTCCTCAATGTAAAAGATGCAAGAAAATTATATATGAGAGACAATAGAGAAAATAATATTGGAGAGAAGAGGAATACCTTGAGCTGTTGATTTTCAGAAAAGAAGACCTACAAAATAAGAAGAAAACTAGAAATAAAAGAAAAAAATAATTCTAACTAATATACACATACCTTGGCCGTCATGCTCATTCATAAGAAGGCTCCCCCAAGGAAAAGGAATCCTCTTCGTCTGCAAAATTCTCAAGAAAAAGGTTTTAATCTGTGTCCATTTACCTTAAAAATTTTGCCATCCTGTGGATCCTCAATCTCAATTACCCCATGTGGAAAAACAGTTTTTACAATGAAAGGACCTGTCCATCTTGATCTTAACTTTCCAGAAAATAGATGTAAGCGAGAGTCATAACAAAGAACTTTTTGTGCAGGTTCAAAAGATTTTCTTAGAATTGATTTATCATGCCTAATTTTCATTCGTTCTTTACAAAGTTTAGCATTGTCATACGCATCCCGACGAATTTCATTCAACTCACTTAGTTGTAATTTTCTAGCTAAACCAGCATCTGACAATTCAAAGTTTAATTTTCTAATGGCCCAATACGATTTATGCTCTATTTCAACAGGTAGATGACATGCTTTTCCATAGACTAGCCGATACGGGGACATACTAAGAATAGTTTTATAAGCAATACGGTACGCCCACAATGCGTTAGAAAGTTTTAAAGACCAGTCTTTGCATGATGGATGCACCGTTTTCTCTAAAATTCATTTAATCTCTCGATTGGCTAACTCTACTTGGCCACTAGTCTGCGGGTGATAAGGGGTTGCAATTCTATGGGTGATACCATACTTTCGTAACAGGGTCTCAAAAGGCTTATTACAGAAATATTTTCCTCCATCACTAATTATAAACTTGGGCATCCCAAACCTAGAATATTTTCTTTAAGAAATTTTAAAACTGGTTTGTGGTCATTTGTTCGACAAGACACAGCTTCTACCCATTTGGACACATACTCAACACCAACTAAAATGTACTCATATCCAAAAGATGGCGGAAACGGACCCATGAAATCAATGCCCCACATGTCAAAAATTTTAATAGCAGTAATAGGCTGAAGAGGTATCATTTGCCTACGAGTTAGACTCCCAACACGTTGACATGGGTCACATGTCCTACAGAACTCGTGAGCATCTTTAAATAGTGTAGGCCAATAAAAACCACATTGTAACACCTTAGCTGCCGTTTTCTTAGATGCAAAGTGTCCTCCGCAAGCACTGGCATGACAAAAAGAGAGTACACTTTGCATCTCATGATCCGGTATGCATCTTCTAAAGATTTGATCATTGCAATACTTGAACAAATAGAGAGCATCATAATAATAACTCCTTACTTCACGCAAGAAATTATTCTTATCATTCGATCCCCAATGCTCCGGCATCCGATTCGTGACAAGAAAGTTTACAATATCAGCATACCATGGCATAGTAGAAAGTGCAAACAGCTGCTCTTCGGGGACTGAGTCCTTGATGGAAAACTGTGGCACCGAATCATTAAAAACTAGTCGTGATAAATGGTCAGCAACCACATTTTCTACTTCCTTTTTATCTTTGATTGTGATGTCAAATTCATGCAGTAGAAGTATCCATCGTATTAAGCGTGGTTTGGCCTCTTTCTTATCCAGTAAATATTTTAGCGCTGCATGGTCCGTAAAGATAACAATAGGAGTACCAAGGATATAAGAACGAAATTTGTCTAATGCAAATACTACTGCAGGCAATTCCTTCTCGGTGGTAGTGTAATTCATTTGGGCATCGTTTAAAGTTTTGCTTGATAGTAAATGACATATGGCTTATTATCCTTGCGTTGTCCTAGGACAGCTCCTATCGCATAGTCGCTAGCGTCGCACATGATCTCAAAAGGTAATAACCAATCAGGTGGTCGCACGATGGGTGCAGTGCTAAGCATAGACTTCAACTTTTCGAATGCCTCTTGACAGGTTTCAGTCCAATTGAATGGTGTATCAAGAGATAGGAGGTTACATAATGGTCGAGCTATAACACTAAAGTCCTTGATGAACCTCCTATAAAATCCGGCGTGACCCAAAAATGATCTAACATCTCTAACCATCTTGGGTGCAGGTAGCTTAGCAATTAAATCAATCTTAGCTCTATCTACTTCCATGCCTTTCGATGAAATAGTATGTCCTAGGACAATTCCCTTTGGCACCATGAAGTGACATTTCTCCCAATTCAGTATCAAATTCTTTTTTATATATCGAGCTAAGACGGCTTATAAATGTGACAGGCAATCATCAAATGTGTCGCCAAAAACGGAGAAGTCGTCCATGAACACTTCCAAAAATTTCTCGTTCATGTCTTCAAAGATGCTGAGCATGCATCTTGGGAATGTTGCAGGTGCATTACACAACCCAAATGGCATTCGTCGGAAAGCAAATATGCCAAAAGGACAAGTGAAGGTAGTCTTCTCTTGATCTTCTGGTGAAATTTTAATTTGATAATATTTCGAATAGCCATCGAGAAAATAATAGAAATCATGCCCTGCAACCCTCTCCAATACTTGGTCTAGGAAGGGTAGAGGAAAGTGATCCTTTCGTGTGACCAAATTCAGCTTTCGGTAGTCAACGCACATGCGCCAACTCGTCGGGACACGAGTTGGAACTAGTTCACCTTGTTCATTTTCTACTACCGTCAAACCCAATTTCTTAGGAACGACTTGAGTAGGGCTTACCCACTTGCTATCGGAAATTGGGTAAATAGTACCCACGTCAAGCAACTTGAGGACTTCTGCCTTAACCACATCTCTCATCGTATTTTTTAACCTTCGTTGCATTTGCCTTGTGGTTTTGGTATTGTCCTCCAAATATATCCGGTGCGTGCAAATTAAGGGGCTAATTCCCTTCAAGTCGGCAATAGACCACCCTAAGGCTCCTTTATGATTTTTTAGAACATCAAGTAATTTTCTTTCTTGGTCATGATTAAGATCAGACGAGATGATTATAGGGTAAGTGTCCTCGGGTCCAAGAAAGGCATACTTGAGTTCCTTCGGTAAAGGTTTTAACTCAAGCTTAGGCACTTGCTCATGGGATGGTACTATCTTTGCTTCTCGAGGTGGCAACTTCTCAAATTCCCTTACTTTTGGTCTCCACCCAGTGACCATCTTAATATCCAGATTATCCACAATAGGTGTGACTGACAAATCACCATCATTGGTTCCATTAGGACACCAATCAATTAAGCTATCATCAGATGGGTTGTTAATTGCTTTAGCTAACAAATATTCTTCTGCAATGGTTTCAACCCAATCAACCTCCTTACTCTCTTCGGAATCCTTGGGTTGTTTGCATATATTAAAAATATTTAGTTCTAAGGCCATGTTACCAAAAGAAAGCTTCATGACGCCATTCCTACAATTAATCAATGCATTAGAAGTTGCAAGGAATGGACGTCCTAAAATGACCGGAATCTGAGACTGTGAGTTCGAAGCCGGATGTGTGTCCAATACGATAAAATCGACAGGAAAGTAGAACTTGTCTACTTGGACTAATACATCCTCGATAATCCCCCTTGAAATTTTAACTGACCTGTCAGCTAATTGCAAAGTGACGGAGTTGGCTTCAACTCACCTAAACCAAGTTGCTCATATACAGAATATGGCAACAAATTTACACTCGCTCCTAAATCTAACAATGCTCGTTCTATCCTAAAGTCGCCTATGATGCATGAGATGGTTGGGCAACCTGGATCTTTATATTTAGGGAGAATGTTGTGCTGCAAAATAGCACTTACGTTTTCTGTTAAAAATGCCTTCTTCTTAACATTTAATCGGCGCTTGACAGTACACAAGTCCTTCAAAAATTTGGCGAATGAGGGTACTTGTTTGATTGCATCAAGAAGAGGTATATTGATCTTTACTTATTTGAAAATCTCAAGAATTTCATAATTAGGTTCGAACTTTTGCAACGGCTTTAACCGTTGTGAAAAAGGTGGAGAAAAAGGACATTCAACTTTCTTGGTAGAAGTTGGGACCTCAACTTCTTCTTTGTCCCTTTCATCGACTTTGGGAGCATCAGAATTAGAAGTGACTTGTGGTCTCAATGGGGCGGTCTGATCAATGACTTTCCCATTACGCAAAGTCATGATGCTCTTTGCATGTTCTGTATGCAAACTAGAAGGAGCTATATTATTACTACCGTGCATTTGTGGGTTAGGTTGGGGTTGAGCTGGAAGCTTACCCTTCTCTTGGATACTTAGAACGGTAGTCAACATTGACAATTGGTTCCTTATATCTTCAAAATTTCGAGTATTTTGAGCATTGATATTAGCTTGACCTTGTAGAAAAGTTTGTATAGATTGCAAGGTATCCTCAATATTCGGCTTCTGAGAGGGTGGTGATGCAAAAGTAGGATGTGTAGGTGGAGGAGCTGGATGGTGTGACTATTGAGGATGATCATTTCTCCACCTAAAATTTGGATGATTCTTCCAACTAGGGTTATAGGTATTCGAGTATGGATCGTTATAAGACTTTTGGTAGGAGTTCATAGCATTTGCTTGATCGTGCAAGACTTCTTTGAATGCCGGTATGGTGGGGCAATCTGTAGTGGTATGACCCGACATATCGCAGATACCACAACACTCGTTTCTAAGCTCTATAGTCTTGACAGGCTCAACCTTCTTAAGCTCAATTTCTTCTATCTTCCTAGTGAGGGCTGCCATTTTAGCATGAAGATCATCCTCAGTTCTGAGGTTGTAAAGGCCTCCCTGTACAGAGCTAGTAGGCTTAGGTAAAGACTTGGTGTTTCTATCCCCGTTATCCCAAAGTTAGGCAGTCTCAGCAAGGGAATCCAAATATTCCCATGCCTCATCAGGTTGTTTTTCTAAAAATCTACCATTGCACATGGTCTCTGCAAACTGTTTCAACTGTGGAGATAAACCTTCATAAAAGAAGCTAATAGTTCTCCAGGTTTCGAACCCGTGATGAGGGCATGAGAGAAGAAGGTCTTTAAATCTTTCCCAACATTCATAAAATGTTTCATTATCTTTTTGTTGGAAATTGCTGATATGTCTTTTCAAAAAGTTGGTCCTTTGTGTGGGAAAGAACTTCTTTAAAAATTCTCTCTGCATATCTTGCCAAGTTCTTATTGATCTAGGTCGCAAGGAGTTTAGCCATGTTTTGGCCTTATCCTTTAGAGAGAAAGGGAACAATGTCAACTTGAGGACATCCTCGGTGACGTTTGGCACTCTAAATGTAATGCTCAATTCTTCAAAATCCTTTAAATGAAGATACGGACTTTCAGACTCTAACCTATGAAACTTGGGCAGCAATTGGATTACCCCTGATTTGATGTCAAAATGTCCTACATTATCAGAAAGAATTATGCATGAAGGCTGACTAGTCCTAGCCGGTTGTAGGTATTGTCTTAGAGTCATAACATGGGGTTCTCGTTCTTGATTGTGGTGACTCCCCGCATCTTCATTTAAATCAGCCATCTCACAAGGTGTGAGATACTGTGAAGGAATTTCAGGGATGTGTCCTAGGGATGATCTAAAGTTGTACGACTTAATTGACCGGTGTCGTCCCTATTTCACTTTAGCATGCAAAATATTTTCCTCTCTTTTTTTTTATTTTTTTAATATAAGTGCTACCTAAAGATATCTAAAAGGACAACCTAATACAGAAAAACAAAAATCTATTCACAATCAAGCATGCATCAAAACATGACACCTTAATTTCTAATGTTTTTCTTAAATTTCTAGACAGCTCCTAACTGGTTTGAAGAGGACACCTAAGCCTCCAATCCGGTCTAGTAACCTAGTCGACCAGGTAAGCTCCCAGGTAAGTGGAGGGGTCACGATGCGTTTAGCAAGGGTCCCACTTAAAACCCACTTTTCTCGAATAGAGACTGTCTCCCTTAAAGGGACAAAGCTTGCCTAGACATCGACTGGGCCATAGAGCAAAATTGGTGCAGCTTTCGGTGGTCTTCGTCCTATTGAGCTCGAATGTCCTTATGGGCCCACGTCTAGTTGATTTTAGTTAAGCTTAGGATATTTATGCACTGGGGTGATTTTTGGGCTAAGGACGAGTGATGAAATCCCGACCTTATCTTTTTTAATGGGTTCAGCCCTTAGAATATTTTATGATGATGCCTTATACTATATGCAACAATCAAGAGTTTTTTTTTAATGTTTTATGACATGACATTAAATTTCATTGAATAGTTGATCAAGCAAATTATTTATTTCCCTTTTTTTATTAGTTTAAATTTGAAATTTGAATTCTGAAATTTGAAATTTAAAATTTGAAATTTTGAGTTCTTCCCTCTTTTTTTTTTATTTTGAATGATCACCCTTTGATCTTTTCTTAAAGTTTTTTTTTTATCAATTTTCAATTAGCAACAAGGGTTAATGAGATATGATAACAATAAAATTCTGAATCTAAAAAAATTTAAACACAGAAAATTCAAAACAGAAAGCAGCAAGATTTCATATTAATCTAATGGTCTTAAAAGTCTCAGAATAGCAATCAGACCGTTCCGATTATTGATAAATGTGTCTTGCACCAGAAGACCAAATTTGAGTCCAATCAGACGGTGAATTTCTCTGATATCAGAGTTTGATGCAGACTGTGCAGGGAATAAAAAACAGTAGTAAAGATTTAATAAATTTTTTTTTGAAAGAAAAAGACTAACTACTAAGGTACTAATTAAATCTAAAATTATACTAATACCTACGCCGTTCCTCGGCAACGGCGCCAAAAACTTGGTGCACTCGCAAAGCTGTTCTCCCAAGTGCAGGAGAATCGCACAAGTAGTATAACTCGGAAGTCCGAGGTCGATTCCTCAGGGAACGATCTATGGGTTATTAGCTTAATTTCAGATTAATTGATTCAATAAACTTGTGGATTAAGATGATGGTTTGCAAATAGAAAATAAACCAGTAAATAGAGAATCGAAGTTTGGATAGATTAAGATGGTGTAGGGATCCAGAATCTCCTTTAATAATATCAAGTTCATGCGATAAATTCTATGATTCTTTTGTTTTCTTTTAAAAATTATAAGCAGATAAAATTTAATTATGAAGTATGTTCTTGATTACATGAATTCTCTTTTTCAGCATTCAACGTGCCTTAGAACGTCAATGATGAATCAAATAATTGAGAAAGACATGTATCAATAAGCATAAATCATAAAAGAATTTTCAACATATAAGAATCATAACATAATCAAAAGATAGATCGTATAAAGCAAAGGATTAGAATTTACATCATGAACTCGGTACACCAAAGGATCTTCTTTCACCCATCACCTATGACTTTAGCTCATCATCTTCCTCTCTCTTTCTCACTCTTTTTTTTTAATAACAGAAACAGGGCCCTGTTTCTCTCTTCTTCCTTTTTTTTATTTCAATCGCAGAGGCCTCCACTATTCTTCCTCCCGACTCCTCTCTTCTTCCTCCCCTGTTTGTGTGTGAATCCACTTTTCAGCCGAGAGAGGAGCTTCTTATAATCGAGCTCTAGGGCCAGCAATGTTCCCTGATTTCTTGCGGTGGAGATCAACGGATGGATGCTATGTTGGGTTGTGGAGCCTGATCCATTCCCTTTTTCAAGACCCCTATGTGCACTATGGTGGTGGAGGATCAAGGGAAGACAAGCCAGAAAGAGTTCAAGAAGATTCAGAGTTGAATCAGCAAAGAAAGAAACCCTCAGCAAGGTCCGGAGTCGGCTCCAGCAGACTTGGAGTCGACTCTGGCACGCAGGCAGACTTGGCACAGTCTTGGAGTCGACTCCAGATCCATAGGAGTCGACTCCCCAGTGTTGGAGTCGATTCGAGAACTCCAGGAGTCGACTCCCACAGGCAGACAGAGAGGCATTTTTTGTGGACTGTTTTCGAGTCGACTCGCAGACTTGCGGGAGTCGACTCGAGCACGATTTTCACGCGAGGCTGAGTTATGAACCGGGTCCAAGCCAAGGTTTTTTGAGCCCTAATCAAAGTAAGAGATTGGGAGGTATATATAGACTTCTTGTGGGACACGAGAGCTGTGTGGCAACCTTGAGAAATCCTAGAACTCATCAACGAGAAGTTTCCAAAAGGAGATCCTTTGTGTGCATCAGGAAGACGACGCGTTGCTCGTCTTGAGAGAGATTGTTTTGCTGTAAGAAAGAGAGTTTGTTCTCTTCTCTTGAATCTCTGTAACTTTCTTTGATTATATAGTGAAGTATTGATCTGTGCGGCTGTGGACGTAGGAGCAAGGGACTCCGAACCACATAAACTTGGGTGTCTTGTGCGTTTTGCTATTGTTTTTGTCATGTTCTTCTTTCTCCTACTATTTCTTATATTCCGCAATCGTAGGGTTAATCCCTAACAACTGGTATCAGAGCCATCTGGTTCAAAGGAAAAAGTGGGAGCAATGGCGGCTGAAGAAGGCAAGGTCAAGATTGACAGATTTGACGGCAAAGACTTTGGTTTCTGGAAGATGCAGATCGAAGATTATTTATATCAGAAGAAACTTCATCTACCTCTTGAAGGTATGAAACCGATAGATATGTCACAGGCCGACTGGGATTTAATGGATCGTCAGGCTTTGGGAGTTGTTCGCTTGACATTGGCTCGAAACGTTGCGTTCAACGTTTTGGAAGAGAAGACAACAGCAGGTTTGCTGAAAGTACTGTCGAATATGTATGAAAAACCCTCGGCCTCCAACAAGGTGTACCTGATGCGCCGTTTATTCAATCTGAAGATGAGTGAAGGTTCCTCTGTTACTGATCACATCAATGAGTTCAATCTGATTACGAGCCAGTTGAGTTCGGTGGAAATCAGTTTTGAGGATGAAGTTCGTGCCCTAATTCTTCTATCCTCCTTGCCAGAAAGTTGGGGTGCAACGGTGACAGCTGTAAGCAGCTCCTGCGGCTCAAACAAACTGAAGTTTGAGGAGGTCCGAAATCTGATACTCAGTGAAGATATCAGAAGGAGGGAGTCTGGTGTGAAATCTGGTTCGATTCTGAACACATCTGAAGGCAGAGGAAGAACTGTGCAACGCAGTGAAAACCGTGGCAGATCAAAGTCTAAGAGGAGGAGCAAGTCTAGATCGAAAGGTGATGGCTGCTGGCATTGTGGCAAGATAGGCCACACGAGGAAGAATTGTTGGCTCAGAAAGAAGAATCCAAGCAAGGGGCAGAACGAGGTGTCCGTGAATGCAACCACAGATGAAGCCAATGATGCTTTGATTCTTAGCGTGGACAGTCCTATGGAATTGTGGATACTAGACTCTGGAGCTTCGTTTCATTCTACCTCACGGAAGGAGTGTATGCTAAATTACACTGCAGGAGACTTCGGAAAGGTTTATCTCGTTGATGATGAGCCTTTAGATATTGTGGGGAAAGGTGAAGTTCATATCAGGATGCCGAATCAGTTAGTATGGAAACTGAAGAATGTGAGGCATATCCCAGGCTTGAAGAGAAACTTGATTTCTGTTGGGCAGCTTGACAGCGAAGGGTATGTTACTACCTTCGTAGGTGGTTCATGGAAAATTACCAAAGGTGCTATGGTGATAGCACGTGGGAACAAGTTGGGGACTCTCTACATGACCAATGACACCAAGGATACGGTGGCATTAACAGAAACAGGTGCAGATAGTTGTCTTTGGCATCGCAGACTCGGACATATGAGTGAGAAAGGTATGAAGATGATGGTGAAGAAGAACAAGCTAGCAGATCTGAAAACTGTTGATGTAGGTCTCTGTGAAGACTGCATATTTGGGAAGCAGAAAAAGGTTAGTTTCTCAAAGGGTGGAAGAACACCGAAGACAGAAAAGCTAGAGCTTGTACACACAGATGTGTGGGGGCCTTCACCGGTTGCATCTCTTGGAGGCTCACACTATTATGTCACGTTCATTGACGACTCTACCAGAAAGGTTTGGATTTATTTCATGAAGCACAAATCAGAGGTATTTGTCACCTTTAAGAAGTGGAAAAGTCTGGTGGAGAATGAATCTGGTGCAAAGATAAAACGACTAAGGTCTGATAATGGCGGTGAGTATGACAGCAGTGAGTTCAAGGAATTCTGCGCAGTGAATGGAATCCGAATGGAGAAGACAATACCGAGCACACCGCAGCAAAATGGGGTGGCTGAGCGAATGAACAGAACCCTGAACGAGAGAGCCAATAGTATGAGGATCCATGCTGGTTTGCCCAAGATGTTTTGGGCTGAGGCAGTCAACACCGCAGCGTATCTAATAAACAGAGGCCCGTCGGTTTCCCTAGATTGCAAATTGCCTGAAGAAGAGTGGACAGAAAAAATAGTAAATTTGTCACACTTGAGGGTCTTTGGGTGTGTCTCCTTTGTGCACATCAATGCAGAGAAAAGGGACAAGCTAGATGCAAAGTCCAGAAAATGTTTCTTCATTGGATACGGTACAGATGATTTTGGTTACAAGTTCTGGGATGCGCAGAACCAGAAGGTCATCAGAAGCAAGGATGTGATATTCAATGAGCGAGTTCTCTATAAGGACAAGAATACTTCAGATCTTGAGAATGTAGGGGAGCAAAGCAAGGAAAAACAGCAAGTTGAGTTGCAAGAGATTACAGAAGAAGACGTTGCCAAAAGAGTTCAGAGAAATCATGAAAATTCAGAAACTGTTGCGGCACAACCTCAACCAAGTATACCGCAGCTGAGAAGATCTACAAGAATCTCCAGACAACCGGATAGATATTCATCCTCTTTACATTATCTGCTATTGACAGATGAAGGTGAACCCGAGTGTTATGAAGAAGCCATGGAAAGCAAAGATTCGGTGAAGTGGGAGTTAGCCATGAAGGACGAGATGAAGTCCATGGATAGAAATCAAACTTGGGAGCTCAGTTCACTACCAGAAGGCAAGAAGGCTTTACAGAACAAGTGGGTCTACAAAGTTAAAGAGGAACATGATAGCAGCAAGAGGTACAAAGCAAGGTTGGTTGTGAAAGGCTTCCAACAGAAGGAAGGTATCGACTACACTGAGATTTTCTCTCCGGTAGTCAAATATTCAACAATCAGAGTGATTCTGAGTATTGTGGCAGCAGAAAATCTGTATTTGGAGCAATTGGATGTTACAACTGCATTTCTCCATGGAGAGATTGATGAAGACATCTACATGCAGCAACCTATCGGCTTTGCAGTCCCTAGCAAGGAGAACCTTGTATGCAAACTGAAGAGAAGTTTGTATGGTTTGAAACAGGCCCCGAGGTTGTGGTACAAAAAGTTCGATGGATTCATGATCAACAATGGTTTTGTAAGATGTCAAGAAGATCATTGCTGTTATCTTAAGGTACTTGATGGCAGTTTTATCATCTTACTTTTGTATGTTGACGACATGTTGATAGCCGGACCTAACCTACAAGAGATTGAAAGATGGAAGAAAGAGCTATCAAGGAAGTTTGCAATGAAAGACATGGGTGCAGCAAAACAGATGCTTGGGCTGAGGATTGAAAGGGATAAGGTGGCTGGAACACTGAAGCTTTCTCAAGCTAACTACATTGATAAAGTGCTGAATAGATTCAATATGACAGATGCAGATCCTGTGAAGACACCTTTGGCAAGCCACTTCAAACTTTCAAAAGAGCAATCACCCAAGGATGATGAGGAGCTGAAGAAGATGTCAAGAGTACCATATGCTTCAGCTGTAGGCAGCTTGATGTATGCTATGATATGCACGAGACCCGACATTGCACATGCAGTGGGAGCTGTGAGCAGATACATGGCCAATCCGGGTAGACAACATTGGGAGGCTGTCAAGTGGATCCTAAGATATTTGAAAGGCACCAGAAATGTAGGTTTGTGTTATAGAAAAGGCAGTCAAATACTACAAGGTTTTGTGGATGCAGACCTGGGAGGTGATACTGACACTAGAAGAAGCACCACAGTGTATGTTTATACCATAGGCGGAACAGCAGTGAGCTGGTTCTCACAGCTGCAAAAGATCGTTGCTCTTTCGACAACAGAGGCAGAATATGTTGCCATTACAGAAGCCAGCAAGGAGATGATTTGGCTGCAGAACCTTCTGAAAGAGCTGGGCAGAGAACAGAACTGTAGTGTACTATTCTGCGACAGTCAGAGTGCTATTCACTTAGCCAAGAACCCAATGTTTCATACGAGAACGAAGTACATACAACTGAGGTATCACTTCATCAGGAAGTTGCTAGAAGATGGCAGTTTGTTACTTGAGAAGATTCAAGGAGCAAAGAATTCAGCTGATATATTGACTAAGACAGTCACTACAGAGAAATTGAGGCTATGCATGGCCTCAATTGGCCTCCAAAGCTAGTTGAATGGAGGTGCCGCACAGAGAATACAGATCAAGATATGGAAGTTTGTTTATTTTTCAGATAGATGCACGATTGGATGTATCAGTCTCCAAGTGGGAGAGTTGTTGGGTTGTGGAGCCTGATCCATTCCCTTTTCCAAGACCCCTATGTGCACTATGGTGGTGGAGGATCAAGGGAAGACAAGCCAGAAAGAGTTCAAGAAGATTCAGAGTTGAATCAGCAAAGAAAGAAACCCTCAGCAAGGTCCGGAGTCGGCTCCAGCAGACTTGGAGTCGACTCTGGCACGCAGGCAGACTTGGCACAGTCTTGGAGTCGACTCCAGATCCATAGGAGTCGACTCCCCAGTGTTGGAGTCGACTCGAGAACTCCAGGAGTCGACTCCCACAGGCAGACAGAGAGGCATTTTCTGTGGACTGTTTTCGAGTCGACTCGCAGACTTGCGGGAGTCGACTCGAGCACGATTTTCACGCGAGGCTGAGTTATGAACCGGGTCCAAGCCAAGATTTTTTGAGCCCTAATCAAAGTAAGAGATTGGGAGGTATATATAGACTTCTTGTGGGACACGAGAGGTGTGTGGCAACCTTGAGAAACCCTAGAACTCATCAACGAGAAGTTTCCAAAAGGAGATCCTTTGTGTGCATCAGGAAGACGACGCGTTGCTCGTCTTGAGAGAGATTGTTTTGCTGTAAGAAAGAGAGTTTGTTCTCTTCTCTTGAATCTCTGTAACTTTCTTTGATTATATAGTGAAGTATTGATCTGTGCGGCTGTGGACGTAGGAGTAAGGGACTCCGAACCACATAAACTTGGGTGTCTTGTGCGTTTTGCTATTGTTTTTGCCGTGTTCTTCTTTCTCCTACTATTTCTTATATTCCGCAATCGTAGGGTTGATCCCTAACATGCTAATCCGAAAGGAAATGAATTCGGATGCATCGTGGATGGCTGGAATTTTGCTGGAAGATCGCGACCGGATGATGCGCTGGTGGGGAGGAAGATTCGGAAGCGCGTGAGAGCTGAAGATGAAGCTTGGACTGCTGGCGCTTGGGATTCGAGTGACTCGCCACAGATGCTGGCTCACGGACGCTCGGGCTCGGGCGGAAGCTGTGGAGGAGCGCGATCTCTTCCGGACGGCCGCTGGGAGGATTCACGGGCATGGGAGCGTTGATCGGGTGCAACGCTGTGGAAGAGGAGAACGCGGACGAGATGGATGCCGGATGAATCGCGAAGGCTGGGATCATGGCAGACGTTGACTGTGGAAGCTTTGAAATGGGGAAAGGAAATGATGCGGGATGCTGGGCGGCTTCACAGGCTCGGGCGGACGCTAGGATATGGGGTTGCACGCTGAAGAACGAAGATGGAGGAAGCTGGGAGGCGCATGAAATGAGCAATTGCGAGAATGGATCACGGAGGCTGATTCGGGGGAAAGAACACAGTACTTTGGGTGCGGGAGAATCGTGCGCGGACGCTAGCTCGCACGTGGAGATGCTTGCGAGATGATGGGCTGCACACGGACGGCTGGGGAGCTCTGTTCATGGGATAATGCAGATCACGGATCCGTTGTGCATTCCATGTGGATGGTCGCCAAGTGTCGCTCTAATATGGTCAAGCTTGGCTGCTGCCCATATTGGAGCTTGATAAATGATGGGTTCGACTAGGCCATGGCGAGATCGAGTGCGCACAGCTTGGGCTATGCATCTTCCTGAACCAAATCTGTATCAAATATGCATTTTATCTCTGATTTATTATAACCTATACGAAACAAAAGTATAATATTAACTCGACGAAATTATCATCATCTGTTAACAATAAGACTAATTTAAGTGGTATGTAGATTGCACTTTTGTGCTCTCATCAGCATGTGTGTACTCGCTATCGGTGAGTTTGAGATTATGACCTGTAATCTATAATATAACAGAAATGTTAATTAAGTACATCCATTTCAGAGAAATATGAATTATTTTTAAATTCCTTCAGTAAAGAAATAAAAAAGAGAAGTATTAACATACAAATTGATTTGACCCACTGTCAGACAATTATGTCTCATTCCAAAAAAAAAAAAAAAAAAGAAAAGTGATATGAAGTAGTCATCAAGCAACTGAATACCAAATTTTTGCATTAAAACCGCTCGTGTTCTTGTTATATTCTGATCCAATAACAAGCATGTTCTAGAGACTAACAAAATGCTACTTGTTAAAACCTCTCGTGTGCATGTGTTTGTATGGCAATATAAATATCTGGCCATGTAATGCTGTTACCACTAATAATATTATTGTTGCTAGTGCTGGTGCTGCTCATGCTACAGAAATTATTTCCTGTACTCTAAAATCCATTTATTGCCAATAAGTTAAGAGATTGATTGCAAATTGTTTATGTTAAAGTGCAGAAGCATCAACAAGTTCCTTCTTGGACTAGACTCTCAATGTTTAGATAAAATTGGAATTACTTCTTTGCTGCAAAACTGCAAATAAGCCTTCAGCTGCATTTCATGGAATTCCTATCAACCACCACGTTGCCTTGCTTGGGGATCGAAAACCAATTCATGAAAGGATGACACTAGGCAAATATACAGTCATACAATGCTCTCAAACTTTCTTGGATCATATTTTGATCCATCAAGCTGACCATATGCAGAATGTTTATGATAACTTTCACATATGTACTACATTTTATATACACATGTACATACATATATGTATGTATAGGTGTGCGATAGAGTGTATTTCAACATCTGACTTAAGATGTCCTCAAGATCCAAAAGTGTTGTAGATGACCAAGTATTCAGCATGAAAAAAGTAGTAGCTCAGCAAGAGAGTAAAGAAGCACCTGCCCAACCATCTTCTTCTGCCGTAGCACCAAAGCAAAACCCTTATATTTTTTATTATTCAAAGATTCCAATGTTTTATAATATAAGAAGCATTGATTTTGCTTAAGGACCAATTCATATAACACTGGAGAGTGGATAATTGGACTGCATCAATATGAACAAATGACAAACTATCCAGGATGCAATTGTCTTACGATACATGGTGCCATAGTGATTTATGAATTATATCAAATATTTTTGCCAAACACTTTTTTTTGGATGAATTTGAAGATTTCTCTTTTTGCTAAACCTGTTTTGACGAGTAAATTAATTAACTTCAAAATTCGAATTCAACAGCATTTTTATAATAAATTTTTTTATTTCTAATATTATTTGGTATGTGGGGGAAGGAAAATTTCAAAACAAGAAGAATAAGACTAGAAGAATGAGTAATCATAAGAATACGCAATAAGAAGTTAGGCAGAGTTTGAAGTTTAACTGGAATCATTATGAACTTTATATTCTCCTTGACTCCTCTATTAGCACATCAATCCATAGATTGATTGCCCTCCATTAAGAGATGGTGCTATAAATGCTTGAAGAGCTCTCTTAATCTGCCAAATATCTTTAAGTAATGCTTGACCATGCAGCTCCTATCATATAAAAATATTATTTTCTTCCAAATTGTTGGACATATAACGTAAAGCACTATTTAAAAGTAAGTTTTCTACCGGTATCATATAAGCATAAAGATTAAAGTCAATCAGATGATAACCGTTTCAACCTGTTTTCATACCGAATCTATTTAGAAGTAGATATGAATTTGATTTTCTGACTGATATCCATGTCCGCATCTACTTTCGTATCATCAAATTTAAATAAATATGAATACAAATATAATGATATCCGAACTATATTTGTTCAATTCTAGTATTATGCTAGCACGGTATTCGTAATTCAACGAGCCATTGAACGAGGGATGTAACTCTGGCAACCCACACAAATCTTAAACTACTCTAAACTTCTTATCATCTACCTGCACAAATCTCAGTGCAACCATTAATTGGTGAAATACTATAAATATTAGATCAATAATTTCCAATGAAAAAGTAAAATTTCCTCTTCGGTGGCGGTCACCGTAGCCCGATCCGTACGTCCCGCTTGACTAAGGTTTCTTTAAAGATTATGGGCAACTCTGTAATTACAGCCAATCGTCTCCGCGTACCCTCTGCTATATATATCAACCGATTAGGAAGCCTATGAGGCTAGGAGTCACCATCTCTCCCATCGCGACGAGGAGAAGAGAGGTTTTTCAGCAAAAAAAAAAAAAAAGGAGGAGAAGACAGGGGGGAGGGAGAGAGGATGCATCAAGAGTCGCGCAGCGAGAAGGGGCTGAAGCTCTTTGGGGTGAGGATTCTGTGCGATGGCGGTGGGGGGAAGGAGGCGGCGGAGGAGGACGTGGAGGAGGTGATTAGGAAGAGCAAGAGCATGGGGAACCTGGTCGCCTGCGGCTCCTATCCGGCCGCCGATAACGGTGCCGGCGACAATGGGTACGTCTCCGACGGCGGCCTTTTCCTGTCCTCCCGGAGAAGGCGCGGGCGGGAGAGGAAGAGAGGTTAGTTGATCCTTCTTTCCTCTTTTCATTTCATATTGTTAATGAATAACTTTTTGAAGAAGGATTGATCGATTATTTCTTGTTTATTTTGGATTCAATGTTGGCCGATGCATGGTTTTTGGTTTGTTTAGTGTTTTTATTACGAATCTCTAGTAAAGATTGGATTTTTATGATTTTCTTGCTGAGATTTGGTGGTTCTGTTGTGAACGATCTGATCTTTTCAATCATACATCAATTAATGGCGGAGTTCAATCCAAAGATAGAAAATTCTTGTTGTCGATGTTATTATATTTCCAAAATTTTATTTGGGTAGGTGGATTTTTTTGTTGACAGGTTATAATCTTTCCAAAAAAAAAATCTCTCTTTTGTGTAAATCTAGTAATGGATCTGAGAACGCTATAATGGTATATACATTCTTTATTAGATTTTCAGCTTAATTTTCAAACCTGTTAAATTTCCTTTTGATATCTTCGGATAGCTCTGAATTTCTTGTTCTTGCAACAATGTATTATTAACACTGGAATCATGCATCAGAGGAATTATCTTTACAAGGTTGGCAATATTCTCAAAGATTTCTCTGCTGTGTTATAATCACAATATTTTCCATATTAATTGGGTAACTCTTGCAGCGTTTTGTAAGTTGAATACTGGAGCTAATAAAGGTGGATTTATTATGTTTGTTGGTATCAATTTGTTTATAAAATCGGCCATTGGATTTTAATCAGCACCAAGTGTGTTGATATTTTTATGTAATTGTCATTGCTTTTCTTATCATAAAGCCTTGTTGCTTTCTTAACTAGATGCTACTTTTGTTTGTGCATCTTAATCTATTTGTTCTGATTATTGTTCATCTTTTTTTTTAACAGAAAGTTTTTGTTTCTAGTATTATTCGTTAATTTTATTTTTTACTCCTCAATCACCGTTGGGCAAACAAGCTCTGTTTTTTTCACTTGCTTCACACAGAGAAGAAAATAGAAGGGATGCACTCGAAACTTCTGCTGCTAGTAGTTTGAAGTGATTTTGGAAAAAATAAAAAAATATTGAATGGGGACGAATGCTGGCATATAAGAAATATAACGGAAGTGTAAATTTTTCCTATCTGCTTGTCATTTTTGACTATGTAAACTTTTCATTTTGCAATTAAATTTTTTGGTTTCTATAGCAATAAAAATCTCAAACTCTAGAAGCCTTAGCAATGTAATATACATATGTTTTAAGGGTGTATGATTAATGCTGCTGGTAATCTACCCAAATATGTTTTTATAACTTGACCCCTTTAATCATTCTTTGGGCATAATGTCAAGTTCTATTAATAGCTATTTTTGCTCAACGAGATCATTTTGCTTTTCCCATTGTTTTCATGCCAAGATTCTCATATTCTCTTTTCATCCTTTGTGTGGATAGTGGGCTGACAAGAAAAGAGATTTCATATTTCTTTTTTCAATTTTATTGATCTCTCATTGACTCTGCTCTTTTTTCTTTTTAGGCATGCCTTGGACAGAAGAAGAACATCGGACATTTCTAGCTGGTCTTAAAATGCTTGGTAAGGGGCATTGGAGGGGAATATCAAGGAATTTTGTGACCACTAGAACTCCAACTCAGGTGGCTAGTCATGCTCAGAAATATTTCCTTAGGCAGAGTAATCCCAATAAAAAGAAGTGCAGGTCCAGCCTTTTTGACGTGGTGATAAGTGATCCAGTAAGTTTCATTCATTCTGATTATTAGTGTTGGCTCCCCAAAAAATATCAAATTTTCAATCATTCTATCAATTGTTCATATTAATTTACTGTGTTTTTCCTCACTTCTTATATTGTGATAATCACTCTATTTGCAGGCTCCTGCACCTGAAACTTCTGCCCCACCATTATCATCAAAAAGACCTTGTGAAGTTACAGAAGAGAGTAATCATCATCTCCAAGACTGTTGTTTGGTAAATTCTGCGTACCCTCTCATGTCCATGCAAATTTTACATGTTTGTGAAAGTAAACATTCACCAATCCCCTGAACTCTTTCCTACAAATTGCATGAACTATTCCTGAGATTCCTTTCTTAAATTTGGCCGAAAATCGGTTATTTTATTTACAGGCAAGAACCCCAGCTTTTATTACCACCCAAGCTGTGTCTGATGGTACAGAGGCCTCCCTAGCCTTGCCTTTGATCAAAGAGGACTCAAGAGAAGCAGCAAGCATTCACAATGTCAACCATATGGTAGGGGAACCAAATAATGATCCTTGGACTTCTTATTTAGGCATTAAATAGCTTTCTATTCTATCATAGAATTCATATACAACCATTGCTGATAAATGGGTTTCAACAGGCTCAAATCTCCGGCAACTCGAAGGACCAGGTTGTCCCGCTTGTATTTCTTGCTCCCCAACCAGACATTTCCTTTGTGCCAACCCAGCTTGACTGCATGTGCCACAGATTTCCTCAGAGTACCATTAAGTTCGTCGATCCAGCTGCACGCACGCTACCCTACTCAGTCTACTGTTGTTCCTGCACTAGAAAACAATGATTTAGAGCTGAGCATTGCACCACCTCAGCTGTATAGCCTAACCAAATTATCTTCACCGAAGGCAGCAGTAGATGGTGTCGTTTAACCTAATATGTTTTAATCGTTTGATTCTCTTAGCTCTTATAGTCACCTGTTTTTTATTCATGCATTTTGATATATCTGTACAAGGCAAGAAAACTTTTTATTTTTCCTATTTTTGATTTAGATCAATAAAATATAAAAAAAGGATAGGTAAGTCTCCCATCTTGGCAATATGTGTTTTATTTGTTGTGCCCGTCCTAGGCAACAGTGACGGTAGCCGACAACTGTTTGTGTGGTTCTTAGATTCTCTAATGTTGGTATGTTGGCTGGTAAAAGTGAGTCTGTGGTCCATGGACGATGGGGGATGATACATATGGTAAAAATAGTGGGAGAAGGGTGATATCAGGAGCTTGTCCTCATATGACCTCATTGCTCAATCAAGGTGTAGTTTCTGCATTCTAGATAAAATAAATTGTCATTCCAATGGAATGTGGACTAGTATTTTTTTTGTGAAAAGTAACATGGTAGGATTGTGAATCTCATGTGTCTATAGTATGGTCATCTTTTTAAAGCAGACTACTTAACAAATTTCCTCTCATCATTGCCTAATGTTTTAAGGTAATGTTTTACTTTGATCTTTATCCTTTTAGTCGATAAGTTTACATGGTGCTCCTACTCCATGGTGATGGTGATTCAACTACTAATACGCGATCTCCTATCACCCATTGGTAGATTCATCGGCTTTACCTAAATCAAGGGCATAGATGTTATGAAAGCCCATAAACAGTGGCATAGTGGCACAAGAGAGGAGCCCCAAACAGGCAGATGAAAAGGTGATCAATCCGGCTGGAGGATCAAGTGATCTGATGTTTATGCTAAATCTGCTCCTTTGAAAATTCTCTTTTCTAGTTTCATGAGAAACCAATCCATCTTTCCATATAAACAAGAAAGCATCTAAACTTGGTATTCCCTGAACAAGAGATCAGCTTTCATGTTGATGAATTCTCTGAATGCAATTAACGAGTTAAAAGGGTGGATCCTGACTCACTGGAATTTAGGAGTCAGTTATATGAAGATACTTACAGATTATCTAGCCTAGAAGTAATCACTGTACATATGCTCCTCCACTATCATATCCAAATGATCGAGAAGGGCTGGCTTTGCTATTCACGATATCCAAACCAAAGATATGTGGAACCAAGGGAACTTCGGCTTTATTATATCTTTCTTAGCAAGAGAAGAATTATGGTGCCTAAATTCCCATTAGTAATGATCCTAAAGGCATATGCTTAAACAGGTTAATAGAGGGAAGCTGATTTATTGTGTATGTTTAGAAGCCAATATTAGCTGATCGACTGGGCTGGAGAAGGCAGAAGAGTGGAAGATGGTGTGCGTTGATCACAGAATTGTTCATAAGAGTTGCCTTTTGTCAGATAGAATCATCTTCTTATTGTTTCTTCAAAGAGGAAAAGATGATTAGTAAAGCTGAATTTTCTACATAGAAAATGAGCCATATCTGCTTAGATCATCTACATTCCCTAGATCTGCTCTCTATTTCTCACTTCTTCAATCCTAGTCTCCTCAATTTCCATCGCACTAGATAATTCATTCCAAAATTCTAAGAGGCATGGAAGCCAGAGCAATGTTGGTTCTTTTGACAACATAACTGGAATTAGTATTCTTCTATAACCAAATTGCTTTCCAACTCTAGGTCTACAATGGTGCAGGTATAATTCTCTAGGGAAGGATTTCTTCACATTAAATACTGATTACACACTTTAAAGTTTCAATATAATAGAAGTTATTAGTTACATATACTTGATACACTCCTAATACAATATTTGGAAATTAAATTACAAATTACATTTTGAAATAATAATGATATAAATAAAGGAAAAAGAAGAAAGAAGAAAATGAAAACAGGGTTGTTGGGCTTTCAGATTCAAGTTTGATGTCCTAACCTCACAAATCATTTATCCAATTTGAATTGGAATCTAAAAGAGTCAAACTTTTATTAGCAGTGGGATTTGGCTACTAAAGTATGGGGCATCGGTGCAATTTTATCGGCACCTAGGCTAGACATTTAATATCTTTTTATGCATTCATCCATGATGGTTATCACGTCTATCTTCAAGGCCATAAGATATCTTTACTTGGTTTATCCAACTACTCCAATTTGTAATTGAGTTTGTGAAGCCAAACAAATAAGACAAGAGAGGTGTCACGGCCCAGACCTCACCCAAAATGGCTAGTGATAGTCCCTAGACTCTACCACAAGTGCATAGGTCATGACAAGTAGAATAGGGCAAAAAGAGTATCGTTTCCACAAGGAGGCGATTCAAGTACCCATTTATAAATTTTCTATATTATTTAGACGACCCCAAATTGATGTGACTGACTGCAATTTTTAACCTGAAAAATCAAATATGAAAGGTTCCTAGGGCTTGGATTTCATCAATTGAATTCCTTCAATGAATTTAAATCTGATCGTTAATATTCTGCTAATTACAATGACCGAATCCCTTTTTTTTTATGTGATATCCTCTTTCAAGGCATAACACCTATACCTATATTAATCCTATGTCTACTTTCATGATATAAATTCATTATGATATGTGAAATTCTTGATTGTAGGTCACAAAGGTGTGCATTTATTTCTAAACTACACCACCAATGTTTGATAAATTCACCAACTAATATTGAACTTCAACTTTCGTTACTTCATTCAACATCTTAAGCATGCAATTCATGGCCAGTAAATTGCAAGAATGAAAACCGAAATCATCAAATTGCAATTAACAAAAGATGTTCAATACAACCATACTCAATTCATATCAAAAATTCAATGATTACGTCCTAGCCCTAGGATAAGAAAACTAGCAAATCATAACTAATAAATCAATCCCATTATTTCTCAAACATAAATTCGCATTCAACATTCTTAATAACAATTCAGCAAATAAAAAAAATAAAATATGTATATATATAAGAGAAAAGAAAAGAACTCTGTATTTGCAAAAATCCTCCATTCCGTTCTTTCTCCCAGAATTCCAGCTTTTTCTTCCTCTCAGAATTCTAGCTTTTCCTCCTCTCGGAATTTCAGATTCTCTGCATTTTTTCTTTTTTTTCTGCTTCTCCTCCCTTCGTATCTGCTGGCCCTTTTCCTTCTCTCGGAATTTCATTTTTTTTTTAATTTTAAAACAGATTTCCTCCCTATCTGCTAGCTGAAATCCCGAAATTCTAGGCTAATTTTTAGACTCGACTCCCAGCTGAATTTAGAGCACCAAAACGATATACTTTGGAGTTGGACCCTTCATGAAAGTTTTAGATCTCGTTCTCAGCTTTCCAATGCATCTGGGTTTGCATTATTCTGACTTATATAATTCCATATACAAGCTGAAAACCGAAACAGGGTCTGGGTCGCAGTAAAATTCTCTTATCTTTCCAGCAAGCTAAACAACATATGAAACGGACGTCTGTAGCTCCAGTTAGAATCCAAAAACCGAACAGTGTTCTGGGTTGACTAGACCAGCCCAATTTCAACCGAATTCAATAATTAAACACCTGCAAAATACCAAGAATTTTTAAGAATTAAATAAATGTAAAAGACACCTAAATTCTAGACAAATGAGCTAAGAACATACAAAACACTCTAAAACAAAACAATTAAGACTAAGAAAATGTGTGAAAGAAATTCCCACATCAGCTAGCTTCTATGAAATCTGTTCCACTTCCCTAAATTAGACTGCTCCATTGCACCTCCTCCTTCTTGCTTCACTTCTCTCACATTCAATCCTTCATCTATCCGTCAAACTCAATCTCTTCTCCAATGCCTCTGCTTCATTTTTTTACACTAGATTCATCTCACTAAATTTGTCCTAAGTAGATCCTTTGAATTTTTGTTTTGAAAAGCATTCATCAAGTAGACATGGATCCATCTATTTAGGCTTCAAACCCTTTCGACATCAGTGTGATTCCACTCTTCATTGGCTTGGTTAGAATCCATATATTTGTCTTTTTATTTCTCTCATTCTGATTGAGTCTAAAGTCATCTAACATAGTGTAGATTCGAATCCATTGAAATTGATTTCCAAATGTGTGCCATTTTGATTTGTGCTTGACTGTTGAACTTAATTTAGGCTAACTATATTTGGGTGGCCCTTTTGAAGCTCTTTTTTACCTGCTCTTGTTTTTGAACTATTTGACTTAACTATGCTCCTCTTGACCCGGTCCAAACCTAGGGTACAAAGGATTGAGTCCAAATCTATATTCCACTTCCACTAGGTCTGTGTAGACTAATGTGAGATAGAGCTTATACCTATTTGGTTCAAGCTTGAACTTGAAGAGATCCTTTTCTAAGGAAGAGGCTTGAGTTTGCCCAAGGTTGGTCTTGAATAGGCGTCCATCCATTGATCAAGAATATATAAACCTTCCTTTGATAGGAGCCAAATTAACTTAAACATAATAAAATCAGCTTACTATGAATGGGGAACATACATGTCTTTCTAGAAGAGAGCGCTCTTGATTGTAAACTTTGGATTGGCCATCTTATGTCTTACCCATAGCCTTGGAAAACACAATATTGACAGTTTGACATCATCCTATAGCAGTTCCTTGTACTCAACTTGGCCACTCTTTTTTTTTTTAATAAACCAGATATAATTTACTATCCTTAAATATATACATCAATGAGAATCAACATGTAAAAATGAGTGGGAGCATAATAATAGAAGTCTATAAAGTAGTCCCTGTATGATTTTCCATATAGGCCAAACTGAATCTACTGCACTCTTTGGTCCATAAACATGCGCAAGCACCTCATAAGAATTCAATTTATCAACCATATGCCTGCAATCTTGTATCAATAGGTGGAAACCAGCATATGAAGCTGATAATGGATCATCATATTTTGACTTTCAATGGATAATTGATTAGATTTTGGGGAATCTCATACCAAACTTCTTGTCTTCTCAGGTGGATTCGGTAGTTCATTTATCAGTCTCCTAATGAGAATATCACAGCCCTTCAATATGACAGCAATCACAAAACTATGTAAGAATCTAGCAGACATGGTTGAGTCTAGGTTAGTGCTGTGAATTTTTGAACCATTGGATTCTATTTAATTTTTGGTGATATTAAAAAAATATACTCCAATTTTGGAGCTCCTTTCTAATCATTGATGAGATCCCTATTTGGGAGTTTATGGTTCCTTAATCTGACCACTACTATAGAATTAATCTATGCATTCTAAAGGGCGGCCAACCAATGGTCTAATGACATCAAGGACTAGATCCACCGCATTAACAAAAATAAATTAAATTTTACAAATCTGAATACCTTCATCATCTATTCTGAAATCTTATTGCATTTTAAGACTAAACAGTATTTTCAACCAGATTTTATGTGGTGTCTTCTAAACTATATCCTAATATCAAGAAGACCTACCACGATCTACATGATCTCAGGCCATGCATCATCCTTCTTCACATTTCCTTCACCTTAGGTCATGGGTTTTAAGAACAAGGGCACAAAGAAATTTGTTCATCGAAATATAAGGATGAATACCCATCCTACCATTCATCAATTTAGCATCAAATATCTTTATATTAGGGCAAAAAAGGACATACCCATCCTACCTCAAAAATTATACCCTACACCACATGCACCATGTCTATGATGCACTGCAGGAGCAAATCGAAACGAGGTGCATGGGGTGGCAGTCTGATATAAGTGCATGATAAATGAGGTCCACATAAATCTTGATGTGTGATTGGCATGGTGCTCGTAGTGTATGGTATAATTTTTCATCCTACCTGTAGTCTTCAACATGAATGGCTCTTTATATTATATATGGTGGGAGAGGATGTATTTGTTATAACCTTAATTTTTGAAAATGGCATAGAAAGAAAATGGAAGGTGGTTGTGATACAAAGAGAGAAGAAGTCGGAGGCTGGAGAGAAATCTTGGAGAAAAATGTGGAATAAAAAGAAATGCAATTAAGCGTTGACCAATTCATCTTCTCTCATTATACTAAATTTACTTCTATATGTGGGCTGATTCAACTCTATAAGTTTATAGACTGGTCCAGCTTTGAGCTTATATAGACCAGGAAAGAACCAACCAATCTAAAGGTGGACTTCCTTATTATCTATTTTTTTTTAAAAAAAAAAAGTAAAATGCTTGCGGTGTACACTTTACTAATGATACAATTTTTTTAGCTGAGCTTGGTGAATGAAATTATGACTCTCAAACTTGAGGCTGTACTGGTGAGATGAAATATGGTGGAAAAATTTAGAGAAAATAACATAACAGGTAATCCAACCTGACTCGTTACTATTTTATGAATATTTTCTATAGCCAATGTGATGCCCTATTATTTTCTATACACAAGAACCTCATAGAAGATTGCACATCAACTAGTGAGTACTGACCCTCTATTTGGTATGAAGGCTGAATTAGATGAAGGATGGATAGGGGAGGAAGGATGGATGAGGGAGAGGATGGTTGGATCTTCCATCCATATTTTCATTAGTTTCATTAGTAAGGGGTAATTTTATCAACATAGAAATCCACCCCTCACATGTTTCATTGATTCTTCCTTGTATTCTCCTAATTTAGGAGGATGCAAATTGAAGGGCCAAGTTGGATTAGCAATTCCTTCTTGTCATCCATCATTCCTCAGTTCTTTTGAGCCTAATGGTGGATGGGAGCCATCCATTCTTCCAACCCTCTCATTTCTCCCTCTCATAACCCCAACCAAACATAGGGTAAGAGGCAACCTAATATCAAGTTACATATGTCTTGAACCAAAATGCCTTGCAAGAGCATGTCAACTTGGTCTATTGGCTCAACAAGTAGAGATAGAATGAATAGGTTGAGTTGCATGTATTGAACCAAGCATTGACACTTCTCACCAAGTATGAGGCATAAATATTTAAAAAGGGCATAGTTTGCATAAGCTGGACTAATAGCAAGTTCACTAAACCATATTACAATAGGCTTTTACCAAAAAAGAAAAAATGATATGATTTGATAATAGGCATGCACTAATACATTTTTCAAGGTATGTCTCTCAATAATGTAACATCAAGTATATAAGAATGCAATAAACTTGCATCAACTGATGTCCTAGAGGACACATGGATGATTTTATAATGGATTGTCCCTTTTTTTTGTTAGCCATTCCCTAATATTGTGTCCTACTAACAAATTTGCCTCCAACACTATCCAGTAAATTTTTCTATAGAAATTGCTAGCTATCTAAAGGAGCACTATGCATCTACGCCTTTCCAGAATATTCCTTGTATCCATATAAAATGTGATCCATAAGCCTTATCCTTTTTTTTTAATCATACTGCCATATAGGAAAGAAATCGATGCTTGCAAATGGTGAATGTTACCATCATATACTAGGGCACAACAACACCATATTTCTCACTTTCAAAAATTAAATTTAGTAAATGATATTTTTACTTATAAGAAATTTAGGGAATTCACAATTTGTAAATTCAAGTACGAAAAAATATAAAGTAATGTATATAGAAAAAATGCAATGACAATAATTTCTTTACAATATTGAAACATATAGGGGTGGCATATTATCATTTTGGGTGAATTTGCATTAGAAAGCAAATTAAGATAGCATCTACTTATTTAATTCAAAGTTAACCTAAGACAAATTCCAACCATTATTATCTTAGTCCCGAGTCATTCTCCAAATTGACCTCCACTTCAAGCTCACCCTCGCGATCTCCTTGCTCCTCACCGCATCCTTCAGCGTCCTTCTTGTCCTTGCGTTGTATTACCATACCAATAAACAAAACTTGATCAAGGATAATAATGAACAACGAATAACACTTCTTATCATTATTCCAAGCTTGATCAACAAAATAATAAATAAATGCAAGCTCAACTTAAGCACTAAGTTTTATCCATGAATTCAAGCATTGTTCAAGCCATGTCCCAACTTTCACTTGACAATAGCTGAATATGATCGTGTAAAGTTTGATGGTTTAAGAAATTTAGGTCATTATTATTAACTGTTGCATCCTTTTGAAGCAAATTTAGAAGGCAGAATCTTGGAGTTACATTTGATGGCGGTGTTTCTTTGTGTATGGGCTCTTATAGTTTTCCATTTTTGATGAATGGGAGGAATATTCCACCTTTTAGGTTGAATGGTCCAAGTTCTATTTTATCTTTCTTATTTTCATCCAATGGTTATTTATTAGAAAAATGAAAGTGATTCATTGTTTTCCAATAAAGGAAAAAAGGGTGTGGATCTTTATTGATGTTGAGGTCAATGGCATCCAAAGCATTTGGAGATTTTTTATCAAAAAAAAATATTTAGAGTGCCAGTACAAACACCTTCCTCTTCTCCCTCTATTGCAGTCCCTCTTCGCCTGTTGCTGCAAGCCATTGTCCTTCCACTCCACCTCTCTATGTTACCTTTGCTTCATTTCTTTATACCGCCATTGTGAGAACTAGGCCAACTAGGCTTGTTTTGGATCAAAGTCGACAGGCTCAGCCGACTTTCATTCAAAAGAATTAAAAAAAAGGAGTTACTAGGACAGGGGATCACGATCCCCCGCTTGAATAGCCGTTGTTAGGGAGGAAAAATGCCGAGGAGGCATAGCCGGTGCAATTTCTCTAAGGCCGACACAAATGGCTAACGACCGTTGGAGGCCACTGCAACCGATGAATGGCCAACCTTATTTGTCCTTCGATCAAGTTGATCCAAAATCCCTTTTAAAACCCCCACCCCCTTCGAACGATACACCATTGAGCTTCATCTCTCTCTTCCCTCTTCTTTGATGACCGTTGTGACGCCACAACTGAGCATCGCCACCCAAAACACCCTCCTTTCTCTCTCTAACTTTCGAGTGCTCTGTTTCTTTGTTCTGACATCCATCACCTCTCTTTTTGCCAGAAGCGGCACCATTGTGAGATCCACCGCTACTGCAACTCACCACTGAGTCCTCACCCTCTTGTTGCTTCCTTTGGCTAAGGTGCTGCCACCTAAGGCAGCTAGGGGCATTTTTCCTTCCCTTCTTCCTCCATTTTATCCATGTGTGTGCCTGAACCACCGCGGACACCTAGTCATTGGCTATGCCACCATGCCGCAGGTTGCACCGCAAGCCACCGCAAGACGTGCCACTTGTCATAGGCCAGTCCATCGCCGAACCACCAAACCACCTCCCCCTCTCTTCGTTTTTCCATTTTAATGGGATTACTGATCCCTGCTTTGGCCAAAAAGGAAAAAAAAGGGAGAAAAAAATGAAGAAGGAAACCCACTTACTGACTCTCCAGATTGAGTCTAATGTCCAATTAAGCTTAGACCTTCCCCTGAGGTTGAGTCTAATATCCAAACCCAGACCAAGTTTTACTTTCCTTGTTTTAATCTCTTTATCTCTCTCGAAGGTTGACGATATAATTATTTTGATCAGAGCCTTCAACTCCCATAGGAACATATATTGGGTCTAGAGATCGGGGCATGTGTTAGAAGCTGAGATTAGTCTATCAGGATGAACTTTGAATTTGATTAAATCTGAATTGTAAGTTTTCTTTACTTCTGGTGATTTTCTAATGTATACCACACATTTATTTAGAATTTATAATTACCATTTGAATGAATAATTGAAAAAATATTTAAATATTTGGAAAATGAAAATTTTGGAAAAATATGAATAATTATGAATATTATGCATGTTTACATAAAAGAATAATTCATAAAAATTATGAATTAAGCATAAATCCTTGTTTTGACACAATTATGAAAATAATGAATTATTTCTATAAATGTAATGTTGAAATGAGATGATATCTCTATTTTAATACTAAATAATATTTGGAAAGAAATGATTACTTGTGTTTTAATTTTGCATAAATTTTTTGAAAGAAAATAAATTTTCTTCTTTTTGGAATAAAATGTGAGAATTCTGATTGATACTATTGTATCGTTGAAAACAAGAATGTCTATAAGAAACTAGTTGTTATGGATATTTTAAAAAAAACTTTCTAATTAGACTACAATTCAGGTCTAGCCAACGAGACTGATCGTTTGCTGCATGTCAAAAATTAGTTTCTTCTGAATCTAGCCAGTTGGGGCTTATCGCTAGTAGAACTAGTCCTTTCAAGCCTAGCTAGTCGGGGCGGAACACTAGCATACGCTAATGGATCACATTTTTTGTCCTCAGGACTAGTCTTTTTACCCTCATGACCATGTGATTCAGAGCTTGTTTTCTTTCGGGTCTAGCTAGTTGAGACTGATCACTAGCATATGCTGATGGACTGCGTATTCTTCATTCAGCGGCTTGTCTGTTTTAGACCTTATCACAGGGCTAATCGTGGTAGTAGTCATTAAGACGAAGAGAGAGTTTACGATTTACTATTATACATTACATATTTTGAAAAAAAATTATGTTGGTGAATGCATCTTAATATTGTTAAAGTATTTATATTTAGAAAATTTTATTTTATGCTTGATCTTACTAAAGATTTTGAAAACTTATTGAGTTATAAGCTCAATACATCTTTCAAATTTTTTTACAAATGCAACAAAATGGGCGGGACGTGGTGCCAAGCTTTAAGGAGTTTAGGATTTTAGAAGACATTTGGTTAGCTTTTTTTTTGAATAAATTTGATTTGTACATAACATTATTATTATTATTTCTTGTGGACTATTTTTTTGAATAAATGTATTAGATTATTTGCTTCTACCACTGCTTAAGTTTGAAACGACGCAAATAAAGAGCAGGTCTTGCATGTCCTATGGAGTTAAACTATAAGAATGTGTAGCCGCCTATCATATGCTCGAGCTGTTCTCCCACCAACATTTACGTCTTCTTGTCTATGGCTCCAACAATGTGGACGACAAGATTTTGGTGAAATGCTAAAGAGAAATTTAATAACTTTAAACACCACAATATGCTCAGAATGGATAAACCTATGTGTAGTGTTGGATGTATTTTGAATGTTCTAGTTCGGTGCCTGACTCGACATGATCAGCATGGGGAGTATTTCCTTCAACATGAAGGACGATTGGATTTTTTTCCATTTTTACGATGATATAGGCATTGCTAATCATGTACAGTGCATTGAGAATTTATATAATTGTTAATTGTGATGTGGGTAGTCCTAAAAGAAATTAAATAATTACGTGATTGGCAATGTGACATCATCCTGTGTAGAATAGTCGAATCATTGTGCCTGTATGGTAACGTCAAGGACCGGTCTAAAAAATTTCAAGCCAAAGAGGTGCAAATTGGTCAAAGTAAAAACTGTTTCTATAATTTACCTTGATTATAATTACTATAATTAATACTACCATAAATAATGGTTAGTTGTTTTTTGATGTGAAATAATGGTTATTTGTTACCAAACAAAGCCTCCACCTTGGGAGCCAACTTGAGCTGGGATGTTTCCTAATCAGACAAAGTTTTAACCTGACTATAATTCAAGTTGCTTCCTTTTAGGAACGCGATCTTGCAAACCTTTCCTTTCTTGAACCGTTGCAAATATCATGAAAATCGAAATTATAAAACCGAAACCGTATTCAGTATTTGTTACCGTTTGGAGGCCTTTCCACTCTCGTTCTTTCCGCGGCGTTGTGGTGTCGATCCGAGCGTCTTCTCCAAAGCTTTTGAGGAACCCTAGGATTGTTTATTGGTTTTCTTCGATCTTTTTTACTGGTTCTTGAACGGTTTTTGTTCTTCTTTACGTGCTGCTGCAATTGGGAGAAGGTGGTACCGATGACGGAAGTGAAGCGGGAGAATGAAAAGGGCAAGCAGGTTCATGAAGCTACCCTGGATTTGTGCCCTCCGGCTTTGGATATCGGGTCTAAATTGAAACTTATGACTGTTTCTGGGTAATCTCTTTTCTACTCTTACTCGTAGTCTTTCCTGCAATTATATGTTTAGAATTTCAGATTGCTTGAATTCGTTTTGAAAACAAGTTTTTTGGCTCATAAGTTGATTTGTTGTGACTGTATATTCAATATTTTTCCTCTGTTTTAGTTCGCAATAAAATAGTCTGCATCTTTACGGATGAAAAAATTTAGGAGATATCTGAGAGTTTTAACGCTCTCTCTTAGTTGGATTATTTATTTTTGTTATTATATATTTATGTTAAAGGAATCCAATCAATGAAAAGATTTTGAGTTTTAATTTTTATTAAATTCTGATTCACTAATTTTAGTTTTCGTCCGCCGCAAGGAGGAAAATTATCAAGCAGAAAATAATTTTCTTTTTTTTTCTTTTTTCATTGATAGTGTTAACAGAAAATAATAGCTATTGATCGTTCTTTGAATGTGAAATCTATGGTAGGTTCTTTGGTACCTGGAGCCCTGTTGCTCTTTTGTTACTATTGTATTTCCTAACGACTAATATTGCTGTTACTGTACTACCTTTCACGAATCATGCCTTTGCTTGTTGAACCAAACAGGAATTGATTACTTTAGTCGGTCACTTTGGCAGATAATAGCTGCATCAGCTTATATAAGTTATGTTTATTTTTTTCTTGACAAAATAATACGGACGTTCCAGCTATGCATGTCTAGCTTTTCATTGCTTCTCAGGACACTGATGTGTGCAAAGTTCTTTTATGACATCCACAGTAATGGTAGTTGTTCTTGTTTCAGGAGAACAAGTGGTCCAGTCAGAAGATCAACAAAGGGAGGCTGGACAGATGAGGAGGTGACTAGACTTACATGATTGTACTTTGTTTAGTGTGTTATGGTTCAAATGCACACGTAAATTGTTCAGTTAAGGCTCTGTCAGCAAACTTTCGGAAGAAATTGATCTGATATGTTATCCAGTTAAAATATTTATTAACAACACCTTACAGATGATATTGTCACATTAACTAAACCTTGTTTGAGAGAATAAAAGGCAGCTCTGGGGGATAACAACTTTGAGCAAAGAGCCATCTTTTTCTTGAGAATTTTTTGAATTTTATAATAGATATCAACTTCAGGCGATAATTTTTTCCAATTTTGTCACAGGATGATATGTTGACCAAAGCTGTAAGACAATTCAATGGGAAAAACTGGAAGAAAATAGGTAAATGCTGTTCTATCTGATAAATGTTTTCCTGATTTGTTTACAAGTTCTTTTATAATGTGTTTATATGTAGTAATATTTTTCTCTTGCCTGGTTACCCGACTCTCTCGATCTATAGTTCTTACCTGAGCTCTTTTTCTTTTATGAGGATCATATTTTTTATGAAACATCTTGCAATGCTAGATAATAAGCATATAAGATTTGACATGTTTGTTCAAATTTTCAATTAATCTACTCTGCTATAAATTTTTCAAAAAAGTTGCTGCTATTTTAATTAAATGGCATTTTTGCTTTTTAATACCTATTGGTTCACTTGACTCCTTGTTTCATATTTGACGGCAACTTAAGATTTTTCACTTAAGCTTTAACTGTGAGTATTTGTCCAACATTCACTACCAAACAGATATTGCACCTCTCATGCTATTAATAGATATTCATTTGTCTCTTTTACATCACAGATGCATCATGGAAGGCATTGTACCCTCCAGTATAGACATTGCCTGTTCCAAATACGCAGCCCATGATACATAAATGCAGTGCAGAGTCAAGAGTAGTTATTTGACCAATGATTCATTTGCTTGCCTCCACTATCATGCTCAAGGATGATGAGCAGCATAAACCAGTAATGCCATTATCCCTGCTTACTTTGTGAAACTGTAACTGGGTTTCTTGAATGTTTCACTTTGATCATAATCAAGCATTGCAATAATTACTATTTATTTCTTAAAATTTTTATTGGGATTTTCTAAGAGTTTCACTTGGAAGTACGAGCTTTTGGGTGGGTTAGGCTTTTTTTGTTGCTTGATAAACTTTTACTTCCTTTTTTTTACTTCATAAACATATGAATTCAATAAATTTTAAAGTATAGAATTCAAATTTAATTACATCTTCAAGTCAAATGTGATATTTCAATGTGACCTTCTTGGCTTTCCAATTTCTGGGTTATGATTCACGTTTGTCGAGAACATTGAAATTATAACTTTAGATATGTTTTTATTGAAAAAGTTAAAATTTATGTATGCAGATCTTATCTGACAATGGTTATGCTTTTTCCCAGCTGAACTATTTCCAGGTCGGACAGATTTGCAGTGTCGCAGCCGCTGGAAGAGAGTTCTCAACCCTGAGCTAATAAAAGGAACCTGGACCAAGGAGGTAGAGTCCATCATCCTCCGTTTCTTCTATGTATAATGCCACTGCACCATATTTTATAAGTTGCTTTAGTGAATCTGCTATTAAATATGCAGGAAGATGACCTTATTATTCAACTAGTTGAAAAGCATGGTTGTAAGTGGTCTGTCATTGCAAAGTCCTTGCCAGGTCGTATAGGCAAGCAATGTCAAGACAGGTAATGTGGCAATGTTCTGGTATAATTTTTATATTAAAAGAAATAAAATTTTTGGAAGCTCTTCTTTTTGGAACTAATAATCCTCATGTTTTTCAGCCGTTTTCTGTTAGAACTAGTCTAATAGTTCTCAAGACATGATACAGATTGTTTAATATATGTATCTTAAATATATAATGTTAAATTCTCCTAAGCTGAGGTTCTATCTTCGATACAATTTTAGAAATTAAACCAAACAGGACTTAGTAAATTAATTTTGTCAAGAAATTAGATATGAAAAGTTACTAAAGTTTCTGAACCAAAACTCCAATGTACCCCCTTTTCAATCAGACTATATGCAGATTTGGACAAGTGATTCTAGTGATATTGTCTGCTCTGAGTTTTTTCATTTACTATTTGAAAACCCTACATGTTAAGTTTATAGAGTAGTTAATCATTCATAGAAATTGCTGGTTAATTAAGATCTGCATAGCTAAACCTGTATATGAAGGATGAGGCTTGTTGTTCAAGTTTGCATGTCTTGGGAGCTGCAGATTCTTCACGTTATAGATTTTCTTGTACAATTGACTTTGACTGTTGTAAGAGATCACAGCTTAGTTTCTTCGAGAGTCATCTTTAAAATAGAAGAGCTACTAGCTCACAGTTCATCTAAAAAGGCAATAGGATGATAGGCTGAATTGGCTGGGTTTGAAATTTGCAGAAACTGAAATGGGATGTGCTGAAATTACATATTTGGAATATTTGTCAGTCTCAAGTTTCTTATTTTGAATGCTAGAAAATATCAATATTTTTATTATTTTCTATATTAATATTCCCTATTTTTATCAATATTTGTCGTCCATTGTCTTTGTTTCTGTCATGCATATCTTCATAAAATATGAACATGTAATAATATGTGAATTTATCATTCTATTATCTATTGTTCAACATTCTATAGCAAGGTTTGCCGATCCGATACTATAGGTCATACCAGCTGGTGATTGGTTCAGTGCGGTACAAGTCTGTACCATGCCCTTTTGAGATGTATTGAAACAAGGAGGGGGAGAGGGGGAAAATTAAAGAGAGGGAGGGAGAAGGAGAAGAGAGTGAGAGGCTCGTTCCATACTCGGATAATGCTTGATGGCTGAGATCGTGGCCTAGGTAGTGCAAATCTGACTATAGAGGAGGCTGTGGCAACAGAAAGTTTAGGAAGCCCGGATCTAGCAGCGGAACAAGCTGTGGATGACAAAGAAGATTTGGGGACTGCAGATCTAGCAGTGGTGGAGGTCATGGATGATGGAAATAGGGAGAGGAATGGTTGGTTGGAGAGGGAGGAAGAGAGAGGGAGGGAGGGAGGGAGGGGGAGCGAGAAGAGGAAGAAGGAGAGGGAGGGGGAGAGAGAGAGCGAAGAGAGAGGGCCGAGGAGCTTTGAGCTGTCAACTATCTGGTATGGCGATGAGGACAAAGTGAGAGAGGGGGAGAGAGAGGGAGAGAGAGGGACGGAGAGGGAGAGAGAGGGACGGAGAGGGAGAGAGGGAGCATCAGCCGTTGGCATATGTGGGATGATCGTCGATTGGCGAGGGTGAGATGAGCACGAGGCTGCATGCACTCGAGAGTGACAAGCATAAGAGAACAAATCCTAAACCACTCTATCTTGAATTAGTAGGCTGAATTGTGTTGGTAGCCAATTAGTCCAGGTTCAATATGCCCCGAACTGGTTGTTTGGCATGGTTCGGCAAACCGTGTTATAGTTTGTATGGTAGTGACATTTCTTATTTCATTCATGCAATTTACATGCTTCTCCATATCAGAACTATGGTTCTAAAGTGTACAAGAACTCTCAATCACTTCTATTTGTTATATCATGCATTCGCTAGTTAACTACACTAGAAGGTCTAATGTTTGAAACATCTTCATGCGCTTGAACAAGACTTTATTGTGAAATCATTGCATCTTGCCTTACCTTCTCTCTCTATACACGTGTATGTGAGTGCGCGAATCATTCCAACAAAGTTTGATAACATCACTAGAAGTGGGTATTTGAAACTACACCATAATATTAACCATTAGCAAAGTCACGACATCTACCACCATTGTAAGCTGTTCCAGGTCCTTTTTCTCATGACACCATTCATGTTGTTCTATTCGTATTGTAAAGGTCTTTCACTTCTCTTCCTCATCCTTTGATGCAATTTGACACCTTCTCCTTACTGGAGTTTCTTTCGATCTTTCTTACTCTAGTACCATTTCAAATTGTTCTCTAGAGCTTTATATTGTATGTTATGTGTACTTATCCCTTGCTCTATTATTCCTAGTTTTGCTGCACATACAATTCAGCACTTAGATCTCTTACAGACTCAACATTATTGTCATAGTTTGGCAAAAGGGGAAAAATGACTTTTGGCCATGTAGTGATCAGTTTGATCCCCTAAAATGACAACCTTTCTTCTGCTTTTATTTCCTCTGAATGAGATTGTGTCCCATTTTTTTTATTTGTTTCATGAAATTTTACTTGCATTACAAGTTTTGGTTGGTTGCTGTCTCATAAAAGTGTATTGATTCAAAGATGTTGGTTTCCAATCATACCTTAGTACTTTTAGGAGTTGCTTTGAAAAGTTGGGTGTTTGAAACGAATTCTATAATGCTGCTATTGTTTGAATAATTTTATTAAATTATCATGTTGGAACTTGTCTTGGATATAACAAAAGAAGAAAATGATCTTGCTAGCATATGATTTGAATAATCAGTGGGTCTAGCAGAATTTTGGATGTAACAAAATTTTATGGACATGATGAAAACACAGATTGCGAAGACATCTACAAGTTTATAGGATGTTTACATGTTGTTGGGAAATGGCCCAACTATTTGCTACAGGCTATAGGATTTTTTTCCCTTGGCTAATTCTATCATGGGCTATATATTTTGCCACGATGAGCTTTCCCAAACTCTTTCCTCAAAACTCTGGTATGTTATCTCTCAGGTCTTCTAGATATGTAGCTTAATATAATAACACAATAAGAAGCCCTTTTCAAAAGGAATACTTCAAAACAAGGTTTTGAAAATTAAGATATGTGATGGGCACTTGCTAATGGCTAGTTCAGGCATAAAATGAAGAAGACGGGTATTGTATGTATCAAGTGATACAGTGCCAGCACAGAGTGGTACTTTGATCCTTGCCCCAGAATCTTTCTTGCACATGCTTGCACAATCTCATTTGATCATTACTTTGGCCTCCTTCAGTTCATGTCTTATATAATCTCATTTAGTTTACTGATTTTTTCACATATTTGCATCAGCGTTGTCATCCCTACCATGCTCATTTCATGTTCTTGAATCTTTTTATTGCTCAACAATCTAAAAGCATGATAATGTGGTCTCTATTTCCATATTAAATTTTCCATCAAGTTTCAAGAGTTATGTCTGTTACATGGTCTGCTGTGCCAGTACCTAGCCCCGGACTAGTTGTCTGGTGGCACGGGCCCACGTCGTGTTGTGCCTGGCCTGTACCAACACAGTAGAGGAGGCGGGGGAGAGGGCGAGTAAAGAAAAGAGAGAGGGAGAGAAGGAGACAGGGGGGAAGAGAGAATGAGGGTGGTGGAGGACGGTGGAGGGCCGTCGGAGGCCGGCGTCTCGGGCAGGAGACAGTGAAAGGCTCTGTGGCCAAGAAATAGGTCAGAGTTTGGCCTCTTTTTTTTATTCGCAATTTTTAAGTGAAGTCGGCAAATCGCTTATCGACTTGACTTAAAAATCGCAAAATTAAAAAGAAGCTGTACCCTTATTTCGAATGAAATAGAGGACCGGTCTATTTTCCGCACGGAGGAGCGTCATCCGTACGGCTTGCCAGCCTCCACTGGTTGTATCACCATAATAATGAAATAATCATGCCTCTTATCTTTTGGTATTTGTTGACCCCCTAATGGATTTTGATGAATACAAAACACTAGAGTATAATTCCTTTTATATTAACAATTTATTTAAGGATTTCAGGTGTTTATCTAAGAATATTGTTAAGAATTGTCAAGGCATGTTTCCATATTTTTCAAGGATTTATTGAAGATTTTTTGAGATAAAGAAAACAGATCAGGGACAGCCGAGACGTCTCCGGTTTGTCCCAGAGACGTCTTTGGCACGTAGAGGAAGAACTGGCACGTCTGGAGATGTCCCCGGCACCTGGCGAGGCGTCTCGCAGGGTCGGAGTCGACTCCCGACTCTGCGGAGTCGACTCTCTCAGAGACGGCAGAAAGGCCGATTTCAAGGGATGCGCGCGAGTCGTCTCCGAAGGACGCGGAGTCGTCCCCACGCATAAAAAGCAAACATCCCGAGACGTCCCCAGAAAGCGCGGAGTCGACTCTCTCAGGGATTCCAGAGGACTTGTTTTTCGTTGATAAAACTACGGAGTCGTCCCCAACGTCGCGGAGTCGTCCCCATGCATAAAGCACAAGCATCCCGAGACGTCCCTGTAAAATGCCGAGCCGACTCTCTCAGAAAAACAGAAAAACAAGAAGTCGAGCTGTTCTTCTTCAGAGTCGACCCCAAAAAGCACCGAGTCGACTCCAAACATCGTCAAAAGAATTTTTATACAGCCGAGACGTCTCGCGGTCAGGCGGAGACGTCTCCGGAGCGCCTGGGACGCGACTGACACACTTTTGCAGGTTTGTTTGAATTTCAAACGGTAATATCTTTGTGTCTAACGGATCTATTGCTTGTAGGGCTATAAAAGGGAGCTTTTAAGTGCCTTTAAACAACTTCTCACCAAAAAAAAAACACAAGATCATTCAAGAGAGAAGAAAGAAAAAGAGGTTCAAGGGAGTTGGTGCTTTCAAGAGAAGAAATCAAGTGCATTCAAGTTTTCTTCATCTGATTTCGTGCTCAACTACTCACTCCCACTCGGCATTCAAAGCTCGCATTCAAGCCAACGTGATCCACATCGGAAGAACCACCATTACCCACGCTTCCAACGGCAAAAAGGGTTCTTCCGGTTTTGTTGCTTTTCATTTTTATATTTGCTTTCATAAGAGCTTTTAAATCTTTGTAAAACATTTGATTATTGTGCTTGTTCCAGTCAAGGGACTTGGAACGAGGGATAGGCGTCCCAAGCCTAGGTTAAATTGGGGAATTGTAGGGTTCGTTGTTAGCCCGGAGTAAAACAACGAGTTGGGTAGTGCACTCGGAAAACTACCGGACTGTAATCGCTGATTATCGTGGAAATTTCCAAAGGTGTTTGGGGAGTGGATGTAGGAGCAGTGGAAGCTCCGAACCACTATAAATCTTTGTGTTTGCAATTGACTGTACTTATAACTTTATTCTTACTTTAGCACATACACTTGTGTGTCTTGTTTTAATTAGACAAAAGATTTTAAAACACCCAATTCACCCCCCTCTTGGGTGACCATCTCTGGGCAACAAGTGGTATCAGAGCAGGTGCTCTGTGTATTCTTGAAGACTTAACCGTCTTTGCCAAAGATCAAGATGGCAACACCCTTCAACAATGTCCCTGCTGAGGGGCAGGCAACCAATAGACCTCCACTCTTCAATGGGACAAATTATTCCTATTGGAAGACTAGAATGAGAATTTTTATTCAAGCACAAGATTATGCCTTGTGGAGGGTTATAATTAAGGGACCACACGAACCATCTCACATAGTTAATGGCATTCAAGTTCCCAAACCTGAGGAGGATTGGGATGAGAATGATAGTAGGATGGTTCAACTCAATGCTAGAGCCATGAACTCATTGTTTTGTGCTCTAGATGTAAATGAGTTTAATAGAGTCTCCACCTGTAGTTCCGCCAAGAAAATATGGGATAGGCTTGAAGTTACCCACGAGGGTACCAATCAAGTCAAAGAGTCTAAAGTGAACATTCTAGTTCACAAATATAAGTTATTTAAGATGGAACCCAACAAAACTATTTCATGCATGTTCACACGCTTCACTGATATAATAAATGGTCTAAAGAATTTGGGTAAAACTTACACTAACTCAGAACTTGTGAGGAAAATTCTCAGGTCCTTGCCAAAAGTTTGGGAAGCGAAGGTCACGGCGATCGTAGAAGCTAAAGACCTCAACACGTTGGCACTTGAACAACTATTGGGCTCATTGATGACGCATGAGCTTACAATGAAGCAACATGAAGAAGATGTGCCAAAGAAGAAGACAATCGCCCTCAAGGCTACTTCAAGTGTTTGTGAAGAAGAAAGCAGTGAGAGTGAAGAGGAAAGTGAAGATGAAGACTTGGGATTAATAGTAAGGAAGTTCAAAAAATTCATGAGAAGAAAGAACCCTTTCCAAGAAAGAAGTTTGGAGGGAGAAATGATTGGAAAAAGGAAAAAGAAAAAGAAAGAGACCCAATCATATGTTATGATTGCAAAAGACCGGGACACATCCGCTCCGAATGCCCTCAACAGAAGAAGCACTATGGAAAGAAGAAGAAGAAGGCGTTGAAAGCAACTTGGGATGATAGTGACACATCCTCCTCCGAGGAAGAGAAGGAAGAGACCGCCAACTTGTGTTTCATGGCATTCGACGACGATGAGGTATGTCAAAGCTCAAGTACAGATTTTACTTTAGAAGAATTATATGAAGCTTTCCAAGAGCTCATGAGTGATTGTAGTATGTTAGGAGCAAAAAATAAAGAATTAAAGGCCTCCAATCAAAAACTAAAGGATGACATTAAAAACCTATTGATTGAGAAGGAGAGCTATGAAAATGATAACATCATTGACCTAAAGGATAAAAATTCAAAACTTAGCATTGAAAATGAATCGGCAAAAACACTCATTAAGGAATTAAGTCTAAAAGTCAAATTCCTACTCAATAGTAATACCTCACTTGCACAAAATGTTGAATCCCTTAAAAATGATAAGGAAGAATTGGCTAAAGAAAATTTGGACCTTAAAGATGAGGTACACAAGTACAAACCAATTGTGCAGAAATTTACACATAGCTCTGAAAAATTAAATCTTATTCTATCCAATCAAAGAGCTGTTTTTAATAAAGCCGGATTAGGATACAAAACTAGCAAACAACAAAAATATCTAAAGAACTTTTTTGTGAAAGCAAAAGATATCAAAACTGAAAAACCTACATGCTTTCATTGTGAGAAAAGTGGACATAAAGCTTATTCTTGCATTCAAATTCAAACTAACAAGAATACATTTGTAAAGCGTAAAAACACAACTAAAATGTGGGTGCCTAAGGGAACCAACTACACTAACCAAGAAGGACCCAAGAAAACTTGGGTACCTAAGAGCTTCACATGATTATTTTGCAGGTATGCCTTGCAGCCGAGAGCAAAAAGAGAATGTGGCATCTTGATAGCGGTAGCTCAAGGCATATGACCGGTGACGAGAGTCTTTTCGTCACTTTCAAATCAAAAGGAGGAGTAGTCACATTTGGAGACAATGCTAAAGGTCAAATCATTGGCGTTGGTAAAATCTCCATATCACCCTCCTCATTTATTGACAATGTATTGTTAGTTAATGGATTAAAACATAATTTATTAAGTATAAGTCAATTTTGTGACAAGGGGTTTAAAGTGTCATTTGAATCTTCCCTATGCATAATTAGTAGTCCAATTGACAATGAGATCATACTTATGGGACATAGGCGTGGAAATGTTTATATGGTAGATCTTGATGATCTCACCATGAAAGATGGCCAATGTCTTGTAGCCATGGATGCCAAGGTCAATGAGACTAGCTGGTTATGGCATCGTAGGTTAGGGCATGCTAGCATGGATTTAATTTCTAAAGTGATTACAAAAGATCTAGTCAAATGACTACCAAAAATAGACTTTGAAAAGAACAAAATTTGTGCTGCATGTCAACTAGGAAAACAAACAAGAAGTTCTTTCAAGTCTAAGAACATAGTTTCAACATCAAAACCCTTAGAACTAATTCACATGGATTTATTTGGACCCACTAGAACTGCTAGTCTATGGGGTAAGAAGTTTGGTCTTGTAATTGTTGATGATTTTTCACGTTTTACATGGGTTTCATTTCTTGCCCACAAAGATGAGTCCTTTCCCGCTTTTATCAAGTTTCATAATAGGATTTCGAATGAACTTAATCTTAAACTAAAAGCAATTAGGAGTGATCATGGTACCGAGTTTGAAAATCAGCATTTTGAAAAATTTTGTGAAGAAAACGGTATCAATCACAATTTCTCGGCTCCTAGGACACCCCAACAAAATGGGGTGGTAGAAAGAAAGAATCGCACACTAGCAGATATGGCTCGTACCATGTTGTGCGAATCGGATCTACCAAAGTACTTTTGGGCTGAAGCAATAAATACTGCTTGTCATATTTTAAACCGTGCTTTAGTTAGATCTATCTTAAAGAAAACACCTTATGAGTTGTTGAAAAATAAGAAGCCCAATATAAGCTATTTTCATGTTTTCGGTTGTCGCTGCTTTATTTTAAACAATGGAAAGGACAATCTAAGTAAATTTAGTGCTAAATCAGATGAGGGGATCTTCTTAGGTTATTCCTCATCTAGTAGAGCATACAGGGTCTTCAACAAGAGAACTCTCGTTGGTGAAGAATCCATTCATGTTGTTTTTGATGAAGCTAATGGAGATCTTCTAGAAAAGAAGAAGATGGTGATGCAGGTATACTTGAAGATAGAATGAAGGAATTCTCCATACAAGACAAACAACATGAGGATGAAATCAAAGAAGATACAATTCAGCAAGATGAAGAAGATCAATCTCCAGCGAGAAATCAAGATCTTCCTAGGGAATGGAGGTATGCACATGGTCATCCAAGGGATCTAATCCTTGGTGATCCTTCACAAGGGATAAGGACAAGATCCTCTTTAAGAAACACTAGTAATTATCTTGCATTCGTTTCACAGATAGAGCCTAAATCACTAGAAGAAGCCGAAAAAGATGAAAATTGGATAAATGCTATGCAAGAGGAATTAAACCAATTTGAAAGAAATCAAGTTTGGACTCTAATGAAAAGACCCCCTAATGTTTCAATTATAGGCACCAAGTGGGTATATAGAAATAAACTAGATGAAGATGGAATAGTAATAAGAAACAAAGCTAGGCTAGTAGCCAAAGGATATAATCAGGAGGAAGGAATAGATTTTGATGAAACTTTTGCTCCTGTTGCTAGGTTAGAGGCTATTAGACTACTTTTGGCACATGCATGCTTCATGGATTTCAAACTCTATCAAATGGATGTAAAAAGTGCCTTTTTAAATGGTTATATAATGGAGGAAGTTTATGTAGGACAACCTCCAGGTTTTGAGAACCACTTACATCCAGATTATGTTTTTAAATTGCATAAAGCATTGTATGGACTTAAGCAAGCCCCTAGGGCATGGTATGAAAGATTAAGTAATTTCCTAATTGAAAATAAATTTAAAAGAGGAAATGTAGACAAAACACTCTTCATTAAAAGAAAAGGGAATGACTTATTGCTTGTGCAAATTTATGTGGATGATATAATTTTTGGTGCTACTAATGATAGTCTTTGTCAAGAGTTTGCTAAGCTTATGCAGGGAGAATTTGAAATGAGCATGATGGGTGAGCTCAACTTCTTCCTTGGGCTACAAATAAAACAATCAGAGGAAGGCATCTTCATCAGTCAGTCCAAATACATCAAGGAAATGTTGGAGAAGTTCAAGATGAAGGATGCAAAGAAAATCAGCACACCCATGGGCTCAAGTTGCAAGCTTGACAAAGATGAAAAAGGTAAAAGTGTAGACTGCAAATTGTACAGAGGTATGATAGGATCTTTACTTTACCTTACTGCTAGTAGACCAGACATATTATTCAGTGTTTGCATGTGTGCTAGATACCAAGCATGTCCTAAGGAATCACACTTGCAAGCTGTTAAAAGAATATTCAGATATCTAGTAGGGACATCTAATGCAGGCTTATGGTATTCTAAACAATCTGATTTAAATTTAATTGCTTATTCCGATGCTGATTTTGCCGGGTGCAAACTCGACAGAAAAAGCACAAGTGGTACTTGTCAATTCTTGGGTGCTAACTTGGTTTCTTGGTTTAGCAAGAAACAGAATCAGTTGCATTGTCCACAGCTGAGGCTGAGTACATTGCAGCCGGAAGCTGTTGTGCCCAAGTTCTTTGGATTAAGCAACAACTTGAAGATTTTGGTATCAAAATGGACAACATACCAATTAGATGTGATAATACAAGCGCAATTAATTTAACAAAAAATCCTGTCCAACACTCTAAATCAAAACACATAGAGATTAGGCATCACTTTATAAGGGATCATGTGCTGAAAAATGATGTATTGATTGAGTATGTATGCACTGAAAATCAATTGGCCGATATCTTTACAAAGCCCCTTTGTAAAGATAGGTTCAATTTTTTAAGGAATGCTTTGTGCTTGTATGATCCTAACAAATAGATTGAACTTGTAATGCAATGCTTTGTAAGCTCTAGAGATACATATGAATGCTACTCAAACTAATAATACACTTCAAGGTCACATATAGTAAACCTAGTGCCTAATAAGTGAAAACATGAATCTATCAAAGTTAGATGACGAATTGTTTGACTTTCCGGAGGATGGTTACCCTCCCTTGGACTCTTCATGGAGATATTTTCAGAGCCTATTTCATAGGCATTCGAAATTTGGTCAAACATTCCTCATTTCAATATTGATAATTCAAAAATCATTATCAAACTTTTATAGGATGTATTATTAAGGGGAAGGATCACAAGCAAGCTCACTCTATATTCACCAAAAGAAATCACACTGATTATTGTAGTTGAATAAAACAAATTGGGAAAAGATAGAAATCATTCTGAAATTTTTCAGTGCTGGAGACGTCTCTGGCAAATCACAGAGACGTCCCCCCGGCGAGACGTCTCGCATTAGTCGCGGAGACGTCTCGGGGACCGAATGAAAGTTTTTAAAATAGGTCGAAACAGCTCGAGCCGTCCCGAGCTGCCTTCCTTCGTCCCCAATGAAAACCGAAACCCTAGCCTCCATCTTCTCTCCACCACAAACCAAACCAAAATCTCTCTCCATTTTCCTAGATTTCCAATCCATGGCACCTAAGAAAGCTAGGCGAACGGGTGGGAGGCATCCTAGGGTAGCAAATGACGACGAAGAACGGAGGGAAGAGCCCTCCGCGCCGTCTCCTCCGGTTGCTCCGCCAACCGTGACCCCCTCCTGTGCGAATCGCACAGTAACCACAGGTAGATACATAGATTTTCAGTTTCTAGCTAGTGAGGGGTTCTCTATTGGAGAGAGACTCCGTGCCCAAGGTTGGGAACATCTATGTTCCCTAAATATGTCAACCTATCCCGGCCTAATGAGAGAAATTTTTAGCAATATGGCCTTAGGGAACTCGGGGTACACCGGATATGTCCGAGGCACATTGGTAGAGATCAATGAAGACATTTTATCTAGTGTGTTACAAATACCCAAGTACGGTGAGGCTCCGACCTCACATCCCCAAAGGGAGATTGCCCTAAACCTAATTTTAGGTAGAGAGGACTGCGGTCCTCTTGACATAGTTAAGTCCCAAGACCTCAATGCCGAAATGAGATTGCTTTTGAGCATAGTTAACCGGGTCTTGTTTCCAAAAACCGGTCGCTTCGATTTCGTTTCGGAGCGAGACTTAGCCATCATGCACCAAATCTTGCTAGGGATTCCCCTAAACCTCCCTAGGCTCATGATGAACTACATCTCCATATGTCATAGGTATTCTAGATTTAGCATACCATATGGGATGGTCTTCACCCTACTGTTCAAACACTTTAAGGTTCCAATCCCTGAAAATGAGCCAGAAAAACCTTTAAGAAACACTGATTATTACAATGAGAGCACATTACATAGGATGGAGTTTCACAAGAAAGATGGGTCTTGGGTTAAGGTCTCTAAAAGAAAATCCCAAACCACAGAGCCTGAGATCCAACATCAGGAGCCTGACCACCTCTCTCCTCCACATAGCCCTATGGCCTTTTCTGATGTACCTTCCAGTTCGGCTGGACCATCCACTTCAGTGCCTCCTCCTCCAGCTAGTGGATCATTGTCCTTATCAGATGAGCAGATGCACACCCTAGCATCCGTGATGTGCCAGCAGATGAGGGAAGAGATGAGATCAATAATCTCTGCTGAGTTAGCTCCCATCCGCACCTCAAATGAAGCACTCCTAGAATAATTGAAGGAGATCAAAATTCAGATGGAAGCTATAGGGTCAGAATTGGTTCGTGTGGCAACAAACCAAACTATAAGATCAATGGAGATACAGGCTGAATTGAAGATCATATCGGATGGTCTTCAAGAGTTGACGAGCCCTGAAGGCAATGTGGGCAGTGTGGCTGCCCAACTTAGAGGAAGGATTGACAGGGCAACTCATGAGTTTGAAGCACTAGTGACAGCCCTCAATCAATCTCAGGGAGATCACTTCAGAAGCCTAATGGATGCAATAAATGGATTTATAGAGGCTGCTGCTAGGGCTATTGAGCGTGGTCGCCGGTGAGGGACATTTTGTGGACATCTAGGGTTCATCTTTTTGTAAAACCCTAGGCTTATTTGAAACTTCTTCTTTTGTATTAGCAATCAATACTTGTAATGGCCTTTTATTCTTGTAATGGTTTTCTTTTTATCCTTGTAATGACTTCAAATGATTGCAATGATATATGAATGTCATACACTTCCTTTTGAATCTTGGTGCATGTTTCTAATTCTGTGATGTGCCATGAGAATGTTCAAATTTGACAATGTGCAACCACTTTACTATTTTGCCAACTTGTCAATGCATATGAAACAGGGGGAGCACAACTTATATTCACTGCATTCAAAAGGTCTGAAATGAATTTCAAACCAAAGGGGGAGTAAAATGAATGCTGAATTCATGGATGGCAATAACTTGGAAATCATTGATTGTTTCATTATAATATGAATGCTGAATTCTAATAGGCATCGTGCTTTAGGCACCCAAGGAAAATTTGTCCCCTTCATTGTTGATGACAAAAAGGGGGAGTAGAACCAATATATGGAATGCAAAATACAAAATTTACACTCATACTTAAAATTGAATTAGAAAAGATAAAATTGAAGAATATTGACTTTAAGACAATTGCCCTTCTGGAAAAGAAAGGGGGAGTCAAAAGTATTTAGCTTTCAATTGTCTTATTTCATTAATTTACATTTTAACTTGATTCAAATCTAGTTGATATGCCAAAATTGCTCAAGAGCTACTAAGATCATTACTTATGCATAAGGATAGAACTGAAAGTTGACTATATTGAATTATGCATACTGTATCTAGCTCTAACCAAAACACAATACTTGTACATCTGAACAAATACTGTGTATATGTTTAAATTTTAAATTTTGCATATACTCAGTGTTTTGTCATCATCAAAAAGGGGGAGATTGTTGACCCCCTAATGGATTTTGATGAATACAAAACACTAGAGTATAATTCCCTTCATATTAACAATTTATTTAAGGATTTCAGGTGTTTAACTAAGAATATTGTTAAGAATTGTCAAGGCATGTTCCCATATTTTTCAAGGATTTATTGAAGATTTTTTGAGATAAAGAAAACAGATCAGGGACAGCCGAGACGTCTCCGGTTTGTCCCAGAGACGTCTCTGGCACGTAGAGGAAGAACTGGCACGTCTGGAGACGTCCCCGGCACCTGGCGAGGCGTCTCGCAGGGTCGGAGTCGACTCTCTCAGAGACGGCAGAAAGGCCGATTTCAAGGGATGCGCGCGAGTCGTCTCCGAAGGACGCGGAGTCGTCCCCACGCATAAAAAGCAAACATCCCGAGACGTCCCCAGAAAGCGCGGAGTCGACTCTCTCAGGGATTCCAGAGGACTTGTTTTTCGTTGATAAAACTACGGAGTCGTCCCCGACGTCGCGGAGTCGTCCCCATGCATAAAGCACAAGCATCCCGAGACGTCCCCGTAAAGTGCCGAGCCGACTCTCTCAGAAAAACAGAAAAACAAGAAGTCGAGCTGTTCTTCTTCAGAGTCGACCCCAAAAAGCGCCGAGTCGACTCCAAACATCGTCAAAAGAATTTTTATACAGCCGAGACGTCTCGCGGTCAGGCGGAGACGTCTCCGGAGCGCCTGGGACGCGACTGACACACTTTTGCAGGTTTGTTTGAATTTCAAACGGTAATATCTTTGTGTCTAACGGATCTATTGCTTGTAGGGCTATAAAAGGGAGCTTTTAAGTGCCTTTAAACAACTTCTCACCAAAAAAAAAACACAAGATCATTCAAGAGAGAAGAAAGAAAAAGAGGTTCAAGGGAGTTGGTGCTTTCAAGAGAAGAAATCAAGTGCATTCAAGTTTTCTTCATCTGATTTCGTGCTCAACTACTCACTCCCACTCGGCATTCAAAGCTCGCATTCAAGCTAACGTGATCCACATCGGAAGAACCACCATTGCCCACGCTTCCAACGGCAAAAAGGGTTCTTCCGGTTTTGTTGCTTTTCATTGTTATATTTGCTTTCATAAGAGCTTTTAAATCTTTGTAAAACATTTGATTATTGTGCTTGTTCCAGTCAAGGGACTTGGAACAAGGGATAGGCGTCCCAAGCCTAGGTTAAATTGGGGAATTGTAGGGTTCGTTGTTAGCCCGGGGTAAAACAACGAGTTGGGTAGTGCACTCGGAAAACTACCGGACTGTAATCGCTGATTATCGTGGAAATTCCCAAAGGTGTTTGGGGAGTGGATGTAGGAGCAGTGGAAGCTCCGAACCACTATAAATCTTTGTGTTTGCGATTGACTGTACTTATAACTTTATTCTTACTTTAGCACATACACTTGTGTGTCTTGTTTTAATTAGACAAAAAGTTTTAAAACACCCAATTCACCCCCCTCTTGGGTGACCATCTCTGGGCAACAGTATTTATTTTTGATAAGGAATTCGTTTGTAGTTGTATCACCATTGAAACAACAATCCTTATACTATTTTCTAGTTCTGTTGGTTTATAGCTTTTTTCTTGAAAGCTTCTTATAGTTCATTTTGGCATGCTCTTTATATATGCAACATAGCATGCAAAATTCAGCAAGAGAGGCAAGCTAAAAAGTAAATCAATTAATATTGCAATTCCTCAGATTTTTGACTTTCATGATATCATCATGTACCAAAAATTCATCGAAATTTAAGTTTATTTATTCTGGAGCTAGTTCTGCTGTCATATATCAGTTTCAAGAAATAATATCATGTCATGAGATGCTTGTATCTTGTTCTCAAAGCTGGAGGTTGACTATTTCTTTTTTAGGTGGCTCAACTACTTGAACCCTGCAATAAACAAGGATGCATGGACAAGAGAGGAAGAGGAGGTTCTAGTTTGTGCCCACCAAATATATGGAAGCAAATGGGCAGAAATAGCCAAGTATTTACCAGGAAGGTACTGCTATGGTTGTTAGTATCTAGAAAGGCTTGCAATTCTTGTCTTTCATATATATTATATTTCTTTCTTTTGATATTACTGAGATGTTCTCGGCTTATTGTTGAAGTTTGGCAAAACATCATCTTTGTTACAAAAATAATGATCACCCTACTTGGATATTTTGTATCAATGAGTCTCAAGGTTTAAAAGCATTTTGACAGAGTGTCGCAAGCATACTTGATATACAGTTAAGTAAAACAAAAATACTTATAGACTTATAATTCTCCATCTCAATTTTTTTGATCTTATTGCTGGAAAAAAAATGTCTGCTTCAATGGGCAACAAATTATGAATTTTTTTTTAAGTGATTACAGCAGAACTTGTCAAATACTGGTGACTTGGCCCTTAGAGATATGAACAAAAATTTAAAGATACCAGTATCTCAAGTTTGCGAAAATGCAAGCCAAGTGACAGTGATGGTACTGCTGATATCAACAGAATTCTTACTAAACCTCGACATTTTGAGAGTGGAAATTTTGGTTCCTTGCCTCATGCACCTTGAACTTGATAATATGAGCTATCAGCAGCTTCCACTCTTTAAGCAAAAACATGACTAGTTAATTTAATTTGTGGTATGGCAGCTTATATACCCATAGATGATTTTAGCTGATTGGGTAGTGTTTTTTAGACAAATGGGTGATTAGAAATTCTTTCAGTATTTAGAAATCATTTAGATATGTAATTATCAGTTAGAAATTAACCTTGAATGAGTTGCAGTGACGTGTTCTTCTGTGAGATGTCAATTTACTTTTGTCAAAATTTAGCATGCTGCATTACCCTCTCGAGTATCTATCAACTTTTTTTTTTTTGTTTTTTATTATCAGGACGGGTATCTTCATAAAGAGTCATTTGAAATCTTCTGTCAAGAAGAGATTGGATTCATTTTCAGAATCAGGGTTTATTGAACAACCTCTTGGGGCTGTTGCTCTTGATTTGAACAGTGATATACAGAGTGTAGAATGTCCAAAAGGAGAACCTCTGAAGAGATATGCTGATGATTTTATATCACATGATTGGAAACTAAATGCAGGCAGTTTTAACACTTCCAATGTGGGTTTGGGTCATCAGAATATCAGCCCAAAAGAGCAGTTTTTGGATGTGCAGTCCACGTTTACAGGAGATTCCAAGTGTTTAAGAGCGGGGAATATACATACACTGCCAGAGGATTCCAAACACTTACACAAAGTGGTGGAACCAATTACAGAAGATTCTAAGTGTACGACACCAGGGGAAACTAATTACGAACCTTTGAAGAGTTTACAGCAGAACTTGTCAAAGTCTGGTGACTTGGCCCTTAGAGATGTGAACAAAAATTTAAAGGTACCAGTATCTCAAGTTTACAAACATGTAAACCAAGTGACAGTGACGGAACTGCTGATATCACCATAATTCTCACTACACCTCAACATTTTGATGATGGAAATTGTGGTTCCTTGCTTCATTCACCTTTGCAGTTGATGGATGGAGATGTTTGCCTTTCAAGTGAAAAGTTATCTAAATCTAAGAATCATATTCAACCTACACCCAGTCCCATTCATTGTTCTACAACACTAGACCTTTCTTTAAGTCTTTCTTGTATTCCAAGCAGCCCAGAGCCTATTGTAAGAAGTGCAGCAAAAAGTTTCAAAAGAACTCCTGTTTTGCGAAAACAAGGACACGAGTTTTAAACAGTTGTTTCTAGAAAAGTCAAAGATGGAAACTGTTGGTGCAAAATATTCTGATGGCATGAGCAACTTTTCATGGAAGGCTGAAGGTTTTAAGGATGTTTTGGGGTCTGAATACATGCATCAGATAGGAAGCAACAACCATTTTGATCTCAACAAAACTGTTCGCGTAACTGGTGACCAGCTTTGCTCCTCTCATAATTTCTTAAAACATGAAGACTCTGGTGCTACAAAATCTGTGGAAGAAAGTTTAGAAGGAGTGTTCGATATGGAGTGGGATCTATCTTTGTGATTTATGTAGCTTTACACAAGGTTCAACTACGACCAGCAACAGTAAGATGTTACTTAGATTTATTCCAAAGGCATATGCATATATTAGGTAAACAAGATGTTACCGCTTTTTTTTGTCTTAACATATCCTTTTGATATAGACATTTTCCCTTTGGCATGTCCTGTATTTCAATTTTCAATATTAAACTGCCAGATATTATTTTTTGTGCATTATCAGCACACATTTTACATATCATATCTCACTAGTTTCAGCAAATATAAATTGCCATGGATCCTCATAACATCACAGTGGCAGGTCCATATAACATGAACTTAGGACCAAATTTCTTCTTGGCAAAATCCTCATGGCGAGACAATTGTCCTCAGTCTTCTGTAAATTCAAAGACATTAATGAGGTGGCTAACCAACTTGTCAGCTGCCTTTGCATTGCTGTTTATTTATTATCTAAATAGACTACTAGGTATTGAAACAAGAAGCAGGTATTGAAGTAAATCCTCTCTCTGAATGCTAATAGATCTGTGAGGGGGATTTGCCAAATAGTGGCTGTTATAGCATTGTTTTTAATATATTGTTTAGATTGTCTAGATTGATGCGGCTGAAGAGAAACTTATCGGGCTTTAATTTATGTTGAGCTGCAAGCTGCACTGTGCTATTTCTTGTATTGTTGTCAGCATGTTGGAGGGATATGAAACATTAACCCTGATCTTTGTTCTTACCGATATCTGAAGCTCAACTGAAATGTAGAAATCACAGGCAAAGACAACAAAAGGAAGCCTAGTAATTTCTAACCAGTATCCACTGGGAAAATATAATTTCAAAGATATGCAAACATATGCAAAGTATATGATAAAAATCATGATGGATGGTTTTGATCTCAACATATTTTTTCTTATTATTTTTAATCTTATCACATATATTGTTAGATGTGCCAGATGAAAAATGAACTCTCGGGTTGATTGGTAACTTTTTAATTTTTCCTTTTGAGGCATGAGAGAGTTTGTCAAGCCAAACTGAGTGAATTTGTGAGAACCCAGCCCTTCTGACTATCTAAGACTGAGCCATAGTCCCATGGACCATCGAGAGACCCAGCTTGATTTGCGAATGCAGTGGCAACATTGCAAGAAGGGAAACGAGTGTATCCCCCTCCAAAAGAGGAGGAACGGGCACGAAATGCTCAACATGCGTGTGATTGCTGGAGCCATTGGCATCTTTCCTCATTTTAACCCTTCTCGTCTCTATTTCGCCACCACCACCACTGATCTCCCTATTGGCCTCACACTCTCGCTAGTCCCCTCCAATCACTAGTTCATCAAAAATAAAATCATTTAATGGTTCAGAATGCACCTTGTCCTCACAAACCATGAAGCACAATTTTGCTGCTTTTGAGGTCTTCTCTTCTGAACTAGATTCATCGTTGTCACTCCAAGTAGCGTCCACTGCCTTTTCTCTTGGGTTTTTTAGGGCCTTCTTTAGTATTGGATAGTCGGCTTTAAAATGGCCAGGCTTCTTATATTCATTGCATACAAGTGGTTGTTCTTCCTCCTCTTATTTGCTCGGCTCCGCTTAGCTAAAGGCCTTCTTCCTTGCCTTCTTTTTCTCATGAATCTACTAAATTTCTTTGTTATTAAAGTCATTTCTTCATTCCCTTCTGAATGATCAGACCCTTCACTCTCTTTTTCTTGTTGAACTGTTGACTTAGGAGCGACGGTCCTTTTTTCTTTGATTCATTTTCTTCTAGGTTCTACTTTATGGATAGTTCGTGAATCATCAACAAGACTAACAGTTCTTCTAGAGGAAGGGTGTTAAGGTCTTTTGCTTCTTGGATAGCTATAACTTTAGCCTCCCACATTCTCGGTAGTGACATGAGAATCTTTCTTATCAAATTACTATTAGTATATGATTTTCCAAGACATTTAAGATTATTAATAATACTAGTGAAGTGAGTAAACATATCGAAAATTGACTCACTAGACTCCATTCTAAACAATTTATAATTATGTACAAGCATATTAACTTTAGATTCCTTAACATGGTTAGTACCTTCGTGAGTTATCTCTAGCCTATCCTAGATTTTGTTAGTAGACAAACAAGTTGAAATCTGATTGAATTCATTAGCATCCAATGAGCAATTCAAAACATTCATGAACTTAGGATTTAACTGTGCCATTTTCTTATCTGATTCATCCCATTCTCCTTCGGATTTAGGAAGAGACGCACCATCAATTATTTTTGTGGGTGTGTGAGGTCCATTAACTATGACACTTCACATGTCGTAGTTTAGTACTTGAATAAAAATGTGCATGCGTGCTTTCCAATAAGTATATTAAGCCATTGAAAAATGGAGGTCTATTTATGGATTGTTCCTCAGATAGAGAGATTCAAACAGTGGCTGCCATAGCTCTTTAACTCTTGACGGTTAGGTCAATGAATGGCTTGAGTACCAGGGCCCTGATACCACTTGTTGCCCAGCTATACAACCCAATAGGGGGGTGAATTGGTTTTTCAAAATTTTTTGCTAAATGCAGTAGAATTAAATACTTAATGGAAGAAGATAAACTTTAGCAATAAACTAATAAGCAGATATGCTAAAGATAAAAGCAAGTAAAACAAACAAGGCAAATACAAAAAAAATATAGTAGTTCGGTGCCAACCCTGCACCTACATCTACACTCCCCAAGACTCTTTTCTTGAGAATTTCACTATAATCTATAATCCAGATTATAGCCTAGTTATTTTTGGGTTCACAACCAAATCCAGTTGATTTGTCTAGGTCAATCAACGAAAATCTACAATAAAGAGAGGCAATTGGAACTTGAGGATGAAATGCGACCGAAGCACCCGCAACTTTTTGAAGACTCAAGTATGCAATTTTGAGGACAATTTTTTTTAAGAAGGGAAGAATGACCAACCTTAATTTGCCGTAGGATAGCTGGGTAGAACTTATCCCAGCTAGCCGCTGCAAGGGAGGGCAAGGCCATGCAATTTCACTGAGGCTCCACCCCCTTCTTTCCTTTTCGGCCAATCTCTTTGCTGGCAAGTCTCCAATCTTGAAAGGACAACACAAGGAGATCAGTCTCGTCCTTCTATTTCTTCTCCTTGTCCAATTGCCAACACCACCACAATCTTCTCTCTTCTCCTCTTCTTCTCTCCTCCCTTTCTTTCCTCTTCCTTTCTTTACTTGGGCTCACCATGCCCTATTTTGAGACGCCAGATCTACAACCTCAAGCTCGTTGGAGCCAAGATTTCCTCCCTCATTCTTTCTCTTTTTGATCAACCCAGCAATGGCCAGAATCCAGCAAAAGGTCACCAAAAATAGACCAAAAAAGGAAAAACATACCAATTCTTTTCACCACCTCACTCTGGTTGTTCCACCCGCAACCTTGTTGCCGAATCTTTGGTTGCTCCTTCGGCTACAACCTTCGGTCCTCCGGCTGCAACTGCGGTCAGCCCGAGGGCCTCCTCCTCGCCTTTGTTCCTTGGTGGGGTAGGCTCACATGCCTCCCTGTTCCTCCCAAGAAAAGAGAAGTGGGCGACAAAGAAGAAAAGAAAGGAAAAAAAGAGAGAAGAGAAAAAAAGAAAAAAAAGGAAAAATAAAAAAAAAAGAGAGGGGAGAGATGATTGGAAAAAAAGAGAAAAAAGGAAGATAGAGAGATCCCATTTTTGGTTCATTCTTTCTCTCTCTACCTGATTTATAGATCTTATTTAAGGGTCCTAGATCGATGTTGCAGTGACCGCTTAGACCAGTCTTTTCTACCTCTTTACCTAGTTTGGACTTGAAGCCTGTTCAAGTCCATTTCAATTTTTTCTTAATTTGTATTTAGATTTTTAAATAGTCGAATATCAATTAATTTATCTTCTTAAATGGTTTTGGACAGGCGCAGCCGATTTGCCCATTTGAGCTTAGTGATCTTTGGGTGAACAAATGTAAGTGACCTCGACACAAACCTTGCTAATTTAATTTATATAAGGTATGAAAATATAAATTATAATGATGTGATTGGACTTGCATTCTTTTTAAATTTTTTTATGATTATGAATAATTCATATTTTAGCATCGTGCTTTACTATAAATGATTTATACATGAATTATCTTCTCTAAAATTATGAAAAAAATGCATGCTACTATGAAATGACATATATGTTGCATGATTATGCATTTCAAACTTTTATGATGCTACTTAGCATTTTTTCAACCTAATTATTTAAGTATGATTTATAGAAAATATGAAATATTTTAAAAGCTCTCAGATAGCCATGACCGCCCCTAGATATGGGGGCCAATCGACATCCTAGAGCTAGCATCTAATAAAAATCACCATTTGCCAATGGGTTAAAGTTGGGAACGATTACGAACTATTATTCCTTGTCGATTATCAAATTGGTCCTGTTATGGGTTATAGTGATTGTAGCACGACAAATCTATGAGCATTGCTTTAATAGATTATGTGGCTAATTAGCAAATATCTGATGATTACAAATATTTTAATTGCACTCAAATTTGGCTTTACGAACTTGCATGATTTGTACATATATGATTGGATTGCTATGATATGGTTTGTTATTATGTCTATGAAATGCTCTATTTTATAATAAAAATTTACTTTTCTAATGGTATGTTTAATCATGTAAAAATTTATGTTTGATCCGATAAGATGGTGCATGGTACTTACTGAGACGTTAAGCTCATTCGTCTTTTTATATTTTTTTAGATAATTTAGGTTGCTTGGAGCGAGGAGGAAAAAATGAAATGACGGATGCTCTAATAAGCTTGAAGCGTAGTAGCAAGCTATTAATAAAAAAAGGGTTTATGACATAAAATTATGGGTTATGTAGCATTGAATATTCAAATGTTGGAATTAGATGCTCTATACCCGCTCCTCTTTGTTTAATAAATAAAAAATCTTATGACCACTTTTATTATTGGCTTATTATACAAATTTTCTATTGTGGGCTTTGTGTTATTGTGGGCAATACCGCGCGATAGGATGACCATGTCTTGCTCTAGATCTGGGGCATGATAGTAGTCATCATCATCCTATAGGTTTTAGCTTTATCACACATCAACATCAGTTTTCTTGTCCCTACCATGGTCATTTCATGTTCTTGAATCATTTTATTGCCCATAATCTGAAAACATGACAATGTGGTCTTTGTTGCCCCTAAATTTTCTTGATGTTTCAAGTGCTATGTGTCAATCATCTGGATATACATTTGACAAGTCTTTATTTTCTCCCGATCTATTTGTAATTTTATATAGTGGATCCATAATAATAGAATAACTGAATCTATATTTCTAGGTAATTAGTCTTGATAGGGAATTCATTTGTAGTTGTATCACCATTGAAACAACAATCCATATACTATTTGCTAAATCTGTTGGTTTTTAACTTTTCCTGAGAACTTCTTAAAGTTCACTTTGACATGCTCTGTGTATGCAACATGGCATGCAAAATTCAGCTAGAGAGGCAAGCTAAAAAATAAACCAATCAATTTTGCAATTTCTTAGATTTTTGACTTCTATGATATCATCAAGACCCAAAAGTTCTATCAAAATTTTTAAGTTTATTTGTTCTGGGGTTAGTTGTGTCATATATCAATTTGAAAAAATATGTTTTCTTTTTGCATACATACCCTTCTAAATATTGAAATTTTAGGATATACTAGAGATTTTTTTTCTAGAAAATCTAAAGCTCCAAAGAAAAGTGGCTTAAAGTATACAGCATAAGGGATGACCTTCTACCACATGGCCGCAGAGGTTATTAATAAGTCTGAAAAGTTCTGAATTTTTTCAATAATTTTGCTTGGGGATAATTGATGGATTCTTCCACCTATCGTGTGCCTTTAAGAGATTCTAATCCTTTTTTATATTCTAATACATGCCCTCATATATGCATCTATAACAATAAATATGATAAGCTATATTTTGATGAAATAAGATATTGTGGTTGTTAAAAATGAAGAAGAATAACGTAGACTAATCTCATGATTAGCAAAAGAACTTCCATAACTCTTTTTGTTATCTAATTGCTTAATCAATCTTTTTCTTGAGAAATATTTTTGCAGAAAACATTGAGGAGCAGGCACTAGACTAAAATCTGAGTGTTAAAACAAATTAAAATAGACAAAAATAAAATTATTGTTTTTGCACATAAACCCTCTTAATTATGTGAAATTGTATGAATACCCTTGTAAAATTGTTATTTGCATATACATTGTTCACTCGTGTTATTTGGTAGTTATTTGTCCTCTCCTCTTTACCATGTTACCAGGAAGCTCCTTTGGATTTATTGTGAAATATATGGAATAGAACTCATTTATTGTGGTTCAAAATCCATGTTGAACTTCTTAATATGAACTATCTAGAGCTTGCACTCTTTAAGCAATTTTTATGTTAGATGGAGGCTAGGTGACTATTGATAGCATATGAGCAGTAAATTTAATTTGTGGTATGGCAGCTTATAACCAACGATATTTACTTTCAGTATGGATAATTTAAAATTCTTTCAGTATTTAGAAGTCATTTAGATACGTAATTATCAATTAGAAATTAACTTTGGAAGAGTTGCAGAGGTGTGCTATTTTCTGTGAGAGACTGTCAATTCACTTTAGTCAAAATTTAGCATGCTGCATGTAATTATCTTTACCTTCTCGGATATCTATCAACTTATTTATTTTTTATTATCAGGTCATATAACTCCACAAAGAATCGCTGGAACTGTTCTGTCAGGAAGAGATTGCATCCATTTTTAGCATCAGGGTTTATTGAACAACCTTTTGGGGCTGTTGCTCTTGATGTGAACAATGCAGAATGTCCAAAAGCAGATCCTTTGAAGAGATATGCCAGCGACGATCGGGAACTAAATATAGACAGGCCTATCACTTCCAATGTGTGTCTGGGTTATCACACTACCAGCCCAAAAGAGCAATATTTGGACTGGCAGTCCATTTCTACAGGAGATTCCAAGTGTTTAAGAGCAGGTAGCATACCTAACTGCAAGAAGATTCTAATGCATAAGCAAAGTGGTGGAATCAATTGCGGAAGATGATTCTTTGCACTACATCAAGGGAAACTAATTACAAATCTCCGAAGTGATTATGGCAGAGCTTGTCAAATTCTGGTGATTTGGCCCTTAAGAGATGTTAACAAAAGTTTAAAGATAGGCAGATAGATAGACTCCTTTCCCGCTGCTAAGGGATTGATGGATCGTTTCACTTGCTACTCATATTGGTGGAAAATGAAGAAAACCAGATCTCACGTACCAGTATCTCAAGTTTATGGGCATGGGACAGTGACGTAACTGCTGCTACCAACAGAAATATTACTGCACCTCGATATTTTCAGAATGGAAATTTTGGTTCCTTATCTTTTGCACCGTTGCAGTTGATGGATGTAGATGGTTGCCTTTCAAGTGAAAAGTTGTCTAAATCAAACAATCATATTCAACCTACACCAAGTCCTGTTCATTGTTCTACACCACCAGACCTTGCTTTAAGTCTTTCTTTATTCCGAGCAGCCCAGTCTCTATTTTAAGAAGTGCAGCAAAGGGTTTTGATAAAACTCCTCTTATGAGAAATCAAGGATGTTAGAGAATTAAACCGTTGTCTCAAGAAAAGTCAGATGGAAACTGCTGATGCAAGATATTCTGCCGGCATTAACAATTTTTCTTGGAGGGCTGAAAATTTTGAGGATGTTTTGGAGTCTGAACATGTGCACATAGGAAGCAGCAACCATGTCAATTGCAACGGAACTGTTTATCTGAGTGGCGACCAGCTTTGCTTCTGTCACGATTTTTTAAAACATGAAGAATCTGATGCTACAAAATCTGTAGAAAAAGGGCCACGAGTGGTCGATGTGGTATGTGCTCTATCGTTGTGATTTATGTAGCTCTCCCCAAGGTTTAGCTGCAACCAGAAACTGAAAGAATAATTTCCTTAGATTTATCCCAAAAGCATATGCATGTATGAACTAAAAAAGATATTATCACTTTTTTCCTTAATATGTCTTTTTAATGGAGATGTATTCCTTTTGGAATGTCCTGTATTTCAATTTTCAATATTAGACTGCTGGATATTAATTTTTGTGCATTATCAGCATGCATTTTACATATTTTATCTCACTAGTTCTAGTAAATATAAATCGCCATGGAAGTCTCAATCAACTAATCATACTGGCAGGTCCCTATCAACATCGACATACTGCAAAATCCTCATGGTGAGCCACATTATCCTCAATCTTCTATAAATTCTAAGACATTCATGAGGTGGCTAACCAGCTTGTGAGCTGCCCTAGCATTCCTGTTTATTTAAATTATTATCTAAATAGACTAATATGCATTGGAACAAGAAGCAAGTATTGGAGTACATTTTCAATAAATGCTAGGAGATCAGCAATAAGGATTTGCCAAATTGTGGGTTTTATAGAATTGTTTTTAATATATTATTTAGATTGTAAGTATTGAAACAAGGAACAAACTTAGCCTAAACACACAAACTCTCTCTATCTCTCTCGTGTATACCGCACAAAGTATATATGGATGCTTGCGAAGTTCTGCCGAAGAGGTTCATTCTCCTCACTCAGGAAATGAGAAAGGGAGTATATTACTTATTCCATATTTTTGTGTTGATTTCTAGCGCAATATATCTTCCTTCTTGTACCTTGCTTATATCGAAATTAATAAAATTCAAGTGGAATCTTCTTATGAAGTCTTTGATTCGTAAGCCTTTTCATTTTCTTGGATACTTCCCATGAATCATTTCTTTTACTTTTTAAAAGATGAGAGGATTCCTAACTTTGGTTTCATGGAAGACTCCAGGAGGGTGAAGTACCATGAACCAAAGGAGGCATATAAAGGCTTATATGCTTCTGTGCATCTTCGTGAGTCAAACGGCCATATAAAATGAAATGTATTAAAATGTTTTGTTGCATTATCATAGAAGAATAAATAGATGATAGAAAATGGTGTACCAAGTGATCCGATCAAAGAAAAGAAAGATTTTCTTTAATCCGCTTAACTCAAATTTCTCGGAAAATAACTAGAAGAAGATAGTAGAATTTCAAAAATAGGGCTTTAAGTCTCCTTTTCTTTTATTAATATTTAGAAAATGAGCTACGTAGCCTATATTTATAATGTGAGATCCGTCCTAGCATAATTTGGATTTCTCTTCCTAAATCTAGTAGAACTCTCTTTCCTAAAATAGACATTACTAGTAAAAATCTTTTAGAAAAAGCTAAAAATCTTGAGAAGGTAGATCTCAACTTTTACAACAATCCTACTTTCTATCGCTTTGTCTATCGCTTTGTCTGATTCTTCTCAAATAGAGAGTTACGCCTGGTCAAAATTTTATCTTGAAAGGAGAGTTTCGCTTTGAAAGACCTGTTTCAGGCTCCAAATGATAGAATTTGGGCTCGATTGCTAGAAAAGTCAACCCTCAAAGAGTTTGGTTAGCTGTGGGGATCCAGACTCAAACCATTTACTTGAGGCTGTTGGAAATTGAGTTGTTTACCATTACGTCAGGATTGAGTTGGATGTGATCTGATGGCTGGACGAGCGGGTTTACAGATCCGATGGGAAGGATCAATGCTAGCTGGAGAAATTATTAGGTAGATCATATCTGAACCTAGTTTCAAATGAATCGGCCTTAAAAGGATGAAATGAATCGGCCTTAAAAGAATGAATTAAATCCACTTAGGATGAATTCATTCTAAAACCACAGTGGACCTAATCCATCAAGTAATTTTCCTGCTAGCTGGACATGTACAAGCGAAATTTTACTCAATATATAGTGGTTTTAAGCAAAAATTTGATGTAAAACTGTTTAGTAATGGACTCCAGCGCATCAAATTTTCTTAATCCAATGGCTTTGACGGTTAGGTCGCCCCATAAAGCATGACATGATACTTCCTCATGAATGAAGATCATAGCACAAGGCAGAAGAAACTTTTAGGTCTGTTGCAGGATTAAGAATGTTTCACAACACGCTTATAAGATTCGACTATAAATCTCCAAAGGTGCATGAAGAGGTGATGATGGGACAAAAACAAATCCCAGAATCCTTCTAATATTGCACTTATTCTCGGCCAAAATGAAGTATCCACATCACAAGGGAGCTAAATCAGGTTCCTTCACATCCATTACCCACAATATTTTTACGTTATACAAGTGTGTAGACAACTGGAGAACTTCGTTGGGAAGAACAAACCTTCTCTCCTTTACAAAACACCCAAGGTTTCTAATTCTGATTAAAAATATCTTTGTATTGCTATTGATAAAGTAACATAACACAGGAAAATCAAAGGGCCATCATATGCCGTTAATATCAACAGTGGAGAAGATTGCCCTGAGTTTCAGTAAAAGATTGGCCAGCATATTTGCCTCCTGTTTTGAGTTTCCTTTCACGAAAGATGTACATAATCATGGACAGTATATAGCTAGATGAAGCTATTCGAAAGCAGTGTCTAAAGCCAATTAAAAGCAAAGGCACCCTCAAAATGGTCAGTTTCAAGTTGTCAATCTCTCAACTAAAAAGGATCTGTGGCTGCTGCGCTTATCTTCATTCATGATCATTAATGCAACAATTGCAAGAGAATGCCCCTACATTTTGTATCACAACATTCTGCCACTTCCATGGCTCAATATTACTAGCACCATCTCTTCTCTTAGATAGTGTTTCATATTCTATACCATTTCATAAAAGACTCCAACCTTAAAATGTTTACATCTAGACACTCCAAACAAAAATAACCATCATAAAATTCTAAAAAGGTTGGAAGTGGATGCCAAATAACTGCACGATCCCAAAAGCTTAAGCTGATAGAGAATGGGCCAACATTGTATATTAGGCTTAACAGGCCTTCTTATGTGTGGTCTGAACCATGCTCGTGAAAAGAAAATTGAGCAAAAGACAGACAAGAATCAGTCCTCAAAGCTTGACCTGATAGAGGATGGGTCAACAATGTAGATTAAGCTTAATATCCCTTTTTAATGTGCACCCTGAACCATCCATGTAGAGGTATAACTGAGTCAAAGACAAACAAGAATCCAAGCTTAAGCTGACAAGGAAGGCTTTATCACCTCCTCCTCATACATGGCTTGGACCATGCACATGAAGAGACAATTGTGTCAATGACAGATAAAAATTAGCACCACAGATAATCAAGGATAATTGATAGATAACAAGTCAGCATTGTATATCAGGGTTAACAGTGGAAATAGTCATACTTCTCAAATATAGTCATTTAATTCAAAATTTAAACTGGTACTAAAATTGGAAGCAAGTAAACAATAAGATAATTGGTTTTCACATATCAACCAAAGAAAAATGAAGGACACATGGAATGTTTGACGGAGAAAAATAATTGCAGGAAACCTCATCTTGACAATGGGAGTCTGTAAATTATGTTGGACCAGAAAAAAAAAAAATTTCTTGCACGTAAAAGTGCACTGAACAGATTTATATACTAGCAAATAATAATGCAAGGTCTTGTAGGGAAAACATCACAACCCGCATGGAATGGACGCAGCAAGTTTGTTGCAATATAACAAGCAAATAATGGCATTAAAACCAAGAAAAACTTGGGCAATGGTGGAAGCAAATATTTGCAAATGCTTCCAAAAGAAGGTGTGCCCCGGAGAGGGGTCACAGGGGTGAGGGAAATAGTAATTTAACAAGAGGAAGGAAAAGGTCCATAAGAGTTGATAGACGGACAAAATAAAAGACAATATAATTTAAGAATGAAAGAAAGGAAGGCTTTCAAGAGATGGACACATTATGCCACCCTCCTCAGAAAATATTGTTGACCCATTGTGTAGCCCTATAAGCTTCTGCCAGGATACATATTAGTGGTGTCACATCAGTTGTGAGATTAATGAGAAGCTTGAGTCAACTTGAGCCTAGCTTGAATTGGGCTTGAATCGACCTCAAGTTCAAACAGGACCAATGTTGAAACCAGCTTATCGGCTCAAAATTAGTTGCAAGCCGAGGTGGAATTAACCTAGTCCTAAAGCTCGAACAGCAAGAGAAGAAAAAGAAATAATATCATTAGTTTCTGCACAAGGCCATATGAAGTCTGCTAAATGTACAATGAGTTTCAAGAGTCAAAGAAAAGGGAGAAACGTTGAACTAGATTTCTCAAATAACTTCTTGAAGATCCTCAATTGGCTATCACCAGTTTAAAAGCAACATGTTCCCATGTTACGCATTCACAAAAGTCAGACATAGGTCTTTTTCTTCTGGAGAGAAGGGGAAGGGGAATAACCACAAAGAGTTGTCTCTCTCCATGACAAATAAAGGTTCCTCACTCCAAATGTGAAGTATCAAAGCAGAACTTCAAACAACAAATCAATAGGCAATCAAAAGAAGAAGAAGAAGAAAAGAGTTTTCCTTAATCTTATCTATCCTGACCAACAAGGATTTTTTTCTTTTCCATCATTTCTGACTCATGTTAAACTTTCTTTCATTTATGAGAAAATATTTAAAGCATTCTTAAAATCTCTATACAATCTAAAGTGCACTTAAACCTAGATTTCTGCACGTCTCAAATATGGCCTAAAAACCATACAATCTCTCTCTCTATCTATATAAATAAGTAGTAAGGGGCTTGTGGCTGGACAAAACTCATGCCATGTAATTAATCCTATTTTTTTTCCCTAAAATTTCAATTGGGTAGATAATGTTTTTCCTTTATTTTTGGAATCTCAATTTTACAACAAGTGATCAAAGCCATCCATCTTCCTCCCATGTGCATTGCACATGCCAAACACTAGTGTAATAGTAATTAACATGTTCAATGCACATGCTTGTAAACAAGTAGTCTATTTAAAGATGGTTGATATCACACTGAAAGCATTATCTGCTCAAACGGGGGAGAGTGAATAGAAGCAAGGATGAAAGGAGAAGGAGACATTTCCTTTGTGTGCAAATGAGGGGTTGTCATGAGGTCAAAATTATCTCATAATCGGTGCTAGGAATATTGAGGTCAAGAAGTTAATTGCAATCCCAGCATATCAAAATTTACTATTAAGCTATGATTTATTGCATGTCCAGCAAGCCAGCAACTTCTATGCTATCTTTGGCATAAAAAGGAGTAAGCAAGGCATAATCTGTCTGCACACTTCTGGAAAAAGAGTAAGCCTTCATTTTTTAAAAAAAGGAAAAACTGAGATACCCAAACATTCAATAAGTTTCGAGTGATTTTTATGGGTTTCAGCCCTCTATTTATGGTAGACGATTCTACTACAGAAATTCAATAAACCAATATAAATTTACATTAAACATGAGAAAAATAAAATAACCTTCATCAATTTTTTCTACGTATTTACGTTCAATCATATTCAGTATTTGGTCCAACCCGGAGACCTTATCCCCCAATGAGTTTCCACCTCTTTTTTTTAGGAATTTTACAATAATAAGTTGCATCTTTATCAAGAATTAAAGATGCCTTGGAATTGAGAGATTACCAACGTGACACAAATTTTTACGTGGATAAGAATGGAATGCAGAGATTACAAAGTTGACACGAATTTTACGTGGATAAGAAGAGAGCTCATCCCGATTTGATTGCATCTCACTGATATAAGCCTCTAAGAGGTTATTGCTGCATATTGCAAGCAGATGAACATACAGATCTGAAAAACACATGGAGCATTGCTTTGTGAGAACTCCTCTTAAAAGTTTATTGTTGCATATTGCAAGTAGATGAACATACAGTTCTGAAAAACACATGGAGCATTGCTTTGTGAGAGCTCCTCTTAAAGTTCATCTTCCACCTTAAAGACAACCTCTGCATATATCATCATGATGGAATAAACAGCTAAGAAAGTGTTATGCAATTAAATGGGGCTCCACATAGGAAGACACTGATGGCTTGGGAGAATCAAAATCAATGGTTTTATTTATACTGCTAAGTGCCATGCTCATAACAAGACTCTGAGATGCAAAGTAATCATCCATCAAAGGGTTAACACAAACAGAATGTCCACTACTAACTGATATGAAAAATAAGGATTGAATATATCCATGATGTGGCCTGCAGAGAAGGTATCTTGCGACATCATGATGTGTGTGATTTACCCACAAAGTGATGGCAATAATAGATGCTGCAGAAAGAACATCGTCAGCATGTGGATCCTCCAAATGAGAGGAGACTGTGATGTTGAGTTGCATAGACCAAGGACTGTGATGTATCACCTGCAAAGAACTTGATTCAAACAGCTTTTCAAACAAAACACTGAAATGGTGTGGCATGGATGCTTTGTCTGCTCAAACCGATAACTATGGAGAAACAGGTCTGAATTCATCCTTGAATTGGGAAAATGAAGCCTACATGAGCTGGAGTACCTATTGGGTAAACAAGCGAGGAACTTGTGTGGGCACAAGAACAATGAAAGCTATTGTAAGTCAATATTCAGCTTTTTGCCACATACACATTAATGTTTGATTCTTTTGCTATTATACAGCAAATTTTAGAAATACATTGTATAAATAAAGCAAGAAAAATCACATAGATGGTCCAATCCATATTTGGATCAAGAATGGAAGTAAAAGAATCTATCTTTTGCTAGGTTATAGACATCCATCGTCTGATCACAACTAATGTTCTCCTTCAATCCTAGAAAAGATAGCGGATTTTCTATACCGAACAAAAAGAATGAACTAATGGTGCATCAGAATGTATGAGAACTGTATCATTTATGATCATCAGATTCAAAATAATAAGAACAACAATAAGGCCGCAACTGGATGCATTGATTCAAAATAATAATTTCAATTATCTGATTCACACACCTGGAATATCATTATTTCTGAAATTTGCATAATCGAGCTGTTTGGATAGTCCCCAGAAATCGCATTATTACTCATGATTTACAATTAACATGTGTTTTATTGCCCATCAGGTGAAAAACAAAATCAAATAACGAACTAAAGCAAACCACCCATGAATAAGAAGAATGGCGAGCATCTTCCATCAGTCTGCTACCTATCATGGACCATTGGTTATTGAAAGAAATTAAATCGTCACAAAACAGAATGTTGCTTCAGGCCGATTGGTATAACCCAATAGGAAGCCGAAAAATTAAAGCCTGATGTGCGCATTACTGCATGTATCAAAAAGGAAAACACACACGATGCATACAAGCTTTTATCAGAAAAGAAAAAACGAAAAGGTTGCAACTGTTAGCGTAATCTCCACCCCAACAATTCAACACAGAGGCATTCCAACAACCAGAAGCTCTAATCTTATTTTCAATTATTTGGAAATCTCGACCAATTCAACACAATTCAAATAAAGTCGTTCCAAATTCAACAGAAAAAGGCAGATCTCAGAGAAATAGTTAATCAAGAAGATTCTAATCCAAATTCACATACATCATCCCCAAACAAACGCATCATTGAAGTCCCCGGAACGACGTAGCTGGAGACCCATGGGTCGACGGCCTCCCGCTGCGACTTTGGCCGACTATGGTTAGTGTCGAGGCTGGGGTGGGTCTGCAGGTTTGTGATCTCATGACCCCCGGGGTGGCTGGTTGGGATGAGACTCAGTTGGCCCGTTTGTTCGGGCAGTTTTTGGCAGAGCGGGTTCGCTCACTACCGTTACCACAGAGTGGCGGACCAGATGTACGTGTGTGGGGTTCCTCGACCAGATCCAGGGTCAGGATGGGCGATCTCTCCCATATCCTGCGGCAGGATTATGAGCCTGGCCCGGATTTTGCCTGGATCTGGCGATTGAGGCTCCACCCGAGGGTCGCGTTGTTCCTCTGGAAGGTGGCCTGGGACCGTCTTCCTACGAGAGCTGTACTCGCAGGTCGAGGAGTGAGGATCCCATCGGTGTGTGGGGCTTGTGGTGTGGCCGAGACGGTGGACCATGCCCTGTTTCGGTGCACATGGGCTAGGGGCACTTGGCGGTTGGCAGGGGTTCCACCGGTGGTATGGCGATGTAGGGACCTGTTCTTACAGGCCATGCGTCAGGGTTCGGAGTCCTTGGTGCTGCGTCAGGAGGCTGTCCGAGCTACCTGTATTGCCTACCAGATCTGGTTGGCCAGGAATGCTCGTACTTTCAGCGAACGACGTATGTCGCCGCGATTTGTTGTCGAGAGTGCCCGCGCTCAGGCGGCGGAGCTGTGTTACACTATCCCTGTTGGAGGGACCTTGATAGCTCGGGACACCTAGGGTTCCCACTCTGCTTCGGCAGCCTCTCGTACGGTGTTTTTCACCTGGGAGCCCCCACCCCCGAGTTTCCTCAAGGTCAACTTTGATGGGTCTGTTTTGGATGGTGGCACGCGGGGAGGCGCGGATTTTGTTATCCGGGACCCGTGTGCCAGGGTTGTGGCTGCCGGTGGCAGTCAGTTATTTGACACTTCAGTTCCCAGCGCGGAGCTGACAGCAGCCTGGGCAGGCCTTCGCCATGCCCGGTGTGTCTTACGGGCCAGGTCCATTATCCTGGAGGGTGACTCAGCCACCATTGTCAGTTGGATCCAGGGGGGTCCAAGGCGTGGCGGGTGTGACCATCCCTTGCTCCGTGACATTTGGGTTATGGCGAGGGATGGATGGGTCTTTCGGGCCAAGCATATTTACCGTGAAGGTAATGCTGCTGCGGATTGGGTAGCTGCGTATGTAGCTTCTCACTCCGGAAGCACCTTATGGAGTGGCGATGGGGAGGTGCCTCTGGCACTCCGAGGTATTTTATTTTCTGACTTTATTGGGTGTATCCGGTCTCGTCAGGTCTGATCCACCCGCATTAGCAAAAAAAAAAAAAAAAAAAAAAAAAAAGTCCCCGGAACCAGCAGCAATCATCATTGCGTACCCAAAACAGGCAGGCAGGAAACAAGAAACAGAACAAATCGGCACCATCATCACACAGAGGCAGAATAAGGAAAAAAAGAGTACCAGTTGATCATCATCATTAACTGATCAAGGATCTAGGAGGATTAGACGGGGGAGGTCTTGGAATCGTCGCTGTGGACGGAGTCGAAATTGACGGGGTTGGTGAGCATGAGGGGACGGTCTTTGGCCTCCTCCTCCTCCTCGCCCTCGTCCTCGGCGGTGCTGAGATTGATGCAGGAGCAGCGCTCCAGGGAGGCGAAGAAGGCCGACGCCACGCTCATCCCCACCCAGTTCGCCATCCCTTCCAGCCTCTCGTACGACAGAAACCCCTGGTTCTCCATCACCTACGCTTCGTGTCGATGGCCTGCTCGCCGGAGGACGAAGAGTAGGAGATCGACACGACTATGGGGGCTATTCTTTTGGCTTTCCTCAAGAGCCAGAAGAGGTAAAAGCTAGAGAGAGATGGGTGGAGAGAGATTTGGGGTAACAGCGGACAGGACAAAAAAAGGCCACGGGACCGTTGAACGGGTGTTTTTGAGTATAGCGTAACAGCGGGGGGCAAAACTTTTGGTTTCTTTTTTTAGGAGATCGGATTGACGGTATTTTTGGTTAATTCAGGAGAGAAGTCGCTGCGGTTATTTGTCTGCCACAAAGTTATGGGCGGCAAAATATGACTCGATCCGTCAATCCGATCCGTATTCGATCCATCATAAATAGATTTGGGTTTAGTCTAAACAGATTCGGATCGTAAACAGGTCGACCCGTTTAACCTGTTTATTAAATGGGTCGGATATAGGTTTTAGATATCTGATCCGTTTAAACCGTTTAATCCGTTTAACTGTTGGGCAGGTTAAACAGGTCTAAACAGGTTAAACGGGTTAAACAGGTTAAACAGGTCTAAACAGGTCGGATTGGGCAGGTTAAACAGGTTGGGTTGGGCAGGTTAAACAGGTCTAAACAGGTTAAATGGATCAGGTTGGGCAAACAGGTTAAACAGGTCGGGTCGGGTTGGATAAACATGTTAACTGTTTATTAAACAGGTTAAACGGATCGGGTCAGGTTACCTGTTTAATAAACAGGTCAGGTTCAGGTTGTAATTTCTGACCTGCTTAATAAACAGGTCGGATTCAGGTTTATGATTTTCTGACCCGACCCGTTTATGATCCGATCCATTTATGATCCGACCCGACCCGATTGCCACCCCTAGCTGCATGGTTGTTGCATTCTTTACTCCAAACCAATTCGCGTTGTATCTGTTTCGTTTATTTTCTAGTTAAACTAGAATATCAAGCTAACGATGAAAGGAGAATGTATGCAACCACTCTATAGCTAAAACTTAAAGAGGATGGTATCGGATTCCAATGTTTTGTAAATTTAAGAATTTTTGAGAATAATAGTATGCTGCCTTGATTTATTATAATACTACTGTAAAAACTAAAGCACAGTAAAAATAATAATGTAAAGAGACAGATTTTATTGTTATATAAATGTTCTTTCTCTCTTTTACAAACTTTTTTTATCTCTACTTTCCATACAGTTACACATACACATCATGGTTAACATCCACTCTCATTTTACTATGCCTTCAACTGCCTATACTTCTAAATTTATTGCAATTAGATTTTTTCGCTTCAGTTGACTTAAACTACAACCAATTCCTGACTATACTGGGCCAACCTATTGGGCCAATATAAGCACTCTAGCATCACATAATCAATTTTAATCAAAGTGGCCCATTGTCTGACTGTGCATGCTGGATTTGTTATAAACAGGTGATCCATTAGTCCAACTATTGTAGGATATGATGCAAACAATGCCCCCTACATCTTATTATCCGATGATTAGAAAAGTGATAGGATGTAACTGATGCCAAGCTCTGGTGTCAGCTTCTGACCCGGCCAAACTCTTATATGTAGGTCCCACTTTGTCGGCTTGATTTGATTAAGCGTCTTTTATAATAATTTTCACAATACAATCTACAACTCGTCTATCCTTTCTCCATACACAACCATCTTCTTGGCCCTATTATAAGGTATGACTTATCTTTTTCTTCTGTCTACTTTTGAGTCCGAGTTCTCTTCTAACAAATTTTGCTTTGAACCCTAACCTTAAAGCTTGGTCCATCTTCTTCCCCATCCATGGTTGATAAAATCAAAGAACAAAGAGACCCTAGAATCATCGGACTCTTTCCTTAAACAATAATGTGCATGTGTGCTTTTTAGTTTGTGTAATTCACACTACTGAATAGTAGAGAATGGTTAGTCGACTAACTATCGTCAAGGGAGGATCCAATTGGGTTGCCATAGATCTTTTTCTCTTTGGCAGTTGAGTCAGCGCGGGTGGGCGAGGGGGCGATGTGGAGGAAAGAGTACCAACTTTGACACCACTTATTGCCCGGATATGTAACCCAAGAGAGGAGGATGAATTATGTTATAAAATTGTTACAACTAAGCTGCATTTAGTATATTTGATTTTCGAAGTGCATGAGAAGTGAGAGAGCAAGTACATGAGGTAGAAAATTTAAATTACAGGAGACAAGCAAGACACTAATTTTATGATGGTTTGGTGCTAAACTTAGCACCTACGTTCACTCTCCAAAAAAAACATCTTAAGAATAACACTATAATCTATTCAAGAGTATAGCCAGATTATTTTATACAGGCTCACAATCAATCTAGTTGATTTTCATAGGTAATTAACCACTACCATCCCTTTTTCTAAGCCTTCCCTAGGCTTAATATGGATACAACACAAATTTTCCTAAGTTTCAGCACTTAAAACTTATTATAATTAATTCAATAGAATAAATATAAGAACATTAGCTCCTTGAAGAGTAATAGTCGTTGAAGCTCATGAGGAAGCCTCTATTGAATTTGAAGTGTGCTTGAAAGCTCTGCAATAATATCTCTCAATGTGTGGTGGATATAGTTTTTAAAAACTCATACTAAATGCTACATTTTTTGCTTGTTTTTTGATTCTTATTCTTTTCTTCTAATGTTCCAAAATATTTATTACTTGAAAAACTATTGGAGGGTCATTTTTATCCATTAGAGATGCTGAAATAGCCATTGAGAGTGAATTTATCGGTTTCGTTCTCGCAGAAAAATTAGTCGCTACTATTGTCAGACGCAGATGGGTTGACTCAGCTTCTTCAAGGATCGACTTATGATCTTTAGGGTTAGAGTCTTCATCTAGGGGACGACTCGATAAAATGCTCATTTTTGCAGCATTCTGTCTTTTTTCTGTGGCATCATCGGGTTGACTTATCTAACTTTAGAGTTGACTTGAGCTTGCTATGAGTTAACTCATGATCCACTAGAGTCGACTTGCGAAAGGGCTGATTTTTAACTACCATTCAATTTCTGTTTAGGGCCATTCTAGGGTCGATTAGTGGTTGGATGTCCAATTTTTCACTCCTTTCCGTCTTTCGCTTATCTAGGGATGAACTTTTGAAAGCATGCCAATCTTTTTTATGGTATCGGGGTTGACTCGTGTTCTCTTGAAGTCGACTACTCTAATACTAAACTTCATATTTTGACTTGTATCCTTACCACTTTGAGTAATTTAGATTGATATTCTCTTGGCTTCCTTGAATATTTTTGTATGCTCCAGACAAACAATTAGTAAATTTTTACTTAAATATTTTGTATCATCAAAATCAAACTTTTTTAAATCAACAACAAATAAAATATAAAATAAACAAATTCATAATAAAGCGGTCCATCCACCATATATTACATTTTAAAAAATAATTTAAGAAATAAAAAAATTATAATCAAACACCACCGAGGTTATATGCTCAATCGCATTATTACCATAACATACTCATCTTTCACCAAGTAACTCTATATCCCTCCCACAAAATGTTTTCTTGTATGTTACCAGTTTCCTATTTTATCCACGAGGCCAAAATATACATTCTCGCGCAATTATAAGTGGATCCAAACTCTAAAATCAGCAACCTTTTTCCCAGAAAAGCTCCCCACATTTTTTATATTCGGGAAATTACTTTTCCATCCCTTTAAAGACCCCACTGTCACAGGAGGTCCCTGTTGACCAAAAACAAAACTTCCGGTTCACCACTAAATGGTTCTTTGATTTTCGGTCCCTGAGTTACTGTTTTCTTTAAAATATAGTACCCAAAGTGCCCCCAGGTTACGGTAACTACCCCCATGTTGCTGGAAGTGGAAAAAAAATCTTCCGCGTTCTGTTTTCTATCTGAAACACACTCTATTTTTCTCTACAGAAGATGCTCCCAAGTAAGCTTCCCACTTGCAAGCGAAGATGCCCCTGGTGATCCCATGGAAGATGTTTACCGAAGATGGCTTTAGAGGAAGATTTTGAAACGGAAAAAAGGTAAAAAAATAGCCTGCAACAGGGTACACATTTTGTCTCTATTCTTCTCTGTTTTGTCTTTGCTAATGGAGATTGTTTGGTCAGGAAAAAGACAGGCACCCATTAGGATGGATGCTAGACGGATAGGGAGAGAGCATGTTGAGCTTTTGTGTTGACCTAAAAATATTGAGAGAACGCTGATAGTCCCTCTTTCTCTGCGTGGTGAGACTCTGCTCCACTATATTCCTAACTCTATTTACAATTCGGAATTATCTGTTCATTGCCTCCTTTTTTTTCCATTGTCATGGCTTCAGAAGATACTGCTAGCTCTATTTTTATGGCCATTTGTTGTTATGGTAGCGAAGCTGTGATTATTTCCATCTCAAAAGACACAATTATTGATCAAATTTTTAAGAAAATGGTTGAAAGGTAGAGACATTTATCTTCTACAATGATAAAAGTTAAGTTTTATATTCCAAACAAGTCTAGAATGCTTGTTACGCTCATGAGCGATAAGGATGTTCATGCATCAAATACACGTCAACTTAAATGCCAAGGTGATCGAGATGGTTGTTACTCATTCTCCAACCTTGATCGAAGGTGCTGCTATGGTAATTGAGAGGTATTCCATATTTGAAATTTTAGTTTGTGCAACGAACTTTAGTAAGTTTGCTAAAATAATGTTTATCCTATTGTATGGACAGTGGCTCATCCCATTGTGCTGAAATTAGTTCGAGAGGGAAAATTTTTTTGAAGGGTAGCTCAAGTAATTTTGGTCAAGTTGTTGAAGAAACAAGAGCCGCAATTGAAGAGGAAGCACGTCAAAAAAATTCGTTGGATACTTAGAAAAATAGTATAGAGGGCATTAGTCAGGAGTTCATGAATGTGGAAACTCTATGTGACACCATTCGCAACTATTGCATTGCAAATTGCAGAGATTTTGTCTTCGTGAAGAACGATCGTGATCGAGTTACTGTAGAATGTGTACATGAAGGTTGCGAATGGCGTATCCATGCTTCTCGCCTTGGGAATAGTGAAAAGTTTGCAATTAAAAAAATGCACTGTAACCACACATGTGGAGGAGGGTTGCAAGTGCGGTCTCATCCAAAGGCTTCAAAATATTGGATTTCGAAAATTGTTAAAGATCAACTTCAAGATATGCCGTTATATAAGCCGAGTGATATTGTAAAGGATATTCGTCGACAATATGGTGTTGAATTGCCGTATCATCAAGCTTGGCGTGGTAAGGAGGTGGCTATGATGGATCTTTATGGTAATAGGCGGCTATCTTATGACCGGATTTGCTGGTATTGCGATGCCATTCTTCAGACCAACCCCGACAGCATTGCAGAGTATGAAACAATTGAAGGTCGACTCAGACGTCTATGTAGGAACATCTATAAAGAGGATCATGAACCAATAATGAAAGGAAGCATACCTGGATCCATGAGTAATCTGCACAACTACAGTCCTCGTTTCTCCCTCTTGACCCTGCGTTAATGACACCCCCTGATGGTTGGTTCTGTGTCGATCAATAGGCAGAGGGTGAGACCCATAAGCCTTATCCTTCCATCAAGGATTAAGGGAGTTTCCACTTCTCTAGGAGTCAGTTACGGGATTCATTCTGTAACTGACCACGTTGTGGTCATGTGGGTCAAAACCCAACATTCTCCCACTTGGCCCATATGACCATACTTTAGTTAGAATGATATAAACATTAGGCGCGCATCATTCTAATCCACAGTCAGTTGGGTCATCATAATACCATAATTAAACAACTTACTAATGCGAGTCAAGGCGGTTCCACATCAACATAATGACATAGTTCCTTCCAAGTACTACAACACTAGCAAATTATTTAACCACAGTCCATAAATGAGAAGTATCTTTAATGGTCAAACATTATGTCTTTGTCAGAGACAATTCCTGTAATCATACATTCAAAACCATACATGTACATATATTTGAAGAACAGGAAAATCAGAAACATAATCAATTATATCTAAGTGTCAAAGAAATAAACATAATACAATCCTCAACTAATATCATGGATTACAACTAAGACCCATTCTTTCAACATGCTCTTTAAAAGTCTTCGGTTGTAAACCTTTTGTCAAAGGATTTGCAATCATGAGCTCTGTCCTCATATGTTCTATAGACACATTTTGTTTCTGAACTTCCTCCTTGACAACAAAATATTTAAGTTCGATGTGCTTGGCACCATTAGAATATTTGTCGTTTTTGGAGAAATGGACGGCTGCAGTATTGTCACAAAAGATTCTCAGCGGCCTGGCAATAGAGTCGACAATCCCAAGTCCCGAGATGAAGTTACGCAGCCACAAACTATGAACCGTGGCCTCAAAGCATGCCACAAATTCTGCTTCCATGGTGGACGAAGCAGTGCTTGTCTGTTTGGCACTTTTCCATGAGATTGCTCCTCCAGCTAATAGGAACAAATAGCCAAACGTTGACTTTCTACTATCCACACATCCAGCAAAGTCTGAATCCGAATAGCCAATCACCTCAAGGCTATCTGACTTTCTATATGTAAGCATGTAATTCTTTGTTCCTTGCAAGTATCTCATCACTTTCTTTGCAGCTTTCCAGTGATCCATCCCTGGATTACTTTGGTATCTTCCTAGCATTCCAACTGCAAAACTGATGTCCGGTCTGGTACAGGTCTGAGCGTACATCAAGCTACCAACTGCAGAAGCATAAGGTATATTTTCCATCTGCTTACGTTCCAATTCATTCTGTGGGCATTGCATGAGACTAAATTTATCTCCTTTCTGAATTGGAACAACACTGGCTGAACAATTCTCCATACCAAATCTCTCTAGAACTCTGTCTATATATGCCTTTTGAGACAACCCTAACAATCCACGTGATCGATCACGAAATATTTCAATGCCTATCACGTAGGTTGCCTCATTCATATCTTTCATTTCAAAGTTCTTTGAGAGAAAAACCTTAGTTTCATACAATAAGCCAAGATCACTACTGGCAAGCAATATATCATCAACATATAGGACCAAAAAGATAAACTTGCTCCCACTGACCTTCAGGTATATACACCGATCAATAGTGTTTTCCTTAAAACCGAAGGAAGTGATGGTATCATTGAACTTGCGATACCATTGTCGGGAAGCTTGTTTAAGACCATATATTGACTTCTTTAATTTGCAAACCATGTGTTCTTTTCCCTTTAATGAAAAACCTTCGGGCTGGTCCATATAGACTTCTTCATCTAAACTCCCATTCAGAAAAGCAGTTTTTACATCCATTTGGTGCAACTCTAAATCATAATGTGCAACCAAAGCCATAATGATTCTAAATGAGTCCTTTTTAGATACAGGAGAAAAGGTCTCTTTATAATCAATGCCTCCTTTCTGAGTGAAACCTTTGGCCACCAGTCTGGCTTTATGTTGTTCAACATTACCCTTTGAGTCGAGCTTGGTCTTAAAGACCCACTTACACCCAACTGTTTTACAACCTTCGGGCAAATCAACAACATCCCAGACTTCATTCTGATCCATTGATTTCAACTCATCTTTCATGGCATCAATCCATTTAGTAGAATCAACACTTTCTATGGCTTGTTTAAAAGAAACCGGATCTTTTCTTGTCCCTATATCAAAATCAAATTCTTGTAGATAAACCATATAATCATTTGGAATGGCAGATCTCCTTTCTCTTTGAGATCTCCTTAATGTCATCCCTTGTGGTTCTTCTACAACTTGTTCAGTGGTGATAACTTCGTTATGGAGTGTTTGATCATTAATTTGTTGTTCATTGTTATTAAACTGTGTGTTCATTGTTCAGTGGTGATAACTTCGTTATGGAGTGTTTGTAAGTCTTGTCTCCTCTTGAACAAGCATACTGGTCAATTCATTCACATTCCACTTATCCTTAATAGTGTTATAGTGAATTTGAAATGATCCAAATTGAGGAGGCAAGGAGTTCAAAATAAATTGAACCAAAAAGGATTCATTCACATCCATCCCAAGAGCCTTCAGCTTAGCAGCTATATTTGTCATTTCAAGGATATGCTCATGCATCCCACAAGTACCATCAAATTTCATGGTGGTAAGTTTAGCCATTAATGTCCCAGCCAGAGACTTATCAGCAGATCGGAAACGTTCTTCCACAGTTTTCAATAATGCTTGAGCACTGTCACATTCAGGAAGCGTTGACTTGATATTGTTCGCTATACTCATCCGCATAAACATAATGCTCAATCTGTTCGATCTTTCCCAAGTCTTATAAAAAGATCTTTCTTCCGAGCTGCTCAAATCAGTAATGTCAGCCGGTTTCACAGATCGGAGTGCTAAATCAAGATCTAGAACACCTAGGTGAAACTGGACTTGTTCATTCCACTCTGAGAAATTAGATCCATTAAAGATCGTAACAGATGAAGCTTGTGAATGAAGCGAAACAGGAATAGATACTGCAATAAGAAAATTAACAACAAGAAAATGCTTACAACATTAACACTTTGAGTTAGCAATAATGATGAATAACATAAACAGTATTACCATAATACACCTTTGGGTTGTAATTATGAAACACTAAATTACTATTATGGTGATTCCCAATTCACCTAGGAATAATTAATGATATAGGTCCAAAATTCAAATAGGTCTGTTGCCTTTGAGCATCCAATACCTATTAAATCAAGGATACTCATTAATTATCCTAACTCAGCAAATCAATCATTTGAAAGTGGTGCACCTTTGGGCCAATCCATAATATCTCATGATTGAAAAACTGTAAGTCATAATTTGCAAAGTCATTATCTTAATACCTGGGATTAGAGTATTTGATGACTTGATGTCTATTAAACATTCTAGTTGGGTTACTTTGGCAACTACCAAACTATTTCATAATATAGACATCAAATTAAAATAATGGCATTGCACATAATTGACAATTCATAATATGACATTAAAATAAAACTTGTATTTAAAATTTTTCTAATCTACACAATTAATACATGTGTCATATCATGCTATCAAGTATACAAAAAAATGTAGAATAAAAGACAGAAAATTTTATCACATTACCCTACAAGGACCTCTGCAAAAATAATATGTTTTATAGGGACTAAATTAACATATTTTGAGGACCTCTGCATAAATAAAATGTTTCACAGGGGCTTAACAGAAACAATTTCATCTTTTAACAGCCCTCTAAGGACTTCACTGTAAATAAAATATTTGATAGGGACTTAATAGAAACATTCTCATCTTGTAACAGCCCTCTAAGACTTCAGTATAAATAGAATGTTTCACAGGGACTTAAACAGAAACATTTCATTCTTTTAACATCCCCGGGAGGCTGTATGAAAAAATAAAATGTTTCCTAAGGGCTTAACTGAAAATTTCCCTTCTATTGGCTAAACGAACTCGGGTTTCGGATCGAAACCCAAAAACCCGAACCCGTTTTGCCTGTTATGCCCTTTTAAATGCAGCGGGTTAACGATTACGGGTTCGGGTCGAAACTCAAAACCCGGACCCGTTAGAAATAAATTAATATATATTTTTTTTTAAAAGAACTGAAGACGGGTCGGGATCGACCCGTCTTCCTCCTCTTTTAGCGGCGGGCTAGGGTTCCGCCGAACCCAGCCCGCCAGCCTCCGATCTCGGGGGCGGTGAGCGCGCCGCCTCCCTCCGGTGGACTCGCCGCCTGGAGGCGAGCCCACCGGCGGTCGCACGCCAGCAGGGGCAACGCCGGCGGGCTAGGGTTCCGCTGAACCCAGCCCGTCGGCCCTTAGGAGAGGCGGGCGGCGATCATGCCGCCGGACGAAGTGCCGCCCGACGGCGCCACCGGGATGGGCCCGACGCCGGACGAAACGCCGCCCGACGGCATCACCCGCAGGAATACGCCGTCCGACGGCGATCATCCGGTGAGTTTTATCTTCCGACCCGTCTCCTTTTTTTTTTTTTTTTAGGAGTGGGAGGGAGACCATGGCCGGCATCTACGCCGGATCCTCTTATGGCTCACGGCGACATATGCCGGCCAGATCCGGCGTCAGCAGGGTCAAAGCACCAGTGTTGGCTGCCCCCTCCTTTATCAAAGGGCCAGAAGGTGATGAGATCGCCTCTATGGTGCCAAAGCCATCCAGGGACAACGCAATGGTCGACTCTCGGCACAGTATCCCGGCATCCCAGTGACGGCCGGTCAACATGGCGATGATCAGATCGCCTCTATGCTGGCCAAAACGATCATTGCCTTGTCCCTGTGATCTACCCTTTCACTGTGATCTGGTTCTAGGATGAACCAGGCTCTGATACCACATGTAGGAACATCTATAAAGAGGATCATGAACCAATAATGAAAGGAAGCATACCTGGATCCATGAGTAATCTGCACAACTACAGTCCTCGTTTCTCCCTCTTGACCCTGCGTTAATGACACCCCCTGATGGTTGGTTCTGTGTCGATCAATAGGCAGCGGGTGAGACCCATAAGCCTTATCCTTCTATCAAGGATTAAGGGAGTTTCCACTTCTCTAGGAGTCAGTTACGGGATTCATTCTGTAACTGACCACGTTGTGGTCATGTGGGTCAAAACCCAACAGTCTATTCATTTATTTTCATGCTTCACTAATAGATTTCATAAAAGGATGTCGTCCTCTGATTTTTATAATTGGCACATTTACAAAGAATAAGGATGGAGTCGTACTGCTTAGAGCCACTTCCAAAGATGGAAATGATGATATGTTTCCTATAGCTTATAGTGTTGTAGATACAGAAAGTGATGAAAATTAGGAATAGTTTTGTCGGTTTCTGAAAAAAGCTATTCATAATTGTAGTGAGTATCGTAGTCAACAGTTCACATTTATGACGGATAGACATTAGGAAATTATTAAATCCATGCCGACTTCCTGATTCTTACCACTCATATTGTATACGTCATGTGAAAGAAAACTTCAAGAATCAGGTTTGCATTGTCATATTATGAATAATTTAAACTACAAAGTATCTAAGTAATATAGCATGTGGTATATCTGATTTTAATTATCAATGCAGGTCCTTGTCCATTATCGTGCAGTTGAGAGAAAGAGGCTCATTGATTTACTAAATGCTGCTGCCTATACACCAAGGCTTAGTGTATTCCGAGAGCTAATTGCAAAGCTTACATCAGAAGCCCCTAGTGCTATCACCTTTCTCCTACATGCAAAGCTGGAGCATTGGGCAAATGCTGTATTTTCAGGTCCACGCTGGGCATCATGACATCGAATGTGGCAGAGTGTTTTAATAGTTGGGTTATGGAGGCTCGTCATCTCCCTGTGTCTCAGATGGTTGACCATATAAGGAACCAAATAATGCATATGATGCATGAACAGTGTAATCGAGGATATAACATTGAATCCCAACTTTGTCCGGATACTGAGAAAGTGTTGCATAAAAATGCTGAAGATGGTCGGAGATTAGCTGTATTTACGTCCAACATAATGATATATGATGTAAAGGATACGAACTACTCATGCAAAGTTGACCTGCAGATGTGCAGCTACTCTTATGGCGAGTGGCGAATCTTCCACATGCCATGTAAGCATGCTTGTGCATGCATCGAGAAGGTCGGCAGATCACTATACCAATTCATTGACAATTGCTTCCAAGCTGAATTATATAGAGTAACATATGTTGAAGCAATCAGTCCAATTCCTGACATGGAGAAGCCCCAAAGTGCCTCTGAAGAGATTCATATTCTACCCCCTATCAGAAAGACACATCCTGGCAAGACTAAAAAGAAGAGAAGACCTTCGCAAGTGGAGTCAGTACGTGAAACGAGATGTGGACGATGCGGAAAGGTTGGGCATGTCATCAACTAAAGAATATGGAGATTATGAAGAATGTATCGAGATACCTACCATGTATTTTCATGTTAGTCACAGCATATTAACTGGGAATCTCTTATATTGATGTTAATGAAGTGCAAACTGAATTATATATGTTGATTTTTTGTTAGATTTTGATTTTTGTACTTCAAACCGGAATGCAGTTAAAAAATTGTCCCATTTAATCAACAGTTGGCACACCAGTCCACAACAGCTCTCACAATTACAATCCTTTGGCACGAAACATGATGAATAGTTGTATTTGGCATGGAAAAATATATATTGACACCTAAAATCCCGTTTTCTGGCTTGCCTGCGATTTTAGCCTAACTGTGGAATTATCTGAGACTCGTAACGAGTCGACTCCCAAACTATTGGAGTCGATTCGAGCTATCCAGAGGTCGACTCGGTAGGAAAAGAGGTCGACACTTAGGCTTGGCTGAGATAAAGGCTTTTCTCTATCTTTGTTCTGTCCCACTTAATGGGGTGACTTGCCTTTCACCGGGGTCGACTCGAACTGCCCAGAGGTCGACTTAGGACTTTGTGAGGTCAACACTTAGGCTTCGCTGATTTCGGTTGCTCTCTATCTTTGCTCTGTGTCACGTAAGGGGTCGACTCGCACTGTACAGAGTTCGACTCAAAACTCCGTGAGGTCGATACTTAGGCTTCGCTGATTTCGGCTGCTCTTTGTCTTTGCTCTATGCCACCTAAGGGGTCGACTCGCCTTTCACCGAGGTCGACTTGCACTGTACAGAGGTCGACTCAAAACTTCGTGAGGTCGACACTTAGGCTTCGCTGATTTCGGCTGCTCTCTGTTTTTGCTTTGTGCCACCTTAGGGGTCGACTCGTCTTTCACCGGGGTCGACTTGCACTATACAGAGGTCGACTCAAAACTCCATGAGGTCGACACTTAGGCTTTGCTGATTTCGGCTGCTCTCTGTCTTTGCTCTGTGCCACTTAAGGAGTCGACTCACCTTTAAATGGAGTCGACTCAAAATGCCAGAGTTCGATCCTATTCACTATGGGAACACAGCTAACTTCTCTGGAAATATAGTTAACTTGCTTAGGAACACAGTTAACTTATATAGGAACACAGTTAATCGTCTGCGAACACAGTTAATATAACTATGCACACAGTTAAATGTTCTTCTAAAATTTGTTGTGGAAGTGGTTTGGATGACAGACTACGAGGGAAAATACGCTCAATCATGTTTGGGACATCCCAAAATCAAGATTTACACAGTTAACTTATCTGGGAACATAGTTAACTTGTCTGGAAACACAGTTAACTTGTTCGGAAACATAGTTAAGTTATATGGAAACACAGTTAACTTGTTTGGGAACATAGTTAAGTTGTCTGCGAATATAGTTAATAGCTATCTGGGAACACAGGAACACATTTAATAGCTGTCTGGGAACACATTTAAGTTATCTGCGAATATAGTTAACTTGTCTGGAAACACAATTAACTTATTTGGAAACACAGTTAAGTTGTCTGGGAACACAGTTAATAGCTGTCTGGAAACACAGTTAATAGCTGTCTGGAAATACAGTTAAGTTGTCTAGAAACACAGTTAAGTTATCTACGAACACAGTTAATAGCTGTCTGGGAATATAGTTAACTTATCTAGGAACACAGTTAATTTATCTGGAAACACAGTTAACTTATCTGGGATCACAGTTAACTTGTCTGGGAACACAGTTAAGTAGTTTGGGAACACAGTTAAGTGTCTGCAAGCACAGTTAACTTTTCTGGGAACATAGTTAACTTGTCTGTGAATACAGTTAAGTAGTCTGGGAATACAGTTAAGTAGTTTGGAAACACAGTTAATAGCTGTCTGGAAACACACTTAAGTAGTCTGCAAACACAGTTAACTTGTCTGGAAACACAGTTAACTTCTCTGAGAACATAGATAAGTAGTCTGCGAACATAGTTAAGTTGTCTGGGAATACAGTTAACTTGTTTAGGAACACAGTTAACCTTTTTAGGAACACAGTTAACTCGTCTGCAAACACAGTCAATATAACTATGCACACAGTTAAATGTTCTTCTAAAATTTGTTGTGGAAGTGGTTTGGATGACGGACTACGAGGAAAAATACGCTCAATCATGTTTGGGACATCACAAAATCAAGATTTACACACTTAATTTTGATGAATAGGAAGTTCGAGAAGTCATAAATACAGTTAAGTAGTTTGGGAACACAGTTAAGTTGTCGGGAACACACTTAAGTAGTCTGGAAACACAGTTAAGTAGTCTGCGAACATAGTTAACTTGTTTGGAAACATAGTTAACTTCTCTGGGAACATAGTTAAGTAGTTTGCGAACACAGATAACTTATCTGGGAACACAGTTAACTTCTCCGAGGATACAGTTAAGTAGTCTGCGAACACAGTTAACTTGTCTGGGAACATAGTTAACTTCTCTGGGAATACAGTTAAGTAGTCTGGAAACACAGTTAATAGCTGTCTGGGAACACACTTAAGTAGTCTGCGAACACAGTTAACTGAACTGTGTTCCCAGACTACTTCTGTATTTCCAGAGAAGTTAACTGTGTTCCCATGGTGAATGGGGTCGAACTCTAACATTTTGAGTTGACCCCATTTAAAGGCGAGTCAACCCCTTAAGTGGAACAGAGCAAAGACAGAGAGCAGCTGAAATCAGCGAAGCCTAAGTATCAATCTTACGGAGTTTTGAGTCGACTTCTGTACAGAACGAGTCGACCATGGTAAAGGCAAGTCGACCCCTTACGTGGCACAGAGTAAAGATAGAGAGCGGCCGAAATTAGCGAAACCAAAGGGTCAACCTCACAAATTGTCGAGTCGACCTCGGCACCGATTGAGTCGACCCGAATGCTATGTGGAGTCGACCCCATAACTCTCTCAGAGTATTCCAGAGAGCAGCTGCGTACGCAGCCAAGCTAGGAGTCGACCTCCCATCAAGAGGGTGTCGACTCCATTTCCTAGGAGTCGACTCGGGGAGTTATTCGAGTCGACCCCGAACTCGAATAACGAAATAAAACCTCGATTGAATCGACTCCTTCTTCCCTTCTATTTCTTTGAGTCGACCTAATTTCTTCCTTCCCCGTGCTCCAAAAACTCTTCGTTCCCTCCGATTCCTTGCTTCCCTCCTCTCTCTCTATCATCCATTCTTCGTCATGCCGAGGAAGCAAGTCATGCAGTCTTCAAAGAAGAGAAGCAATATTCTCGTAGCTACCGAGTGAAGGTCCAAGGCAAGAAACGATGTTCCTCCTCCTCCTCATGCTCCACCTTCTCCTCCTAGGCAAGTACCCTTGGTAACCCATCCTGTTTCTCTCGGTAGAAAAATAGATTTCAATTTCTTAGAAATCGAGAGTTTTACCATAGGTCTGAAGCTCAAAGCCATGGGATAGGAAATCCTATGTTCCCTTAACATTCCGACCTAGCCGAACCTTGTTCGCCAATTCTATGCCAATCTCAAAATCGGAATTGCTAGCTTTGAAAGTGTGGTAAATGGAACTCGGATTCTTCTAAACCCGAAAACCCTTGGGAGTGTTGTGAACATGCCAACCTCTGGTTCAACCCAAGATTTTTTAGAACATAGAGAGTTGGGCCTTCAATTTCTTCTAGGTAGAGAAAATGTAAGTCCAATTGAGAAAACTTCAGCCAACTAAATTAGTGTGAAAAATCGACTATTACATCACATTAATGTTAGCCGAATCCTCTTTTCCAAAACAGGTAGGTTTGATTTTGTGTTCGAAAGAGATATTCTTGTTATGTTTCACATTCTGAACGGTAGCCCCCTAAGTTTACCTCACCTCATGATTAGACACATGGTAGAGTCTGCCTCTAGAGCTAAGGCATCCTTGCCATATGGAATGCTCTTAACCTTAGTCTTTGAGGAGTTCGATGTAAATATTGAAAGGGAGTCATCTACAACTCTTTCACGTTGGGATACTTACAATGACCGATCTCTACATCGAATGGGTTTTTGTAAGAAAGACGGTCAATGGATAAGAAAAGATGAAGCGAAGACCAGTGTGTGCCATAGAGAAGAGCAGCGACCTGTCGAAAATGAAGAATCTTTTGATCCTCCCACTGAAGAACCAATTCTCCAACCTCAGCAGCCCACTGAAGTTAGACTTAGTGTTGAGCAGTTCAAAGCACTAAGGAAAGATATCCTGCAAGAGTTAAGAAATTCTAGAGATGTAGCTTCTACAGACTTGGTACATTCCAACGCGACCATCTCTCAATTATTCGCTGATATAAGGGCAGAATTGGTTAGTCTTCGATGTCTTGTTCAAGGATAGTACCAGATATTTGTGGACATAGAAGAGGATACAAAAAAGCTTCAACAATATGTCAGAAAGGACATCAAGAAACTGAATGAAAATGCAGAGGAAGTATGCAACAAACTTCTACAAAGACTTTATAAGAACAATCAGACTTTAGCTCAGCTGAACAAGTCCTATCTCCAGTCCAATTCTGAAGTTGCAGACATTCTACAGAAAGTTTCAAAGGCACTAAGTCTTCTATTGGGGAGACAGGCAGGACCTTCTTTGAGTTTTACTGCCCCTTGATTTCTTCTTTTCCTAGAAATTTAGGTTATTTTGTCTGCAAGAGTTTAATAGGTGTCGAGGACTCTCATTGTAATCTCTTTTTGTAATTTGTATAAGTGCAATGAAAAGTTCTATTTTTTGCCAACATCGCTTGTCTCACATATATTTCTTTGCTGGTAATTGTGTATTTGTAACATCGAGAAGATTGCTAAAAAGGAAAAAAAAAGAGAAGTTAACTTGACTAAAATTTAAAACTTAATTAGGCTGCTCATTACGGAGTCGACCCTAGTAACAGCCGAGTCGACCGCAATTTTCCAGAGTGAAAGAAAACAAGTCCAGTGAAAGGCTGACGAGTCGACCCCTTGATACTCAAGAGTCGACTCAAGCTATTATGGGGTCAACCTCATGCCAAGATGAATCGACCCCAGAAACGTCTTAGGGCAAATACAGAAATCAGCTGAAACAGCCGAGCCGTAGAGTCGGCCCCTCAGTCATTCGAGTCGACCTCAGGAGCCTTAGAGTCGACCCCAGTGAATGACGAGTCGACCCCTTAAGTGGCATAGAGCAAAAATAGAGAGCAGCTGAAATCAGCCAAGCCTAAGTGTCGACCTCAGGCAGACTGGAGTCAACCTCTAGATAGCTCGAGTCGACCCCTATTCTAAGGGAGTCGACCCTTAAGAGTCTCAGAGAAATCTAAAAAAGTCGTTGGTGTGCTAGAGTCGACTCCAGTCTATATATCGAGTCGACTTGTTGTGAACACGAGTCGACCCCAGAAGAATTCAGATGCACATAGTTTCTCAAAATCGGATGCGCTTTATGAACACAGATTTGTTGGTGCTCTTCATTGTTAGTTTAGTGAGGGTTGATAATCCTACCATGAACTGGGTTGGTACAAATTGATTTTCATCCATTCTGAGATTGCATTTGAGTGTGGAGAAATTTCCAAAATGAATTACATGACAACCTGAAAATATGTTCAAGTGGCTCAGCTATAATAAGTCACCATGAAAACACAGTTAAGCAATGTGCATGACAGGAAGTTGAAAAAATTGCCAATCAATATGGACTTAGCAAGGAATAATGATATTATCTGTTAGAATGTTATATTACACAGAACATGAAAATTACAGTTGGGCAAATATCCTTTACAACACATTTACAATCAAGTTTTACAACTCATTTCCAATCATGTGATACAACAAGTAGTCTATGATTTCTTTGTACATGTCTTTGCTCCGTACATTGACCAAAACCTATCAAAGGCAACGCAGCCAGAATGTAATAGAATACTCCCTTCAACCTAGCTCCTGTATAAAGAAGGATCCTTCAATTATTCCTGCAATGGTCTCGTGCTGCCTCGGGTAAGTCCCTCTACAAACATAAGTATGTATGCCCCCAGTCAACACTATCAGTTCGTTGTTGTGCACATTGTCGAATTTCACGATATGCTAATTCAAGGATACGAAATCCGACATAGTCGTTTAACCACGTTCGCACAAAAGATGCCTACAATAATGTAAAGAATGCAAAATTTTAAGAATATACGTATGATAAAGAAGGAAATCAGTAATATCATATTGTACAAGTGATACGAACATATCTAACAGCGTCGTCCGCAACATCGAAACTCCACAAGAAGTTGTAGCATTCGAAATACTGCTCCTTCAAGTCCAGAGAAAGTAGATACTAATGCTATCCCGTATTCATCGGAATGAAGAGATATCTACACTTTTCAAGATCGGCACTACTGAATTTCTGAAGCCATGTTTGAATACTGGGCAGCAATGACTCTATGATTTTTTTGGTAACATTAGTGGTAATTGAGAGGTAATCCAATGGTAGATGCTGGAGCACGGCAGCCTGTATACAATTTATTTGTTACAGCAGCGTTGGCACGCTGAATTTCAATTAGAAATATGTAAGGACGAGACATGATGAGCAATAAGTCAAAACCTGGATCTCGCAGCGCAAATATAAATATGGATTGTCAATAATCTCAGTATACGCTCGAGGAAGAAGCTCCAAAATGCGAAAGTACATATTGATTACCTGTACACAATAAAAGAACATAGCAGTGAATACCAAATTATATTCCTCCAGTAGAAGTGAGGCAGAAGCATACGTCACTCCATAGTGGCTTGTCATGTAGGAGCTGCACTAAGGCATAAGGGATGCATGCAGGTTTGGTACGATCTTCGTCCTCCCATATTATATCCCCACATAATTCAAATGTTTAATCAACTTTCAATGCGATAATTGTGAAAAACAGTAAGTTAATATAATTAACTTACCCAAACTCATGTTCTTCAAAAAAGAAATTAATAGCTTCTTCATAGTAAATAGGGAGTATACCTTCCCCCTACCCATGATAGCTACGTTTTAGTGCAACGCTCTCAAGATCTACCACTTTAGTGGACGACACTATATGCTAAGTTGAATAAATAGTGAAGACAGAAATTTTGGTTAGGAAACTTAACTTTATAGATTTAGCAAATTCAATATGGATACATAAACACATAAGGAGGAGACAACATTTCTATACCGCTCCCGGGGGGAGGTTTTCTCCCATGTTGGAGCAAATTTTTGGAGCTCCATTAATGAATTTGTCGGTGGGTCGAATATGTTGGTTGACCGAGCGGGCAAATCCTCGGTTTGAATAGTAATTCCCGTACAAACCTCACCTATTTGGGCAACTTTCACCTTTTTTTTAGCCCTTTTATAAGTCTTCGGAAGCTGTGATATGGCCTTCGCTTTCTCCGATGGCTTTCGCTCGTGTGCTCCCAGCTTCATGCACTTGCATAAGGAGGACACATATGAGGTCGGAGCTCCAGCTTTCTTCTTAGCTTCAGCATTGGTGGACTAAATAACCTGATAGAAAAATGCATTTGAAGACGATTTATACTACCATTCTAAAATCATATACACTACGTACCAAATAATTACATACCTCCACCGAATCAGCACTATGTTGCATATGATCTTTCTGAAGAGCATCGTCATGAATAGGTGCAGCAACTGTAGTATGCTCCTTCATATAACCAAGGAAGATTATATTTAAGTCAAGCGAGTTGATTCATACTAGAACTGATAGTTAACTTATCAGACCTTATGCAGAGGAAGCATGCTTACCTCAGCGGGAACTATAGCATGCTCCCCAAGTTTGTCATCAACCAAAAGGCCCTTATCTCGTAGGACCTTCTCTATTCTCGACATCCTCTTATAGAGCTGTTCTATGCGGGTATTCTCGACATTCCCAATAGGATAATGGTTAGTGGGTGCATGGAGGTGCAGGGATACATGCACCGGAGCGTGATGCACCAGAGATTGGAGACTCTATCCCTGAGCCTAAGATACCTGCGGATCATCCTACAACACCTTCAGAGGCTGGACCTTCGTTATCCACACCTACAGGATGTACAGAGGAGTTTTGGAGTAGAATGACTGAGCTTGTATCAGCTCAGGTGAGGACCCTCTCTGATGGCATGATGCGCAGGATGGACAGTATGATTGCTGAGATTAGAGGCCTCAAAGACTAGGTGACAGCATTAGAGAGAGAGAGAGGCTCATGGTCCATCTGTGCCCCGAGCAGCTGAGTCAGAGGTTTCGGCACAGAGTCACCCAGCTCACCGAGGTTCACGACAAACTCAGTCCCATCAGGCCAGACCTCCCCTCACCACTTATGCTAAGAGGATGAGGACTAGATCACAACACTTAGATTCCCCCTAGGCCCGATGATAGCACTATAGGAGTCCATCATGATTAGTGCTTAGGATTTATCTAGTTCTCATATGCATTTTGCTTTGTTGATGTACTTTGTACCTTAATTGAAGAATACTGTACTTTTGGTATTAGTGTACTACAATGTTTCATTTTGATCAATGAAATTTGGATTTTATCGTTTATTGCTTCTACCTATCTATTGCTATACATTCTTTTGATGATAACAAAAAGGGGGAGAAGTAAGAAAAGAAAGAAGTTGCGATATAGGGGGAGAAATAAGTTTGCAAATTATAGGAAGAGATGATATTCACTTAAGGGGGAGCAATATGTAACAATAAAAATTTTCAAAACAAGAAAGTCTGAATTTTCAATCAAAATTTCTGAATTTGACATATACTTCTCATGCCTCGATACATAACCTGAAACTCTTGCTTAATCTCAAATTTTTGAAGTTTCATGTTTAATAAAATACAAAAGAAAGGGGGAGAAAATCAAAAGTTCAAATTAGCAATATTTGGATGAAAGAGGGGGAGTCTTCACTTTCAAATTTGAAAAGCTGAAATTCAATAACTTGAGCTCTTTCTAGAACAAAACTCCTAATTTTAGTATAAGTGTCAATCTGCTTATGCTCAATGTTTTGTAATCATCAAAAAGGGGAAGATTGAGGATGATAGTGTTATTTTGATGATTAACTCAACCATTGAGAAAATATCAAATTAATAATATAATTTAACGTGATACATCACTAATGAATACGACACCCTCGATACATTCATAATATATTAAGAGAATGAGATCAAGACGTCTTTCAATGATTAACAACGAGATAAAATTTGTAGTAGAAAAGGGATAGAGAACTCTTAATTCTAATTCAGCAAAGTTTCAAGTGAAATATACTCTTAAGGGCAAAACAGTGATTTTCAATGTTAAGGGTATGTAGCTCTATCATGGCATACTCTCAAAATTGCTTGAAATATGTTTCATTGATTATATAAATTAGTCTAAACTTAAGATGCAGGAAAGTGTGGATTGAGTCGACCCCAAGCTAAGCGGAGTCGATCCTGGCACACCATGGAATCATCTGACACACCCCTGTAAGAATGGCACAGATAAACAGTAAGTGGAGTCGACCCCATGTATCTTTGAGTCGACCCCAGGAGAGGAGCCGACCACAAAGAACCTTGAACCGACCCCAGTTTCAAGCCTCAAGAAAATAACTCTCTGAAATTTACTGAGAGGGCCGACCCCAAGTTTTCTTGAGCCGACCCTAGGAACACTTGAGTCGACCCCAATGGAGCTGACCCTAACTGTACATGAGTCGACCCCAAGGATTTGTGCTAAAAAATCACGTCTCTGAAATCTTTGAGAGGGTCGACCCCAATGGAGCTTGAGTCGACCCCACTGTAGCTTGGGTCGACCCCAAGAAAGGTTGAGTCGACCCCAGTGAAAACAGCCAAAAATGCAAGGTTCTGTGGTTCCTGAGAAGGCCGATCCCACTGTAGCAGGGGTCGACCCTAGTGAAGTTTGAGTCGACCCCAGTGTGAGTTGGAACGACCCCAAGTCCAATGAATAGTAAGTTGAGTCGACCCCAAGAAAGTTTGGGTCAAGCACGGACAAGGGCATAACAGCTAGTTCTGCAGAAGTGCTTCTTGACCTCCCAATGGCTAGTTTTTCAAATCTAACCAATAAGAAGTGACTAATAGAGGTGGGGAAGTATTTAAAGTGACACTATTCATCAGAGAAAGTATCTTTTGCCAAGAAATCAATAGCATATTCAAGAGAAAGCAAGTCCAAGTGTTCTTCATTAAGGTTTTTCATTCAAGTCTCAAAAAGGAGGTGGTTGAGCAATCTGAGAGTGCATTCAACAACTCCACCGATCCATTGTGAAGTGAAGCAACCTTAGCAAAGAAGAGAAGAGGATCCTCAAAGCGATAACTATTTTTCTCCTCTCTTCTATTAGTGTAAAATTGTTTTATTTGCTCTTCTAGGAGTTTCAAACTATTTCTTCTTTATTACTTTGTAAGGTTTGTTGGTGAGCCCGTAAAACCAACGATGAAGGTTTGTTGGTGAGCTCGCAAAACCAACATAGGTTTTTGGTGATCCCGAAAAACCAAAGTGTAAAGATTTTTGGATTGTGAGCCCGAAAAACAATCCAACTGTAATCCGCAGGATTATAGTGAATTTCCAAGGGGACGCTTGGGGAGTGGACGTAGGTGCTTAGGAGAGCACTGAACCACTATACTTCTTGTGTGTTTCTAGTGTGTATTGTTCTAACTTTACTACACGCACTCAATTAATATTAACTAAACCACTCACTCATCAATTGATTTAATTAAAGGATTGAAAAATTTAGAAAAACCAATTCACCCTCTCTCTTGGCTTGTCACCTTGGGCAACAAGTGGTATCAGAGTAAGGTGCTCTCATAGTATTTGTTGATCTCACGATCAAGAGTCAAAGATCATGACAACCCAAGTAGGATGTTCTATGAGCGAGGAGCAATACACAAATAGACCTCCTCTATTTAATGGCACTAATTACACATATTGGAAAGCTAGGATGAGGATATTCATTCAAGCTCTAGAGTATGACTTGTGGAATATCATAACTAGAGGACCACACACACCCACAATTAGTATAGAGGGCACAATCATTCCTAAACCAGAAATAAATTGGAATGATAGTGATAGAAGACATAGCACAATTAAATGCTAAAGCAATTAATGTACTTTACTGCTCTCTAGATGTAAATGAATTTAATAGAATATCTACATGCATCTCCGCGAAAGAAATTTGGGATAAACTAGAGGTTACACATGAAGGAATTAATCAGGTTAAAAAGTCAAAAATAAATATATTAGCACATAGGTATGAATTGTTTAAAATGGAATCCACAGAGTCTATAACTGAAATGTTCACTTGATTTACGGAAATCATAAATAGACTAAAGAGTTTAGGCAAGTCTTATACTAACTCTGAACTAGTTCGAAAAATTCTCAGGTCACTACCAAGAGTTTGGAAGGCCAAGGTAACTGTAATTCAAGAAACAAAGGACCTCAATACACTACAATTGGAAGAACTTTTAGGATCACTCATGAAGCAAAATTCCGAAGAGGTCAAGAAAAAGAAAACCATTGCCTTGAAGTCTACGACTTCAAAATAGAAAATTGAATCAGAGGAGTCTGATGATGAGGAGGAATATGATGAAGAAGGAATGGCCATGTTCGCAAGAAAATTTAGAAAATTTATGAGAAAAAAGAAGAAATTTCATAAAAGGACGCCCTTCATCAAAGGTAGCTCGAGCAAGGAAAATGAAAAGGACAAGGAAAAGAAAAAGAAATGCCAATTTGCTATGAATGTAACAAGCCCGGGCATTTCAAGATAGACTGCCTAGAATTGAAATGGATGGCAAGAAAGCTTAAAAAGAGGAACCTCATGGCTGAATGGAGTGAAAGTGAGGAGTCGAGTTCGGAAGAGAAAAATCAACAAGAGACGGCCCAAATCTGCTACATGGGGTAGATTCTGAACTTTAATGTGATTTTACAGTAGAAGAATTACATGATACATTTTTAGAACTCATGGAAGAATACAAGAAGCTAATCAATAAAAATAAAGTTCTAAAAGATGAAAATCAATCTCTTATCAAAGAAAAGCTGAAACTATCTAATGACTATAAAACATTAAGTAGGAAGTTCACTAATGAAACTAAAAGTCTAATTACTGAAAATTTCAAACTAAAAGAAGATGCAGAAAAATATAAATCGTTAGTGGACAAGTTTACACTTAGCTCAACTAAATTAAATATGAGTCTTGATAGTCAAAAAGCTGTATATGATAAAGCAGGGTTAGGATATAAAACAAATAGAAAGCAAAAATACTTAAAGAACATATTTGTGAAAGCCAAAAATGAAAATATAACTTGTCATTGCTGTAATAAAGTAGGACACAAAGCATATGAATTAATTTCAGAAAGTTCAACTATAACAAATTGAGTGAAAAGAGTAAGCTAAAATCCAAGAAAATTTGGGTTCCAAAAGGAACATCAAGTACTAACCCTAAAGGATCCAACATAGTTTGGATACCTAAAGTACATTCTTGATTTTGATTGCAAGAGTGTCTTAGAGCTAATAAGAGGGATAGACGATGGTATCTAGATAGCGGCTATTCAAGACACATGACCGGTGACATAGAACAATTTGTCACTTTGGAATCTAAGGAGGGTGGAGTGGTAACCTATGGAGACAATGGAAAGGACTTATCATTGGAAAGGATAAAATTTATATTACTCCATCCACTTTTATAGAAAATATTTTATTAGTTAATTGTCTGAAACACAACTTACTTAGCATAAATCAATTTTGTGATAAAGATCTTAAAGTCACATTTGAAGCCTCAGTATGCATAATCACAAATCCTAAAGATAATAGCATTGTACTTATGGGACATAGGCATGGAAACATTTATATGGTAGATCTTCATGACTTAGGCAAGAAAATGGATTATGCTTAATCACTAATGAAGAAAGGAAAAGTGAAACAAGTTGGCTTTGGCACCGTAGACTAGGACATGCTAGTATGGACTTAATATCAAAACTAATCAAAAAGGATTCGATAAAAGATGTGCCAAAATTGAATTTTGAAAAAGATAAAATCTATGGACCATGCTCATTAGGAAAGCAAACAAAATTATCTTTCAAATCAAAGAATGTAGTATCAACCACTAGGCCTTTTGAACTCATACACATAGATCTATTAGGGCCTACTAGAACTGCAAGTCTAGAAGGAAAAAAGTATGGACTAGTTATAGTAGATGATTTCTCAAGATATACATGGGTTTCATTTCTTGCACATAAGAATGAAGCATTTTCAGCATTCTTGAAGTATAATAAAAATATCATAACTGAAAAGAAGCTCACTTTAATTGCAATTCGAAGTGATTCCTTTCTTCTTACAAAACCAAAATTATGAACCTAAAATATTAAATAAGGAAAGTAAATGAGCTGTCTTGAAAAGGTTGCTTGAAATTGCAGCCACTTATTCTCTTTGATGAGTCAAAACGGGAAAGCAACCAAGGATGGAAACGAAGCCCAATAACATGCCAATTGTGCTGCAATCTTTGAGGATTTCTTTCGGACTATCCCACAGCTTGAATTATGGAATTCCAACCTTGTGGAACATGTTCATCACCTTCAATGGACCTCCACAAATTTGCTTGAGCCCAAACTTCTTTAACCAGCCCGTTTAGTGCCTCCTTGAACACTTTAGCTCGTGCTCTTGTAACCGGCCCAGTTGGAACTTGAACGGGTTCTTTTGTAGTTATGCCATTATTTGCATCATTCCCCTCCTCTTGAAAAGGATTTGCCCTCAAATCATCACCTAAATCAAAAGGACTCAAATCAGTAATATTGAAAGCAGCACTAACATTGTACTCACCGAGCAAATCTAGCTTGTAAGTGTTGTCATTGATGCGCTCTAGACTTGGAAAGGACCATCCCCTCTTGGAAGTTTGGAACGTCTTTGCGCCGGAAATCTCTCTTTTCTCATATGCAACCAAACCCAATCTCCGGATTCAAAAATCAGCTTATGTCGCCCTTTGTTGGCTTGTTTTGTATATTGCTCTGTTCTCCTCTCTATATTGAGCTTTGCCTTCTCATGTATCTGCTTCACAAATTTAGCCTTTTTCTTTCCATCCAAATTAACATGCTCAGAAATGGATAATGGAGATAAATCCAATGGAGTCAAAGGATTAAAACCATAAACAATTTCAAACGATGAAAACTTAGTAGCAGAATGAATAGCACGATTATAAGCAAACTCAACGTGTGGCAAATAATCCTCCCATGTTTTGTTGTTCTTTTTAATCATAGCCCTCAACAAAGTAGACAAAGTCCTATTCACTACTTCGGTTTGACCATCAGTTTGTGGGTGACAAGTAGTAGCAAACAAAAGCTTGGTACCTAGCTTACACCACAAAGTCTTCCAAAAGTAGCCCAAGAACTTAGCATCTCTATCCGAAACAATGGTTCTAGGCATGCCATGTAATCTCACAATCTCCCTAAAGAACAAATGAGCAACATGCGAAGCATCATCCGTTTTGTGACATGGAATAAAGTGTGCTATCTTAGAAAATCTATCCACAACCACAAAAATCGAATCTCTTCCAAGTTTAGTCCTAGGTAATCCTAACACAGTCCATTGAAATATTAATCCAAGGCTCACTAGGAATGGGCAAAGGAGTATACAAACCATTGGGCTGCACTCTGGATTTAGCTTGCCTACATGTAACACATCTACAACAAATCCGCTCAACATCTCGTTTCATGTGTGGCCAATAGAAGTGTTCCTACAAAACAGCTAAGGTCTTAGCTACTCCAAAATGTCCCATTAATCCCCCTCCATGGGATTCCTGCACTAACAAATCCCTCAAAGAACAGTTAGGCACACATAACTTATTTTCTCGAAACAAGAACCCAACATGTCTAAAGAACTTACCACAAGCGTTTTTCTCACAAGCCTGGTACTCTTCACAAAATTCATGGTCATCAATGTATAAACTTTTAATGTGTTCAAATCCAAGCAATTTTGCATCAAGTGTAGAGAGTAATGCATACCTGCGAGAAAGTGCGTCGGCGGCCACATTCTCCTTACCTTGCTTATACCAGATGACACATGGAAACATCTCAATGAACTCTACCCAACGAGCATGCCTTTTATTTAGCTTGTGTTGGCCCTTCAAGTGTTTCAAGGACTCATGATCGGTGTGAATTACAAACTCCTTAGGCCATAGTGCTGCCATGTCTCCAAAGCTCGAACCAATGCATACGACTCCTTGTCATAAGTCGGATAGTTTAGGGCTGCCCCGCTTAATTTCTCGCTGAGGTAAGCAATTGGTTGTCCCTCCTGCATAAGAACTGCGCCTATACCAATACCTGAAGCATCACATTCAATCTCAAACGTTTTAGAATAGTTAGGTAAAGACAATAAGGGGGCGTTGGTTAGCTTCTCTTTGATTAGCTGAAACGCCTTCTCTTGTTCTTCCCCCCATCTAAATTCGACGTTCTTCTTGATCACTTCGGTAATCAAAATGGGAAAGTAAATGAGCTGTCTTGAAAAGGTTGCTTGAAATTGCAGCCACTTATTCTCCTTGATGAATCAAAATGGGAAAGCAACCAAGGATGGAAACTAAGCCCCAATAACATGCCAATTGTGCTGCAATCTTTGAGGATTTCTTCCGGATTATTCCACAGCTTGAATTATGGAATTCCAGCCTTGTGAAACATGTTCATCACCTTCAATGGACCTCCACAAATTTGCTTGAGCCCAAACTTCTTTAACCAGCCCGTTTAATGCCTCGAATACTTTAGCTCGTGCTCTTGTAACCGGCCCAGTTGGAACTTGAACGGGTTCCTTTGTAATCATGCTATTATTTGCAACATTCCCCTCCTCTTGAAAAAGATTTGCCCTCAAATCATCACCTACATCAAAAGGACTCAAATCAGTAATATTGAAAGCAGCACTAACATTGTACTCACCGAGCATATCTAGCTTGTAAGCATTGTCATTGATGCGCTCTAGACTTGGAAAGGACCATCCCCTCTTGGAAGCAGTTTGGAACGTCTTTGCGCCGGAAATCTCTCTTTTCTCATATGCAACCAAACCCAATCTCCGGATTCAAAAATCAGCTTATGTCGCCCTTTGTTGGCTTGTTTTGCATATTGCTCTGTTCTCCTCTCTATATTGAGCCATGCCTTCTCATGTATCTGCTTCACAAATTCAGCCTTTTTCTTTCCATCCAAATTAACACACTCAGAAACAGGTAATGGAGATAAATCCAATGGAGTCAAAGGATTAAAACCATAAACAATTTCAAACGGTGAAAACTTTGTAGCAGAATGAATTGCACGATTATAAGCAAACTCAACGTGTGGCAAACAATCCACCCATGTTTTGTTGTTCTTTTTAATCATAGCCCTCAACAAAGTAGACAAAGTCCTATTCACTACTTCGGTTTGACCATCAGTTTGTGGGTAACAAGTTGTAGAAAACAAAAGCTTGGTACCTAGCTTACACCACAAAGTCTTCCAAAAGTAGCCCAAGAACTTAGCATCTCTATCCGAAACAATGGTTCTAGGCATGCCATGTAATCTCACAATCTCCGGCTCAAGAACAAATGAGCAACATGCGAAGCATCATCCGTTTTGTGATATGGAATAAAGGGTTCCATCTTAGAAAATCTATCCACACCCAGAAAAATCGAATCTCTTCCAAGTTTAGTCCTAGGTAATCCTAACACAAAGTCCATTGAAATATTAATCCAAGGCTCACTAGGAATGGGCAAAGGAGTATACAAACCGTTGGGCTGCACTCTGGATTTAGCTTGCCTACATGTAACACATCTACCACAAATCCGCTCAACATCTCGTTTCATGTGTGGCCAATAGAAGTGTTCCTGCAAAACAGCTAAGGTCTTAGCTACTCCAAAATGTCCCATTAATCCCCCTCCATGGGATTCCTGCACTAACAAATCCCTCAAAGAACAGTTAGGCACACATAACTTATTTTCTCGAAACAAGAACCCATCATGTCTAAAGAACTTACCACAAGCGTTTTTCTCACAAGCCTGGTACTCTTCACAAAATTCATGGTCATCAATGTATAAACTTTTAATGTGTTCAAATCCAAGCAATTTTGCATCAAGTGTGGAGAGTAATGCATACCTGTGAGAAAGTGCGTCGGCGGCCACATTCTCCTTACCTTGCTTATATCGGATGACATATGGAAACGTCTCAATGAACTCTACCCAATGAGCATGCCTTCTATTTAGCTTGTGTTGGCCCTTCAAGTGTTTCAAGGACTCATGATCGGTGTGAATTACGAACTCCTTAGGCCATAGGTAGTGCTGCCATGTCTCCAAAGCTCGAACCAATGCATACGACTCCTTGTCATAAGTCGGGTAGTTTAAGGCTGCCCCGCTTAATTTCTCGCTGAAGTAAGCAATTGGTCGTCCCTCATGCATAAGAACTGTGCCTATACCAATACCTGAAGCATCACATTCAAACTCAAACGTTTTAGAAAAGTTAGGTAAAGACAATAAGGGGGCGTTGGTTAGCTTCTCTTTGATTAGCTGAAACGCCTTCTCTTGTTCTTCCCCCCATCTAAATCCGACGTTCTTCTTGATGACTTCGGTAAGTGGTGCAGCTATGCTACTAAAGTCCTTCACAAACCGCCGGTAAAAATTATCAAGTCCATGAAAACTACTAACATTGCCTACACTGTGGGACTCGGCCTCTCTTGGATTGCTCGTACCTTCTCTTCATCAACCAATAAGCCTTGTGCACTAACAACAAATCGCAGAAATACAAGCTTATCGGCGCAAAAAGTACACTTCTTCATGTTAGCAAATAACTTTTCTTTCCTAGGCACATCTAAAACCGATTTCAAATGTACAACATGATCATCCAAGTTTTTGCTATAAATGAGTATATCATCAAAATAGACAACAACAAACCTGCCTATAAATGCACGCAAAACATGATTCATAAGTCTCAGAAAAGTGCTTGGTGCATTAGTCAAACCAAAAGGCATAACTAACCATTCGTACAAACCATATTTTTTTTTAAAAGCAGTTTTCCTTTCATCTCCTTCTTTCATTCTAGTCTGATGATAACCACTCTTTAAATCAATCTTCGAAAACACACAAGAACCATGCAACTCATCTAACATGTCATGTAACCGAGGAATAGGATGACGATACTTTACCGTTATGTTGTGATGGCTCGGCAATCAATGCGCAATCTCCACGTCCCATCCTTCTTAGGTACAAGTAAAACTGGAATGGCGTGCGGACTCATGCTCTCCTTCACGTACCCCTTCTCCAACAACTCACCTACCTGCCGTTGAAGCTCCTTTGTCTCCTCAGGATTGCTCCTATAGGCTGGTCGGTTTGGAATTGTCGCACCGGGAACAAAGTCAATTTGATGTTCAATTCCTCGAATTGGTGGTAATCCATGTGGTGTTTCCTCAGGAAAGACATCCTCAAATTCATGCAAAAGAGAAACAACAGGACTGGGCAAAGCAGGGTCAGGTTCGTTAGTGTTTAAAAATGCCTCCTTGTACAAAACTACAATCATCAGCTGATTTGATTACATTAATCGCTTAATCTCACTCACTTTTGCATAGAAATTCTTTTGTCTTTTCTCTGAATTTCTCTCAATGGCTAAATTTTTATTTTTTTTTTCTCTCTCATTTTGCTCAGCCACTCTCCGATTTTCACTCTTTTTCTTTTGCTCACTCTCTTTTTTTTTATCACTCTCTTTTTGCAACCTCACTTGATCGTCATAAATCAGTTTCGGTGTCATCGGTACAAGAGTGATGGGTTTTTGGTCGAGCACGAACGAGTATTTGTTGGTGAAGTCATCATGCTTAACTCTCCGATCGAATTGCCACGGTCGGCCTAATAGTAAATGTCCAGCTTGCATCGGAGCTACATCACACAAAACTTCATCTTCATATTTTCCGATGCGGAATGAAACCAAAACCTGCTTATTCACCTTTACCTCGCCACTATCATTCAGCCATTGTAACTTGTACGGCCTAGGATGTTTCAGTATGGGCAGTCCTAATTTATCCACCAAGGTTGTGCTTGCAACATTAGTACAACTTCCTCCATCAACAATCATACTACATACCTTGTCTTTGATATAGCACCTAGTATGAAAGATGTTCTCCCGCTGCACTTCTTCCACTTCTTTTGCTTGCAAGCTTAGGAGTCTTCTTGACACCAACAATTCACCTTGGACCGCATATTCTTCATCATCCACGTCCTCCAATGGTGGCATAGAGTCGGTATCGGACTTGTCGTCGGTTTCGATCTCTCCATTACCCCTTATCACCATGACTCTTTTCTTCGGGCATTGACTTGCTATGTGACCCCCGCCTTGACATTTAAAATACTTAATGTCACGGTTTCGAGAAGTGGAAGGGTCAGATTTACCTTGAGTGCCATGGTTGGTTGTTTCTGGTTTTGGCTCGAATTTGGGTTTTGCGGCTGGTTTCTCCTCTTTCTTCACATGACTCGGTTTCCATAGGGAAAAACCCGAATTATGGGATGCACGTGTACCACCCCTCCTCTGGAGTTGTTGCTCCACCTTGATGGCTATGTGCACCATATCCTCCAACTCCACATAATGCTGCATCTCCACCCTATCATGAATTTCTTGATTCAAGCCATTCAAGAACCTAGCCATAGTAGCCTCTCGGTCTTCTTCGATATTAGCCTGGATCAAAGCAATCTCCATGTCTTGATGATAATCCTCCACAATTCGGTTACCTTGTCTGAGCGTTTATAATTTATTGTACGACTCCCGGAGGTAATGGCTGGGCACAAACTGCTTCCTCATCACTATTTTCATCTCTTCCCACGTCTCTACCGGTCGTTCCCTATTTCGCCGCTGGTTCAACACTGACTGATCCCACCACTCAATAGCATAGTCAGAAAATATAATGGCGGCAAGTTTTACCATCTTCATTTTGGAGTAGTTGTGGCAATCGAACACTAACTCTACCTTTTTCTTCCACTCAAGATAAGCCTTGGGGTCGTTTCTTCCTTGAAACGCTGGAATTTTCATCTTAATACTACCCAAGTTGTTATCTTCCCGATTCCTATCTTCTCTAACACGCCCTCCATATCTCCTATTTCCAACAACCGAATCCTGATCTTCTTCTTCATCAAAACCAGCCCCATAATACTCTCCATCTTCATCTCTCGCTCCCCGATGTTGGACTCTTTCCCTCCTACGCAAATTAGGAGCGTTTCGTGGCTGCTCCAAACGTGTATTCTTCATCGGATCCATCCGCTCATGAACCTGCTCTAACTCCAACCTCATTATACGCCTCATCTCACCCATCATCGCCTCCATAAACAGCTTTGGATCAGCCACTCCCGTAACACCTTCGGCACTATTGTGAGACATGATTCCATTCTTCCCTTTTTCCACTCGATAATCCTCTTTCCAGCAACAATTCACCAAGAACCAAGGGAATTCAAGTTCAAAAGTAAGAAAACAAGGGATATGTAATGATTTTTAGGAGCACAATTCAGCAAAATTTCCACGAATTTTTTTTTTTGGTCTTTGGGGTGAGATGATTTTCGGGCTTATTGGAACCAAAATGGGGGAAATCAAACGAAATTTTTTTTGTCAAATCTTTTTTTTTTTGATGATTAGATTCTTTCTTTCGTTAATAACAAAAAAAGATTTCGAAATAAAATTAGAACAAACAGATTACGATCGAAAATGGGTAAAGAAAGAAATTCGGCCAAACTATGATATGTCAAACCGAATTTGGAAAGCTAAAGAACACGGAATTAAGGCACAAAGAAACAACAAAATTCGAACTTAGGGCTAAAACCAATTCGGCCACAACAGATTCGGCCAGACAAGAAAAAGGAAACTAAATTTAAATGGGATTGGCAAACTTGAGACGAGAAATCCTTGGCCCTGATACCAAATGTTGCGAACCGCGTCAAGAATAACGAGACACGTCAAACAATAGGGGAACCCAAGAATGCCCTCGACCCGTTGCTTCAACAAAAACAAGAACCTTGGAATATTTGACCTCAACCCATTGTTTAATGCGAAACAAGAACCTTGGTATAATAAGGAAGACGCCACAAACGGTAGTGGGAATCCGCTTGATAAGTCGATGATGAACGCCACCGAAAATCCGATAAGTTTGAATAGTCCTTCAAAGAACCAAAGAAAATAAAAACTCATAAATTTTCTGAAAAAATATGATGTGCCACTTCCAATAAGCGAAAGGCTTTTTAAATACAAAAGGTCCACGAATTTGCAGCTGCGAAAAAAAAACCCCCCAAAATAGGCTGCCTTAAATTCGCCTAACCAACTAAAAAGGAAACAAGGAATTTTCTGATTCCTTTCTTCTTACAAAACCGAAATTATGAACCTAAAATATCAAATAAGGAAAGTAAATGAGCTGTCTTGAAAAGGTTGCTTGAAATTGCAGCTACTTATTCTCCTTGATGAGTCAAAACGGGTTCCTTTGTAGTCATGCTATTATTTGCATCATTCCCCTCCTCATGAAAAAGATTTGCCCTCAAATCATCACCTACATCAAAAGAACTCAAATCAGTAATATTGAAAGCAGCACTAGCATTGTACTCACTGAGCAAATCTAGCTTGTAAGCGTTGTCATTGATGCGCTTTAGACTTGGAAATGACCATCCCCTCTTGGAAGCAGTTTGGAACGTCTTTGCGCCGGAAATCTCTCTTTTCTCATATGCAACCAAACCCAATCTTCGGGTTCAAAAATCAGCTTATGTCGCCCTTTGTTGGCTTGTTTTGCATATTGCTCTGTTCTCCTCTCTATATTGAGCCTTGCCTTCTCATGTATCTGCTTCACAAATTCAGCCTTTTTCTTTCCATCCAAATTAACACACTCAGAAATAGGTAATGGAGATAAATCCAATGGAGTCAAAGATTAAAACCATAAACAATTTCAAACGGTGAAAACTTTGTAGCAGAATGAATAGCACGATTATAAGCAAACTCAACGTGTGGCATACAATCCTCCCATGTTTTGTTGTTCTTTTTAATCATAGCCCTCAACAAAGTAGACAAAGTCCTATTCACTACTTCGGTTTGACCATCAGTTTGTGGGTGACAAGTAGTAGAAAACAAAAGCTTGGTACCTAGCTTACACCACAAAGTCTTCCAAAAGTAGCTCAAGAACTTAGCATCTCTATCCGAAACAATGGTTCTAGGCATGCCATGTAATCTCACAATCTCCCTAAAAAACAAATGAGCAACATGCGAAGCATCATCCATTTTGTGATATGGAATAAAGGGTTCCATCTTAGAAAATCTATCCACACCCAGAAAAATCGAATCTCTTCCGCGTTTAGTCCTAGGTAATCCTAACACAAAGTCCATTGAAAATATCAATCCAAGGCTCACTGGGAATGGGCAAAGGAGCATACAAACCGTTGGGCTGCACTCTGGATTTAGCTTGCCTACATGTAACACATCTACCACAAATCCGCTCAACATCTCATTTCATGTGTGGCCAATAGAAGTGTTCCTGCAAAACAGCTAAGGTCTTAGCTACTCCAAAATGTCCCATTAATCCCCCTCCATGGGATTCCTGCACTAACAAATCCCTCAAAGAACAGTTAGGCACACATAACTTATTTTCTCGAAACAAGAACCCATCATGTCTAAAGAACTTACCACAAGCATTTTTCTCACAAGCCTGGTACTCTTCACAAAATTCATGGTCATCAATGTATAAACTTTTAATGTGTTCAAATCCAAGCAATTTTGCATCAAGTGTGGAGAGTAATGCATACCTGTGAGAAAGTGCGTCGGCGGCCACATTCTCCTTACCTTGCTTATATCGGATGACATATGGAAACGTCTCAATGAACTCTACCCAATGAGCATGCCTTCTATTTAGCTTGTGTTGGCCCTTCAAGTGTTTCAAGGACTCATGATCGGTGTGAATTACGAACTCCTTAGGCCATAGGTAGTGCTGCCATGTCTCCAAAGCTCGAACCAATGCATACGACTCCTTGTCATAAGTCGGGTAGTTTAAGGCTGCCCCGCTTAATTTCTCGCTGAAGTAAGCAATTGGTCGTCCCTCATGCATAAGAACTGTGCCTATACCAATACCTGAAGCATCACATTCAAACTCAAACGTTTTAGAAAAGTTAGGTAAAGACAATAAGGGGGCGTTGGTTAGCTTCTCTTTGATTAGCTGAAACGCCTTCTCTTGTTCTTCCCCCCATCTAAATCCGACGTTCTTCTTGGTCACTTCGGTAAGTGGTGCGGCTATGCTACTAAAGTCCTTCACAAACCGCCGGTAAAAATTAGCAAGTCCATGAAAACTACGAACATTGCCTACACTGTGGGACTCGGCCTCTCTTGGATTGCTCGTACCTTCTCTTCATCAACCTATAAGCCTTGTGCACTAACAACAAATCGCAGAAATACAAGCTTATCGGCGCAAAAAGTACACTTCTTCATGTTAGCAAATAACTTTTCTTTCCTAGGCACATCTAAAACCGATTTCAAATGTACAACATGATCATCCAAGTTTTTGCTATAAATGAGTATATCATCAAAATAGACAACAACAAACCTGCCTATAAATGCACGCAAAACATGATTCATAAGTCTCAGAAAAGTGCTTGGTGCATTAGTCAAACCAAAAGGCATAACTAACCATTCGTACAAACCATATTTTTTTTTAAAAGTAGTTTTCCTTTCATCTCCTTCTTTCATTCTAATCTGATGATAACCACTCTTTAAATCAATCTTCGAAAACACACAAGAACCATGCAACTCATCTAACATGTCATGTAACCGAGGAATAGGATGACGATACTTTACCGTTATGTTGTGATGGCTCGGCAATCAATGCGCATTCTCCACGTCCCATCTTTCTTAGGTACAAGTAAAATTGGAATGGCGTGCGGACTCATGCTCTCCTTCACGTACCCCTTCTCCAACAACTCACCTACCTGCCGTTGAAGCTCCTTTGTCTCCTCAGGATTGCTCCTATAGGCTGGTCGGTTTGGAATTGTCGCACCGGGAACAAAGTCAATTTGATGTTCAATTCCTCGAATTGGTGGTAATCCATGTGGTGTTTCCTCAGGAAAGACATCCTCAAATTCCTGCAAAAGAGAAACAACAGAACTGGGCAAAGCAGGGTCAGGTTCGTTAGTGTTTAAAAATGCCTCCTTGTACAAAACTACAATCATCAGCTGATTTGATTACATTAATCGCTTAATCTCACTCACTTTTGCATAGAAATTCTTTTGTTTTTTCTCTGAATTTCTCTCAATGGCTAAATTTTGATTTTCTTTTTCTCTCTCATTTTGCTCAGCCACTCTCCGATTTTCACTCTTTTTCTTTTGCTCACTCTCTTTTTTTTATCACTCTCATGTTGCAACCTCACTTGATCGTCATAAATCAGTTTCGGTGTCATCGGTACAAGAGTGATGGGTTTTTGGTCGAGCACGAACGAGTATTTGTTGGTGAAGTCATCATGCTTAACTCTCCGATCGAATTGCCACGGTCGGCTAATAGTAAATGTCCAGCTTGCATCGGAGCTACATCACACAAAACTTCATCTTCATATTTTCCGATGCGGAATGAAACCAAAACCTGCTTATTCACCTTTACCTCGCCACTATCATTCAGCCATTGTAACTTGTACGGCCTAGGATGTTTCAGTATGGGCAGTCCTAATTTATCCACCAAGGTTGTGCTTGCAACATTAGTACAACTTTCCTCCTTCAATAATCATACTACATACCTTGTCTTTGATATAGCACCTAGTATGAAAGATGTTCTCCTGCTGCACTTCTTCCACTTCTTTTGCTTGCAAGCTTAGGAGTCTTCTTGACACCAACAATTCACCTTAGACCGCATATTCTTCATCATCCACGTCCTCCAATGGTGGCATAGAGTCGGTATCGGACTTGTCGTCGGTTTCGATCTCTCCATTACCCCTTATCACCATGACTCTTTTGTTCGGGCATTGACTTGTTATGTGACCCCTGCCTTGACATTTAAAATTCTTAATGTCACGGTTTCAAGAAGTGGAAGGGTCAGATTTACCTTGAGTGCCATGGTTGGTTGTTTCTAGTTTTGGCTCGAATTTGGGTTTTGCAGCTGGTTTCTCCTCTTTCTTCACATGACTCGGTTTCCATAGGGGAAAACCCGAATTATGGGATGCACGTGTACCACCCCTCCTCTGGAGTTGTTGCTCCACCTTGATGGCTATGTGCACCATATCCTCCAACTCCACATAATGCTGCATCTCCACCCTATCATGAATTTCTTGATTCAAGCCATTCAAGAACCTAGCCATAGTAGCCTCTCGGTCTTCTTCGATATTAGCCCGGATCAAAGCAATCTCCATGTCTTGATGATAATCCTCCACAATTCGGTTACCTTGTCTGAGCGTTTATAATTTATTGTACGACTCCCGGAGGTAATGGCTGGGCACAAACCGCTTCCTCATCACTATTTTCATCTCTTCCCAAGTCTCTACCGGTCGTTCCCTATTTTGCCGCTGGTTCAACACTGACTGATCCCACCACTCAATAGCATAGTCAGAAAATATAATGGCGGCAAGTTTTACCATCTTCATTTTGGAGTAGTTGTGGCAATCGAACACTAACTCTACCTTTTTCTTCCACTCAAGATAAGCCTTGGGGTCGTTTCTTCCTTGAAACGCGGGAATTTTCATCTTAATACTACCCAAGTTGTTATCTTCCCGATTCCTATCTTCTCTAACCCGCCCTCCATATCTCCTATTTCCAACAACCGAATCCTGATCTTCTTCTTCATCAAAACCAGCCCCATAATTCTCCATCTTCATCTCTCACTCCCCGATGTTGGACTCTTTCCCTCCTACGCAAATTAGGAGCGTTTCATGGCTGCTCCAAACGTGTATTCTTCATCGGATCCATCCGCTCATGAACCTGCTCTAACTCCAACCTCATTATACGCCTCATCTCACCCATCATCGCCTCCATAAACAGCTTTGGATCAGCCACTCCCGTAACACCTTCGGCACTATTGTGAGACATGATTCCATTCTTCCCTTTTTCCACTCGATAATCCTCTTTCCAGCAACAATTCACCAAGAACCAAGGGAATTCAAGTTCAAAAGTAAGAAAACAAGGGATATGTAATGATTTTTAGAAGCACAATTCAGCAAAATTTCCACGAATTTTTTTTTTTGGTCTTTGGGGTGAGATGATTTTCGGGCTTATTGGAACCAAAATGGGGGAAATCAAACGAAATTTTTTTTGTCAAATCTTTTTTTTTTTTGATGATTAGATTCTTTCTTTCGTTAATAACAGAAAAAGATTTCGAAATAAAATTAGAACAAACAGATTACGATCGGAATGGGTAAAGAAAGAAATTCGGCCAAACTATGATATGTCAAACCGAATTTGGAAAGCTAAAGAACACGGAATTAAGGCACAAGGAAACAACAAAATTCGAACTTAGGGCTAAAACCAATTCGGCCACAACAGATTCGGCCAGACAAGAAAAAGGAAACTAAATTTAAATGGGATTGGCAAACTTGAGACGAGAAATCCTTAGCCCTGATACCAAATGTTGCGAACCGCGTCAAGAATAACGAGACACGTCAAACAATAGAGGAACCCAAGAATGCCCTCGACCCGTTGCTTCAACAAAAACAAGAACCTTGGAATATTTGACCTCAACCCATTGTTTAATGCAAAACAAGAACCTTGGTATAATAAGGAAGACGCCACAAACGGTAGTGGGAATCCGCTTGATAAGTCGATGATGAACGCCACGGAAAATCCGATAAGTTCGAATAGTCCTTCAAAGAACCAAAGAAAATAAAAACTCATAAATTTTCTGAAAAAATATGATCTGCCACTTCCAATAAGCGAAAGGCTTTTTAAATACAAAAGGTCCACGAATTTGCAGCTGCGAAAAAAAAACCCCCCAAAATAGGCTGCCTTAAATTCGCCTAACCAACTAAAAAAGAAACAAGGAATTTTCTGATTCCTTTCTTCTTACAAAACCGAAATTATGAACCTAAAATATCAAATAAGGAAAGTAAATGAACTGTCTTGAAAAGGTTGCTTGAAATTGCAGCTACTTATTCTCCTTGATGAGTCAAAACAGGAAAGCAACCAAGGATGGAAACTAAGCCCCAATAACACGCCAATTGTGCTACAATCTTTAAGGATTTCTTCCGGATTATTCCATAGCTTGAATTATGGAATTCGAGCCTTGTGGAACATGTTCATCACCTTCAATGGACCTCCACAAATTTGCTTGAGCCCAAACTTCTTTAACCAGCCCGTTTAATGCCTCCTTGAACACTTTAGCTCGTGCTCTTGTAACCGGCCCAGTTGGAACTTGAACGGGTTCCTTTGTAGTCATGCTATTATTTGCATCATTCCCCTCCTCATGAAAAAGATTTGCCCTCAAATCATCACCTACATCAAAAGAACTCAAATCAGTAATATTGAAAGCAGCACTAGCATTGTACTCACCGAGCAAATCTAGCTTGTAAGCGTTGTCATTGATGCGCTTTAGACTTGGAAATGACCATCCCCTCTTGGAAGCAGTTTGGAACGTCTTTGCGCCGGAAATCTCTCTTTTCTCATATGCAACCAAACCCAATCTTCGGGTTCAAAAATCAGCTTATGTCGCCCTTTGTTGGCTTGTTTTGCATATTGCTCTGTTCTCCTCTCTATATTGAGCCTTGCCTTCTCATGTATCTGCTTCACAAATTCAGCCTTTTTCTTTCCATCCAAATTAACACACTCAGAAATAGGTAATGGAGATAAATCCAATGGAGTCAAAGGATTAAAACCATAAACAATTTCAAACGGTGAAAACTTTGTAGCAGAATGAATAGCACGATTATAAGCAAACTCAACGTGTGGCATACAATCCTCCCATGTTTTGTTGTTCTTTTTAATCACAGCCCTCAACAAAGTAGACAAAGTCCTATTCACTACTTCGGTTTGACCATCAGTTTGTGGGTGACAAGTAGTAGAAACAAAAGCTTGGTACCTAGCTTACACCACAAAGTCTTCCAAAAGTAGCTCAAGAACTTAGCATCTCTATCCGAAACAATGGTTCTAGGCATGCCATGTAATCTCACAATCTTCCTAAAAAACAAATGAGCAACATGCGAAGCATCATCCGTTTTGTGATATGGAATAAAGGGTTCCATCTTAGAAAATCTATCCACACCCAGAAAAATCGAATCTCTTCCGCGTTTAGTCCTAGGTAATCCTAACACAAAGTCCATTGAAAATATCAATCCAAGGCTCACTGGGAATGGGCAAAGGAGCATACAAACCGTTGGGCTGCACTCTGGATTTAGCTTGCCTACATGTAACACATCTACCACAAATCCGCTCAACATCTCATTTCATGTGTGGCCAATAGAAGTGTTCCTGCAAAACAGCTAAGGTCTTAGCTACTCCAAAATGTCCCATTAATCCCCCTCCATGGGATTCCTGCACTAACAAATCCCTCAAAGAACAGTTAGGCACACATAACTTATTTTCTCGAAACAAGAACCCATCATGTCTAAAGAACTTACCACAAGCGTTTTTCTCACAAGCCTGGTACTCTTCACAAAATTCATGGTCATCAATGTATAAACTTTTAATGTGTTCAAATCCAAGCAATTTTGCATCAAGTGTGGAGAGTAATGCATACCTGTGAGAAAGTGCGTCGGCGGCCACATTCTCCTTACCTTGCTTATATCGGATGACATATGGAAACGTCTCAATGAACTCTACCCAATGAGCATGCCTTCTATTTAGCTTGTGTTGGCCCTTCAAGTGTTTCAAGGACTCATGATCGGTGTGAATTACGAACTCCTTAGGCCATAGGTAGTGCTGCCATGTCTCCAAAGCTCGAACCAATGCATACGACTCCTTGTCATAAGTCGGGTAGTTTAAGGCTGCCCCGCTTAATTTCTCGCTGAAGTAAGCAATTGGTCGTCCCTCATGCATAAGAACTGTGCCTATACCAATACCTGAAGCATCACATTCAAACTCAAATGTTTTAGAAAAGTTAGGTAAAGACAATAAGGGGGCGTTGGTTAGCTTCTCTTTGATTAGCTGAAACGCCTTCTCTTGTTCTTCCCCCCATCTAAATCCGACGTTCTTCTTGGTCACCTCGGTAAGTGGTGCGGCTATGCTACTAAAGTCCTTCACAAACCGCCGGTAAAAATTAGCAAGTCCATGAAAACTACGAACATTGCCTACGCTGTGGGACTCGGCCTCTCTTGGATTGCTCGTACCTTCTCTTCATCAACCTATAAGCCTTGTGCACTAACAACAAATCGCAGAAATACAAGCTTATCGGCGCAAAAAGTACACTTCTTCATGTTAGCAAATAACTTTTCTTTCCTAGGCACATCTAAAACCGATTTCAAATGTACAACATGATCATCCAAGTTTTTGCTATAAATAAGTATATCATCAAAATAGACAACAACAAACCTGCCTATAAATGCACGCAAAACATGATTCATAAGTCTCAGAAAAGTGCTTGGTGCATTAGTCAAACCAAAAGGCATAACTAACCATTCGTACAAACCATATTTTTTTTTAAAAGCAGTTTTCCTTTCATCTCCTTCTTTCATTCTAATCTGATGATAACCACTCTTTAAATCAATCTTCGAAAACACACAAGAACCATGCAACTCATCTAACATGTCATGTAACCGAGGAATAGGATGACGATACTTTACCGTTATGTTGTGATGGCTCGGCAATCAATGCGCATTCTCCACGTCCCATCCTTCTTAGGTACAAGTAAAACTGGAATGGCGTGCGGACTCATGCTCTCCTTCACGTACCCCTTCTCCAACAACTCACCTACCTGCCGTTGAAGCTCCTTTGTCTCCTCAGGATTGCTCCTATAGGCTGGTCGGTTTGGAATTGTCGCACCGGGAACAAAGTCAATTTGATGTTCAATTCCTCGAATTGGTGGTAATCCATGTGGTGTTTCCTCAGGAAAGACATCCTCAAATTCCTGCAAAAGAGAAACAACAGAACTGGGCAAAGCAGGGTCAGGTTCGTTAGTGTTTAAAAATGCCTCCTTGTACAAAACTACAATCATCAGCCGATTTGATTACATTAATCGCTTAATCTCACTCACTTTTGCATAGAAATTCTTTTGTTTTTTCTCTGAATTTCTCTCAATGGCTAAATTTTGATTTTCTTTTTCTCTCTCATTTTGCTCAGCCACTCTCCGATTTTCACTCTTTTTCTTTTGCTCACTCTCTTTTTTTTTATCACTCTCATGTTGCAACCTCACTTGATCGTCATAAATCAGTTTCGGTGTCATCGGTACAAGAGTGATGGGTTTTTGGTCGAGCACGAACGAGTATTTGTTGGTGAAGTCATCATGCTTAACTCTCCGATCGAATTGCCACGGTCGGCCTAATAGTAAATGTCCAGCTTGCATCGGAGCTACATCACACAAAACTTCATCTTCATATTTTCCGATGCGGAATGAAACCAAAACCTGCTTATTCACCTTTACCTCGCCACTATCATTCAGCCATTGTAACTTGTACGGCCTAGGATGTTTCAGTATGGGCAGTCCTAATTTATCCACCAAGGTTGTGCTTGCAACATTAGTACAACTTCCTCCTTCAATAATCATACTACATACCTTGTCTTTGATATAGCACCTAGTATGAAAGATGTTCTCCCGCTGCACTTCTTCCACTTCTTTTGCTTGCAAGCTTAGGAGTCTTCTTGACACCAACAATTCACCTTAGACCGCATATTCTTCATCATCCACGTCCTCCAATGGTGGCATAGAGTCGGTATCGGACTTGTCGTCGGTTTCGATCTCTCCATTACCCCTTATCACCATGACTCTTTTGTTCGGGCATTGACTTGTTATGTGACCCCTGCCTTGACATTTAAAATACTTAATGTCACGGTTTCGAGAAGTGGAAGGGTCAGATTTACCTTGAGTGCCATGGTTGGTTGTTTCTAGTTTTGGCTCGAATTTGGGTTTTGCAGCTGGTTTCTCCTCTTTCTTCACATGACTCGGTTTCCATAGGGAAAAACCCGAATTATGGGATGCACGTGTACCACCCCTCCTCTGGAGTTGTTGCTCCACCTTGATGGCTATGTGCACCATATCCTCCAACTCCACATAATGCTGCATCTCCACCCTATCATGAATTTCTTGATTCAAGCCATTCAAGAACCTAGCCATAGTAGCCTCTCGGTCTTCTTCGATATTAGCCCGGATCAAAGCAATCTCCATGTCTTGATGATAATCCTCCACAATTCGGTTGCCTTGTCTGAGCGTTTATAATTTATTGTACGACTCCCGGAGGTAATGGCTGGGCACAAACCGCTTCCTCATCACTATTTTCATCTCTTCCCAAGTCTCTACCGGTCGTTCCCTATTTCGCCGCTGGTTCAACACTGACTGATCCCACCACTCAATAGCATAGTCAGAAAATATAATGGCGGCAAGTTTTACCATCTTCATTTTGGAGTAGTTGTGGCAATCGAACACTAACTCTACCTTTTTCTTCCACTCAAGATAAGCCTTGGGGTCGTTTCTTCCTTGAAACGCGGGAATTTTCATCTTAATACTACCCAAGTTGTTATCTTCCCGATTCCTATCTTCTCTAACCCGCCCTCCATATCTCCTATTTCCAACAACCGAATCCTGATCTTCTTCTTCATCAAAACCAGCCCCATAATACTCTCCATCTTCATCTCTCACTCCCCGATGTTGGACTCTTTCCCTCCTACGCAAATTAGGAGCGTTTCGTGGCTGCTCCAAATGTGTATTCTTCATCGGATCCATCCGCTCATGAACCTGCTCTAACTCCAACCTCATTATACGCCTCATCTCACCCATCATCGCCTCCATAAACAGCTTTGGATCAGCCACTCCCGTAACACCTTCGGCACTATTGTGAGACATGATTCCATTCTTCCCTTTTTCCACTCGATAATCCTCTTTCCAGCAACAATTCACCAAGAACCAAGGGAATTCAAGTTCAAAAGTAAGAAAACAAGGGATATGTAATGATTTTTAGAAGCACAATTCAGCAAAATTTCCACGAATTTTTTTTTTTGGTCTTTGGGGTGAGATGATTTTCGGGCTTATTGGAACCAAAATGGGGGAAATCAAACGAAATTTTTTTTTGTCAAATCTTTTTTTTTTTTTGATGATTAGGTTCTTTCTTTCGTTAATAACAGAAAAAGATTTCGAAATAAAATTAGAACAAACAGATTACGATCGGAATGGGTAAAGAAAGAAATTCGGCCAAACTATGATATGTCAAACCGAATTTGGAAAGCTAAAGAACACGGAATTAAGGCACAAGGAAACAACAAAATTCGAACTTAGGGCTAAAACCAATTCGGCCACAACAGATTCGGCCAGACAAGAAATAGGAAACTAAATTTAAATGGGATTGGCAAACTTGAGACGAGAAATCCTTGGCCCTGATACCAAATGTTGCGAACCGCGTCAAGAATAACGAGACATGTCAAACAATAGGGGAACCCAAGAATGCCCTCGACCCGCTGCTTCAACAAAAACAAGAACCTTGGAATATTTGACCTCAACCCATTGTTTAATGTGGAACAAGAACCTTGGTATAATAAGGAAGACGCCACAAACGGTAGTGGGAATTCGCTTGATAAGTCGATGATGAACGCCACGGAAAATCCGATAAGTTCGAATAGTCCTTCAAAGAGCCAAAGAAAATAAAAACTCATAAATTTTCTGAAAAAATATGATCTGCCACTTCCAATAAGCGAAAGGCTTTTTAAATACAAAAGGTCCACGAATTTGCAGCTCCGAAAAAAAACCCCCCAAAATAGGCTGCCTTAAATTCGCCTAACCAACTAAAAAGGAAACAAGGAATTTTCTGATTCCTTTCTCTTACAAAACCGAAATTATGAACCTATAATATCAAATAAGGAAAGTAAATGAGCTGTCTTGAAAAGGTTGCTTGAAATTGCAGCTACTTATTCTCCTTGATGAGTCAAAACGGGAAAGCAACCAAGGATGGAAACTAAGCCCCAATAACACGCCAATTGTGCTACAATCTTTAAGGATTTCTTCCGGATTATTCCATAGCTTGAATTATGGAATTCGAGCCTTGTGGAACATGTTCATCACCTTCAATGGACCTCCACAAATTTGCTTGAGCCCAAACTTCTTTAACCAGCCCGTTTAATGCCTCCTTGAACACTTTAGCTCGTGCTCTTGTAACCGGCCCAGTTGGAACTTGAACGGGTTCCTTTGTAGTCATGCTATTATTTGCATCATTCCCCTCCTCATGAAAAAGATTTGCCCTCAAATCATCACCTACATCAAAAGAACTCAAATCAGTAATATTGAAAGCAGCACTAGCATTGTACTCACCGAGCAAATCTAGCTTGTAAGCGTTGTCATTGATGCGCTTTAGACTTGGAAATGACCATCCCCTCTTGGAAGCAGTTTGGAACGTCTTTGCGCCGGAAATCTCTCTTTTCTCATATGCAACCAAACCCAATCTTCGGGTTCAAAAATCAGCTTATGTCGCCCTTTGTTGGCTTGTTTTGCATATTGCTCTGTTCTCCTCTCTATATTGAGCCTTGCCTTCTCATGTATCTGCTTCACAAATTCAGCCTTTTTCTTTCCATCCAAATTAACACAATCAGAAATAGGTAATGGAGATAAATCCAATGGAGTCAAAGGATTAAAACCATAAACAATTTCAAACGGTGAAAACTTTGTAGCAGAATGAATAGCACGATTATAAGCAAACTCAACGTGTGGCATACAATCCTCCCATGTTTTGTTGTTCTTTTTAATCATAGCCCTCAACAAAGTAGACAAAGTCCTATTCACTACTTCGGTTTGACCATCAGTTTGTGGGTGACAAGTAGTAGAAAACAAAAGCTTGGTACCTAGCTTACACCACAAAGTCTTCCAAACGTAGCTCAAGAACTTAGCATCTCTATCCGAAACAATGGTTCTAGGCATGCCATGTAATCTCACAATCTCCCTAAAAAACAAATGAGCAACATGCGAAGCATCATCCGTTTTGTGATATGGAATAAAGGGTTCCATCTTAGAAAATCTATCCACACCCAGAAAAATCGAATCTCTTCCGCGTTTAGTCCTAGGTAATCCTAACACAAAGTCCATTGAAAATATCAATCCAAGGCTCACTGGGAATGGGCAAAGGAGCATACAAACCGTTGGGCTGCACTCTGGATTTAGCTTGCCTACATGTAACACATCTACCACAAATCCGCTCAACATCTCATTTCATGTGTGGCCAATAGAAGTGTTCCTGCAAAACAACTAAGGTCTTAGCTACTCCAAAATGTCCCATTAATCCCCCTCCATGGGATTCCTGCACTAACAAATCCCTCAAAGAACAGTTAGGCACACATAACTTATTTTCTAGAAACAAGAACCCATCATGTCTAAAGAACTTACCACAAGCGTTTTTCTCACAAGCCTGGTACTCTTCACAAAATTCATGGTCATCAATGTATAAACTTTTAATGTGTTCAAATCCAAGCAATTTTGCATCAAGTGTGGAGAGTAATGCATACTTGTGAGAAAGTGCGTCGGCGGCCACATTCTCCTTACCTTGCTTATATCGGATGACATATAGAAACGTCTCAATGAACTCTACCCAATGAGCATGCCTTCTATTTAGCTTGCGTTGGCCCTTCAAGTGTTTCAAGGACTCATGATCGGTGTGAATTACGAACTCCTTAGGCCATAGGTAGTGCTGCCATGTCTCCAAAGCTCGAACCAATGCATACGACTCCTTGTCATAAGTCGGGTAGTTTAAGGCTGCCCCGCTTAATTTCTCGCTGAAGTAAGCAATTGGTCGTCCCTCATGCATAAGAACTGTGCCTATACCAATACCTGAAGCATCACATTCAAACTCAAACGTTTTAGAAAAGTTAGGTAAAGACAATAAGGGGGCGTTGGTTAGCTTCTCTTGGATTAGCTAAAACGCCTTCTCTTGTTCTTCCCCCCATCTAAATCCGACGTTCTTCTTGGTCACTTCGGTAAGTGGTGCGGCTATGCTACTAAAGTCCTTCACAAACCGCCAGTAAAAATTAGCAAGTCCATGAAAACTACGAACATTGCCTACACTGTGGGACTCGGCCTCTCTTGGATTGCTCGTACCTTCTCTTCATCAACCTATAAGCCTTGTGCACTAACAACAAATCGCAGAAATACAAGCTTATCGGCGCAAAAACTTGTAGCAAATAAGTTTTCTTTCCTAGGTACATCTAAAACCGATTTCAAATGTACAACATGATCATCCAAGTTTTTGCTACAAATGAGTATATCATCAAAATAGACAACAACAAACCTGCCTATAAATGCACGCAAAACATGATTCATAAGTCTCATAAAGGTGCTTGGTGCATTAGTCAAACCAAAAGGCATAACTAACCATTCGTACAAACCATATTTTTTTTTAAAAGCAGTTTTCCTTTCATCTCCTTCTTTCATTCTAATCTGATGATAACCACTCTTTAAATCAATCTTCGAAAACACACAAGAACCATGCAACTCATCTAACATGTCATGTAACCGAGGAATAGGATGACGATACTTTACCGTTATGTTGTTGATGGCTCGGCAATCAATGCGCATTCTCCACGTCCCATCCTTCTTAGGTACAAGTAAAACTGGAATGGCGTGCGGACTCATGCTCTCCTTCACGTACCCCTTCTCCAACAACTCACCTACCTGCCGTTGAAGCTCCTTTGTCTCCTCAGGATTGCTCCTATAGGCTGGTCGGTTTGGAATTGTCGCACCGGGAACAAAGTCAATTTGATGTTCAATTTCTCGAATTGGTGGTAATCCATGTGGTATTTCCTCAGGAAAGACATCCTCAAATTCCTGCAAAAGAGAAACAACAGAACTGGGCAAAGCAGGGAGGGTCAGGTTCGTTAGTGTTTAAAAATGCCTCCTTGTACAAAACTACAATCATCAGCAGATTTGATTACATTAATCGCTTAATCTCACTCACTTTTGCATAGAAATTCTTTTGTCTTTTCTCTGAATTTCTCTCAATGGCTAAATTTTGATTTTCTTTTTCTCTCTCATTTTGCTCAGCCACTCTCCGATTTTCACTCTTTTTCTTTTGCTCACTCTCTTTTTTTTTATCACTCTCTTTCTGCAACCTCACTTGATCGTCATAAACCAGTTTCGGTGTCATCGGTACAAGAGTGATGGGTTTTTGGTCGAGCACGAACGAGTATTTGTTGGTGAAGTCATCATGCTTAACTCTCCGATCGAATTGCCACGGTCGGCCTAATAGTAAATGTCCAGCTTGCATCGGAGCTACATCACACAAAACTTCATCTTCATATTTTCCGATGCGGAATGAAACCAAAACCTGCTTATTCACCTTTACCTCGCCACTATCATTCAGCCATTGTAACTTGTACGGCCTAGGATGTTTCAGTATGGGCAGTCCTAATTTATCCACCAAGGTTGTGCTTGCAACATTAGTACAACTTCCTCCATCAACAATCATACTACATACCTTGTCTTTGATATAGCACCTAGTATGAAAGATGTTCTCCCGCTGCACTTCTTCCACTTCTTTTGCTTGCAAGCTTAGGAGTCTTCTTGACACCAACAATTCACCTTGGACCGCATATTCTTCATCATCCACGTCCTCCAATGGTGGCATAGAGTCGGTATCGGACTCGTCGTCGGTTTCGATCTCTCCATTACCCCTTATCACCATGACTCTTTTGTTCGGGCATTGACTTGCTATGTGACCCCTGCCTTGACATTTAAAACACTTAATGTCACGGTTTTGAGAAGTGGAAGGGTCAGATTTACCTTGAATGCCATGGTTGGTTGTTTCTGGTTTTGGCTCGAATTTGGGTTTTGCAGCTGGTTTCTCCTCTTTCTTCACATGACTCGGTTTCCATAGGGAAAAACTCGAATTATGGGATGCACGTGTACCACCCCTCCTCTGGAGTTGTTGCTCCACCTTGATGGCCATGTGCACCATATCCTCCAACTCCACATAATGCTGCATCTCCACCCTATCATGAATTTCTTGATTCAAGCCATTCAAGAACCTAGCCATAGTAGCCTCTCGGTCTTCTTCGATATTAGCCCGGATCAAAGCAATCTCCATGTCTTGATGATAATCCTCCACGATTCGGTTACCTTGTCTGAGCGTTTACAATTTATTGTACGACTCCCGGAGGTAATGGCTGGGCACAAACCGCTTCCTCATCACTATTTTCATCTCTTCCCACGTCTCTACCGGTCGTTCCGTATTTTGCCGCTGGTTCAACACTGACTGATCCCACCACTCAATAGCATAGTCAGAAAATACAATGGCGGCAAGTTTTACCTTCTTCATTTTGGAGTAGTTGTGGCAATCGAACCCTAACTCTACCTTTTTCTCCCACTCAAGAGAACCCTTGGGGTTGTTTCTTCCTTGAAATGCTGGAATTTTCTTCTTAATACTACCCAAGTTGTTATCTTCCCGATTCCTATCTTCTCTAAACCGCCCTCCATATCTCCTATTTCCAACAACCGAATCCCGATCTTCTTCTTCATCAAAACCAGCCCCATAATACTCTCCATCTTCATCTCTCACTCCCCGATGTTGGACTCTTTCCCTCCTATGCAAATTAGGAGCGTCTCGTGGCTGCTCCAAACGTGTATTCTTCATCCGATCCATCCGCTCATGAACCTGCTCTAACTCCAACCTCATTATACGCCTCATCTCACCCATCATCGCCTCCATAAACAGCTTTGGATCAGCCACTCCCATAGCACCTTCGGCACTATTGTGAGACATGATTCCATTCTTCCCTTTTTCCACTCGATAATCCTCTTTCCAGCAACAATTCCCCAAGAACCAAGGGAATTAAAGTTCAAAAGTAAGAAAACAAGAGATATGTAATGATTTTCAGAAGCACAATTCAGCAGAATTTCCACAAATTTTTTTTTTTGGTCCTTGGGGTGAGATGATTTTCGGGCTTATTGGAACCAAAATGGGGGAAATCAAACGAAAATTTTTTTGTCGAGTCTTTTTTTTTTTGATGATTAGGTTCTTTCTTTCGTTAATAACAGAAAAAGATTTCGAAATAAAATTAGAACAAATAGATTATGATCGGAATGGGTAAAGAAAGAAATTCGGCCAAACTATGATATCTCAAACCGAATTTGGAAAGCTAAAGAACACGGAATTAAGGCACAAGGAAACAACAAAATTCGAACTTAGGGCTAAAACCAATTCGGCCACAACAGATTCGGCCAGACAAGAAAAAGGAAACTAAATTTAAATGGGATTGGCAAATGTAAGATGAGAAATCCTTGGCCCTGATACCAAATGTTGCGAACCGCGTCAAGAATAACGAGACACGTCAAACAATAGGGGAACCCAAGAATGCCCACGATTAGGTTTGGTTGGGAGATCTCGACCCGTTGCTTCAACAAAAACAAGAATCTTGGAATATTTGACCTCAACCCATTGTTTAATGCGAAGCAAGAACCTTGGTATAATAAGGAAGATGCCACAAACGGTAGTGGAAATCCGCTTGATAAGTCGATGATGAATGCCACGGAAAATTTCGATCAGTTCGAATAGTCCTTCAAAGAACCAAAGAAAATAAAAACTCATAAAATTTCTGAAAAAATATGATCTGCCACTTCCAATAAGCCAAAGGCTTTTTAAATACAAAAGGTCCGCGAATTTGCAGCTGCGAAAAAAAGAAAACCCCAAAATAGGCTGCCTTAAATTCGCCTAACCAACTAAAAAGGAAACAAGGAATTTTCTGATTCCTTTCTTCTTACAAAACCGAAATTATGAACCTAAAATATCAAATAAGGAAAGTAAATGAGCTGTCTTGAAAAGGTTGCTTGCAATTGCAGCCACTTATTCTCCTTGATGAGTCAAAACAGGAAAGCAACCAAGGATGGAAACTAAGCCCCAATAATACAACAATTGTGCTACAATCTTTGAGGATTTCTTCCGGATTATTCCACAGCTTGAATTATGGAATTCCAGCCTTGTGGAACATGTTCATCACCTTCAATGGACCTCCACAAATTTGCTTGAGCCCAAACTTCTTTAACCAGCCCGTTTAATGCCTCCTTGAACACTTTAGCTCGTGCTCTTGTAACCGGCCCAGTTGGAACTTGAACGGGTTCCTTTGTAGTCATGCCATTATTTGCATCATTCCCCTCCTCATGAAAAGGATTTGCCCCCAAATCATCACCTACATCAAAAGGACTCAAATCAGTAATATTGAAAGCAGCACTAACATTGTACTCACCAAGCAAATCTAGCTTGTAAGCGTTGTCATTGATGCGCTCTAGACTTGGAAAGGACCATCCCCTCTTGGAAGAAGTTTGGAACGTCTTTGCACCAGAAATCTCTCTTTTCTCATATGCAACCAAACCCAATCTTCGGGTTCAAAAATCAGCTTATGTCGCCCTTTGTTGGCTTGTTTTGCATATTGCTCTGTTCTCCTCTCTATATTGAGCCTTGCCTTCCCATGTATCTGCTTCACAAATTCAGCCTTTTTCTTTCCATCCAATGGAGTCAAAGGATTAAAACCATAAACAATTTCAAACGGTGAAAACTTTGTAGCAGAATGAATAGCACGATTATAAGCAAACTCAATGTGTGCCAAACAATCCTCCCATGTTTTGTTGTTCTTTTTAATCATAGCCCTCAACAAAGTAGACAAAGTCCTATTCACTACTTCGGTTTGACCATCAGTTTGTGGGTGACAAGTAGTAGAAAACAAAAGCTTGGTACCTAGCTTACACCACAAAGTCTTCCAAAAGTAGCTCAAGAACTTAGCATCTCTATCCGAAACAATGGTTCTAGGCATGCCATGTAATCTCACAATCTCCCTAAAGAACAAATGAGCAACATGCGAAGCATCATCCATTTTGTGACATGGAATAAATGGTGCCATCTTAGAAAATCTATCCACAACCGCAAAAATCGAATCTCTTCCACGTTTAGTTCTAGGTAATCCTAACACAAAGTCCATTGAAATATCAATCCAAGGCTCACTATGAATGGGCAAAGGAGCATACAAGCCGTTGGGCTGCACTCTGGATTTAGCTTGCCTACATATAACACATCTACCACAAATCCGCTCAACATCTCGTTTCATGTGTGGCCAATAGAAGTGTTCCTGCAAAACAGCTAAGGTCTTAGCTACTCCAAAATGTCCCATTAATCCCCCTCCATGGGATTCCTGCACTAACAAATCCCTCAAAAAATAGTTAGGCACACATAACTTATTTTTTAGAAACAAGAAACCATCATGTCTAAAGAACTTACCACAAGCATTTTTCTCACAAGCCTGGTACTCTTCACAAAATTCATGGTCATCAATATATAAACTTTTAATGTGTTCAAATTCAAGCAATTTTGCATCAAGTGTTGAGAGTAATGCATACCTGTGAGAAAGTGCGTCAGCGGCCACATTCTCCTTACCTTGCTTATACTGGATGACATATGGAAGCGTCTCAATGAACTCTACCCAATGAGCATGCCTTTTTAAAAGGCATGATCGGTGTGAATTACAAACTCCTTAGGCCATAGGTAGTGCTGCCATGTCTCCAAAGCTCGAACCAATGCATATGACTCCTTGTCATAAGTCGGGTAGTTTAAGGCTGCCCTGCTGATATGATCCAGCACAAGGACTTTGACAAGGATAAAGAAGATGCTCAAGATGATATGGAGATTCCAATTGGGCCAATCACAAGAGCTCGGGCCAAGAAACTTCAAGAAGCTGTCCAAACTTTATTAACTCATGCCCAAGGAGAAGGTTCTAGTCCACATGAAGATTTGAACTTGAAGATGGTTAATATGTGGCAAGTCCATTTTGACAATATCCAGTCTAATTAATTATTTAAACGTGGAAAAGAAGAGTCTAATCCTTTCAAATTCGGATTCCTCTTTATGGTGCATTTATCATAGGCTTTTGAAAGGCTGAAGGACATTTTTGAGGCTTGCAAATGAAGGATGAACCTAGTCAAAATGGTTGGGAGTTTTGCTGCAACTTCCCAAGGTTAATTAATTGCTACCAAGACTTTAAGTAGTATTCCTTTCATCTTCACCAACTTTCATTTAATGTTTTTCTAGTTGGTTCAATGCACCATAAATACTTGGTGTTTTTACTTGTAATCAAGCAATTCCGAAATATAATCTTTTTGTGAGAATTTTCTCTCTATTGTTCTTGTGTAGAACTTACGGTAGTTTCAAGTACAACCACTTGAACCTCCAACCCTTGATAATATTGGTCTCACGGGGTCAATATTCCTAATCCTTTGATAATATAGGTTTCTTGCTCTTTATAGCAACGGGGTCTATATTCCTTCCCTTTTAACCTTTTTGGACGATCTGTGAATTCATTTTCCAAACTATTGTTGTTGGGTCTCACGGCAGGTTCGTTGAGGTTTGCATCATTTGGTATCGGAGCCAAGGTTTCCAATCAGGTTACCTATCCCTTATTTGCTTTTATATTCTATCATTTATATTTTTTTCATCCTTTTGCATCGTTTGATATCATTTCATCCATAACCATTTCATTCCTATTCTCTCCCATTTTTTTTCGTGCTTCATCTTTGTTGATATTGCTATTGGTTCCATTATTGAAAGGAAAACATAAAAAGAGGAGACTGAAGTTGTAAAAAAAAAGAAGAAAAAAAGAAAAAAAAAGACAATAAAAAGGAGATCAAAAGGAGTTAGAAGGTTAAATGTTTTGAAAGAAAAGAAGAAGGAGAAGTTTGCCTTTTATTATCATCTATTTCTTATGTTTCATCTCTATATATCCATCATTCAACTTTTCATATCCATTTGCTTTCTATTCATATTCTTTGCTTTTCTTTTCAAAACCATTTCTTCTCATCATTTATGTTCTGAAACTCTTCACACTTGTTGCTTCCATATTGACTCCACTCAAAAATTTGTATTTTTAAGTGTGTTGGTTTTTCATTTGCTTTGCTATGAAATTTACCTTAGTTTTCTCAAGAACTTTTAAGAGAAAATTGAGTAGTAAAAGGCAAGAGTGTGTGAGATCATCATAGGGAAAAAGCCAAATCATTGTGTGCAAATACGAGTGATTGAGTGAAATATATTTGAGTGAAACACGTGAGGGAGTGGTGAGGTTCTTTTCATTTTTACAACATGTCTCAAGGCGGAAGTGAGGAAGCACCAATAGACACCAAATTGAACATTCAAGCTCTGCAACAACAATTCCAGCGGATGAATGCCCAACTTGAAGAAATCCGAGAACGATTAGATCATAATGACCAACAAGTGAATCAAATACAGCAAGGCGCTATGCCACGAGGGAGAAGGCAAAACAGACGTCCCTCCATTCCTCCAGCTGATCATGTTGATACTTATGAAGGTGAAAATGAAGAATTTGATGATGAAACCTCCCTAGCTTCCATACGAAGACAAAGAGATCATAGACCAAGACGACATCGCCAGCACATGCATCAAAATAGAGATGTTGTTGATCGCAACACAGGTTCGATTAAACTTTCTCTCCCACCTTTTCAAAGTAAAAATGATCCTGATGCTTACATTGAATGGGAAAGAAAAGTGGAACTTGTTTTCGATTGTCATAACTATTCGGAGGAAAAAAAAGTTAAGCTTGCAGCTGTTTCTTTGACTGACTATGCAATTGTTTGGTGGGACCAATTGGTTCTAAATCGAAAAAGAAACCGAGAGATTCCAATTGACAATTGGGATGACATGAAAGCTGCCATGAGGAGAAGGTTTGCTCCTTCACACTATTATAGAGACTTACATTTGAAGTTCCAAAGTCTTAAACAGGGAACAAAATCTATTGAAGAATACCATAAGGAGATGGAAATAACCATGATTCGTGCCAATGTTGAAGAAGATAGAGAGGCAACAATGGCTAGATTCAGTTGTGGTCTCAACCGTGAGATTGCGAATGTTGTGGAACTACAACATTATGTGGAAATTGAAGATGTGGTCCACATGGCTATGAAAGTTGAGAGGCAACTTAAAAGAGGAGGAAGATCATCATCCAAGCATGAAGCTGCTGGTTCATCTAATTGGAAGTCCAAATGGAGTCCTACTCCAAAACAAGAAGAAAAGCCTACTTCTAGGCCTAAAGAAGAAAAAAACTATGACCAAACAATCTGAAAAAGGTACTTCTTCCAACCAAACTCAAAAAAATCGTGATATTAAATGCTTCCGATGTCAAGGCTTTGGTCATATTTCTTCTCAATGCCCAAACAAGAGAACCATGATTTTGCTAGATAATGGGGATATTGTTTCTGAAGAAGAAAATGATAAAGAGTCTATGCCACAACTTGAAGATGCTAGTGATATAGAACAGGCTGTTGTTGGTCAAGCCTTAGTTGTTCTTAGAGCCCTCCATGTTCAAGCTCAAATAGACAATGATGAACAACAACGTGAGAATATCTGAATATCTTTTACACTCGCTGCCATGTCAAAAAAGAAAGAGTTTGTGGTTTGATAATTGATGGTGGAAGTTGTATGAATGTGGCAAACAAGCTGATGGTGGACAAGCTAGGGTTGAAGACTCAAAAGCACCCTCATCCATATCGACTTCAATGGCTTAATGATAGTGGAGAATTAAAAGTCACAAAACAGGTACTTCTATCTTTTTCCATTGGAAGATTTTCTGATGAAGTCCTTTGTGATGTGGTTCCAATGCAAGCAAGTCACATATTGCTTGGAAGACCTTGGCAATTTGATAGGCGTACCCTCCATGATGGTTACAAAAATAAGTACAGCTTTACCAAGAATGGCAGAAACATCACTTTGGCTCCTTTACCCCCTCATCAAGTTCTTGAAGAGCAAAATCAAATTAAGAAATCCGTAGCAACCAGTGCTAAACAAAGTAAGGATGAAAATGAGAGTTCAAAAGAAATTGTGACAAAAGAATCTGATAAGAAAAGTGAGAAAAAGAAAGAGGAAAAAAAAGTAAATTTCTATACAAAAGAAAGAGAGATTAAGAGAGCTATGGTTTCACAGAAGCCAATGATGTTGATCTTGTATAAGGAAGCTTACCTCTCAACAACTAACCTTGATGATTCTTTGCCTAGTACAGCCATATCTCTTTTACAGAAATTTCAAGATGTTTTTCCAGAAGAGATGCCACCAGGATTGCCACCAATTAGAGGCATTGAACATCAAATTGACCTAGTTCTGGGTGCCCAAATTCCAAATAGACCAACTTATAGATGCAGCCCCGAAGAAGCAAAAGAATTGCAAAGACAAGTTGAAGAGTTAATGAACAAAGGTCATGTTAGAGAGAGCATGAGCCCATGTGCTGTTCCAGTTTTGCTAGTTCCCAAGAAAGATGGAACTTGGAGGATGTGCATTGACTGCCGTACTATCAACAAAATAACGGTAAAGTATCGTTATCCTATTCCCCGTCTTGATGACATGCTTGATGAACTCCATGGTTCCACTAGCTTTTCTAAAATTGATTTGAAATCTGGATATCATCAAATTCGAATGAAAGAGGGAGATGAGTGGAAAACTACTTTTAAAACAAAACATGGACTTTATGAGTGGTTAGTTATGCCTTTTGGATTAACTAATGCACCCAGCACTTCTTGCGTAAGTTTATTGGAAAATTTGTGGTTGTCTACTTTGATGACATATTGATTTACAGCAAGAACTTGCATGAACACTTAGGGCATTTAAAGAATGTTTTACTTGAGCTAAGAAAAGAGCAATTGCATGCTAACCTTAAGATATGTACATTTTGTTTGGACAAAATTGTGTTTCTTGGCTTTGTTGTAAGCACTAGAGGTGTAGAAGTTGATGAAGAGAAGGTAAAGGTGATCAAAGACTGGCCTACACCAACTACCATCACCGAAGTTAGGAGCTTCCATGGCTTGGCGGGATTCTACCGAAGGTTTGTTCCAAAAGCACTATAGCTGCTCCATTGACAGAAATCATCAAGAAAAGTATTGAATTCAAATGGGGTGAAGCACAAGAGAAAGCATTCAACACCTTGAAAGAAAAGCTAAGTTGCAGCCCATTATTACTTTTACCAGATTTCTCTAAAACTTTTGAAATCGAATGTGATGCTTCTGGTATTGGTATAGGTGCTGTCCTAATACAAGACAAGAGACCCTTGGCTTACTTTAGTGAGAAGTTGAGCGGAGCTGCCTTGAACTACTCCACCTATGACAAAGAACTCTATGCATTGGTGAGAGCATTAGAGACGTGGCAACACTGTCTATGGTCAAAGGAGTTTGTTATTCACACCGATTATGAATCTTTGAAGCATTTGAAGAGCCAAGGTAAGCTTAATCGAAGGCATGCTCGTTGGGTTGAGTTTATTGAGATGTTCCCATATGTTGTCCAATACAAGCAAGGTAAAAATAATATTGTTGCTGATGCTTTATCAAGAAAGTATATTCTTCTATCTGGTCTTTCAACAAATTTTTTGGGGTTTGAACATATCAAGGAGTTGTACCCACAAGATTCTGAGTTTTCAACAGTTTTTGAAGCTTGTGAAACAAAACCTTTTGAAAATTTTACAAGCAAGATGGGTACTTATTTCGGGAAAATAAGCTTTGCGTTCCGAAGTGTTCTTTACGTGAGCTTCTTGTCAGAAAGTCTCATGAGGGAGGATTAATGGGACATTTTGGTATTTTTAAAACTCTGGAAATTTTGAAAGAACATTTCTTTTGGCCTCACATGAAAAGAGATGTTGACAGAATTTGCAACAGATGTGTCACTTGCAAAAAGGCCAAATCAAGAGTGAAACCACATGGATTATATAAAGCTTTACCTATTCCTAGTCACCCTTGGACTGATGTTTCTATGGATTTTGTTTTAGGTTTACCTAGAACTAGAAGGGGAAAAGATTCAATTTTTGTTATTGTAGACCAATTTTCTAAAATGGCACATTTTATCCCTTGTCATAAAACTGATGATGCCGTTCATATTGCTGAATTGTTTTTTAGGGAAGTTGTTCGTCTTCATGGTCTTCCTAAGACAATTGTTAGTGATAGGGATGTTAAGTTCCTTAGTCATTTCTGGCGAATTTTGTGGGGTAAGTTGGGAACAACTTTGTTATTTTCTGCTACTTGTCACCCTCAAACAGATGGTCAAACAGAGGTTGTGAATCGGACTTTAGGTACTTTGTTGCGTGCTATAATTAAAAAGAATTTGAAGACTTGGGAAGATTGCATTCCTTTTATTGAATTTGCTTATAATAGAACTGTGCATTCTTCTACTTCTTATTCACCATTTGAAGTTGTTTATGGTTTTAACCCATTAACTCCATTGGATTTACTTCCTTTACATGTTAACAAGATTACCAGTTTAGATGGGAAGAAGAAAGCTGAAAAGGTGAAGAAAATCCATGAAGAAGCATGCCAACATATCCTTAAACAAAATGAGCAAGCTACTGCCCATGCCAATCAAGGAAGAAAGGAAGTCATTTTTCAACTAGGAGACTTGGTTTGGGTACATTTTTGCAAAGAGAGATTCCCTAGCCAACGAAAATCAAAGCTCAATCCACGTGGGAATGGTCCTTATGAAGTACTGGAAAAGATCAATGACAATGCCCACAAGATTGATCTTAAAGGTGAGTTTGATATTAGTTCTACCTTTAATGTTTCTGATCTTTCTTCCTTTTATGCAGATCTTGATTCGAGGACGAATCCTTTTCAAGAAGGGGGGAATGATATGATCCAGCTCAAGGACTTTGACAAGGACAAAGAAGATGCTCAAGATGATGTGGAGATTCCAATTGGGCCAATCACAAGAGCTCGGGCCAAGAAACTTGAAGAAGCTGTCCAAACTTTATTAACTCAAGCCCAAGGAGAAGGTTCTAGTCCACATGAAGATTTGGACTTGAAGATGGTTAATATGTGGCAAGTTCATTTCAGCAATATCCAGCCCAATTAATTATCTAAACATGGAAAAGAAGAGTCTAATCCTTTCAAATTCGGATTCCTCTTTATGGTGCATTTATCATAGGCTTTTGGAAGGCTGAAGAACAATTTTGAGGCTTGCAAATGAATGATGAACCTAGTCAAAATGGTTGGGAGTTTTGCTGCAACTTCCCAAGGTTAATTAATTGCTGCCATGACTTTAAGTAGTATTCCTTTCATCTTCACCAACTTTCATTTAATGTTTTTCTAGTTGGTTCAATGCACCCAAGGCTTGTTTTGCCTATAAATACTTGGTGTTTTCACTTGTAATCAAGCAATTCCGAAATATAATCTTTTTGTGAGAATTTTCTCTCTATTGTTCTTGTGTAGAAACGGTAGTTTCAAGTACAACCACTTGAACCTCCAACCCTTGATAATATTGGTTTCTGACTCCCTATAGTCACGGGGTCAATATTCCTAATCCTTTGATAATATAGGTTTCTTGCTCTTTATAGCAACGGGTCTATATTCCTTTCCTTTTAATCTTTTTGGACGATCTGTGAATTGATTTCCGAACTATTGTTGTTGGGTCTCACGGCAGGTTCGTTGAGGTTTGCATCATTTGGTATCGGAGCCAAGGTTTCCAATCAGGTTACCTATCCCTTAGTTGCTTTTATATTCTATCATTTCTATTTTTTTCATCCTTTTGCATCGTTTGATATCATTTCATCCATAACCATTTCATTTCTATTCTCTACCATTTCTTTTCGTGCTTCATCTTTGTTGATATTGCTGTTGGTTCTATTACTGAAAGGAAAACATAAAAAGAGGAGACTGAAGTTGTAAAAAAAAAAAAAGACAAAAAAAAGGAGATCAAAAGGAGTTAGAAGGTTAAATGTTTTGAAAGAAAAGAAGAAGGAGAAGTTTGCCTTTTATTATCATCTATTTCTCATATTTCATCTCTATATATCCATCATTCAACTTTTCATATCCATTTGCTTTTTGTTCATATTCTTTGCTTTTCTTTTCATATCCATTTCTTCTCATCATTTATATTCCTAAACTCTTCACACTTGTTGCTTCCATATTGACTACACTCAAAAATCTGTATTTTTAAGTGTATTGATTTTTCATTTGCTTTGCTTTGAAATTTACCTTAGTTTTCTCAAGAACTTTTAGGAGAAAATTGAGTAGTAAAAGGCAAGAGTGTGTGAGATCATCAGAGGGAAAAAGCCAAATCATTGTGTGTAAATACGAGTGATTGAGTGAAATATATTTGAGTGAAACACGTGAGGGAGTGGTGAAGTTCTTTTCATTTTTACAACATGTCTCAAGGCGGAAGTGAGGAAGCACCAATAGACACCAAATTGAACATTCAAGCTCTGCAACAACAATTCCAGCGGATGAATGCCCAATGTGGAGTGATTGATTAAAACCCTATTTGATTTTGATGAGCTCAAAGCATTAGAGTATATATGTTGTTTACTAATGAATTCAATTGAGTGTTTCAGTGAAAATCTTGTCTAAGTGTCTCAAGACTTGGTTCATAATATTTTGGATAAGTTAAGAAGTCAGTTTGAACCAAAGTCTGAGACTCGAGTCGACTCCAGAGTATTACGAGTTGACTCCAAGCGTATCAGGATCACTGGCACGGGCTCGAGTCGACTCCTGACCATTACGAGTCGACTCCAACTGAGAACAGACAGACAAACAGAAAGCATCAACTCAAAATCTGTCAGCGAGTCGACTCCTGAAGTGCGCGAGTCGACTCCGATGTTTACCGAGTCGACTCCGGAGAAGTATGAGTCGACTCCAAGGAGTTACAGGCAGAAAAGTCAAAGAGCGGTTTTCGACCCTGAGATTCGAGTCGACTCCTGTGGAACGCGAGTCGACTCCGATGGTTGGCAGGTCGACTCCAAAGATAGTGAGAGTCGACTCTCAGCAGTTCACAAGGCAAAAGTCAGAGAGCGTTTTTCGGACTCTGAGATTCGAGTCGACTCCCGCATTGCACGAGTCGACTCCGAGACACCGCGACCCCAAAGAAGACAGAAGACCAATTTGCTGTCTCTGAGATTCAAGTCGACTCCCAGACAGCTCGAGTCGACTCCAAGGCAGCGCTTCACTAAAAACACAGAAGACTAAGTTTCGGAAACTGAGAGCCGAGTCGACTCCGGAACAGTTCGAGTCGACTCCAAGACTGGACGAGCCAAAAGACAATAGATCGAGAGTTCGGGCTCTGAGCGCCGAGTCGACTCCCAGGATTGTCGAGTCGACTCCCAGGATTGTCGAGTCGACTCGAGTGGACCAACTTCAAAAATAGATCCACGGACTCCATGGGATGAGCCGACTCCGAAAATGCCAAGTCAGCTCCAGAAGTTGACGAGTCGACTCCGGGTCAAGTCGAGTCGACTCCCAGTCGAAGAGGCGACTTTAATTCAAATCCGGAACAGTTGCCGAGTCGACTCCAGAAAAGCATGAATCGACTCCCGCTACAGCCGAGTCGACTCCTGAACGCGCGAGTCGACTCCAACCCACCAACGGACATATTGTCAGGCTGTGCAGAGTGTGCAGAACGGGCAGAAAAAGGTCTCTAACGGCTAGTTTCCATGGGGGATGGCTTAAATAGCCACAGAAGACTGTAGCAAGGTAGAGAACAACCATTCCACTCAAAGTAATCAAGCTTTCAATCTCTGCAACCTGGTTTTCAACGGAAAAGAGGAAAGAGCAACATTAACTGCATCCACCTACTTCTTCCCAACATTGAAAGAGATCTCCTCCTGCATTCAAGTCGACCAGACATTCAAGAGGAGACCCGAAGTTCAAGAAGCCCTACTCTACTCCAACTCAAACGTGTTTGAGGGCTTCTAACTTCTCTTTTGTTTATATTGTTATTTATCTGCTTTTGAGAAGCTCTATTTTTCTGTTACTCCTTTTTACTTCCATCTTGTCTTTGCTTGGTTCAATCGGGGGATTGAATCAAGGGTATTGAGGTTGGTTGGTGAGCCGAGTGTAAAACCAACGTGTAAGGGTTCGATTGTGATCCCGGAAAAACAATCGGGTTGGTTCTAGTCGGTGAGCCTGGGAAAACCGACCGAGTTCATTGTGAGCTCGTAAAACAACAAGTTTGGTTGTGAGCTTGGAAAACAACCGGCTGTAATCCAAGGGGTTATAGTGAATTCCCAAGTGAGACTTGGGGAGTGGACGTAGGAGCAAGGGTTAGCTCCGAACCACTATAAAACATTGTGTTTGTGATTGTTTGTCTCTCTCTATCTCTCGCATTTCATTCACCGCACATAGAAACTAATTAATCATCTCGCAAAAGTATTAATTAGTTATCCACAAAAGTTTTAATAGCCAAATTATTTTAAAACCCAATTCACCCCCCCTCTTGGGTTGTCTATCTGGGCAACAAGTGGTATCAGAGCCTAAACTCTTCTACCCTAAGAGTCAAAGATCAAAATGACAACCCCATTTGGATCTTCCCACATTGAGGGTCAGTCCACCCAAAGACCCCCATTCTTTAATGGATCTGACTACTCATATTGGAAGGCTAGGATGAGAATATTCATCCAAGCCCAAGACTATGAGATGTGGACCATTGTAGCAAATGGGCCATACATCCCATCCATTTATGTAGAGGGGGTCACTGTACCCAAACTCGAAAAGGATTGGGATGAACACGACATGAGAAAGGCACAACTCAATTCTAAAGCAATGAATGTGCTTTACTGTGCACTAGATAGGAATGAATTCAATAGAGTCTCTACTTGCAATTCTGCAAAAGAGATTTGGGATAGACTTGAAGTGACCCATGAGGGCACGAATCAAGTCAAAGAATCCAAAATAAATATATTGGTTCATAAGTATGAACTATTTAAAATGGATTCTAATGAAACAATCACTTGCATGTTCACTAGATTCACTGACATTGTCAATGGCCTAAAAAGCCTTGGCAAAAACTATACTAACAGTGAGCTTGTCAGGAAGATTCTTCGATGTCTACCAAGGTCATGGGAAGCCAAGGTGACGGCAATCCAAGAAGCTAAGGACTTGAACAAGCTTCCACTTGAAGAGCTCCTTGGATCCCTAATGACTCACGAGCTAACCATGAAGCAACACAGCGAAGAAGAGTCCTCACATAAGAAAAAGGTAATAGCTCTTAAATCCACATCATCTAACAAAGATTTGTCCTGCAGTAGCAGCAGTGAATAAGAAGATCATGAGGGAGATGATGATGAGGCTCTTCTTGTGCGCAAGTTCAGAAAATTCATCAACCACAAGAAGTCCTATCATCAAAGGAGAGGCCCCTCAAATTTCTATCGCAAGGATAAAGGTAAGGAAAGGGAAAATGAGGGGATTGGATGCTATGAGTGCAAGAAGCCGGGACACATCAGAGCTGAGTGTCCCTTACTTAAGAAGGGCAGTAAGTACAAGAAGAAGAAAGCCCTTGTCACCACCTTATCGGACTCCGACGCATCATCTTCATCATCGGATGAGGAACAAGAAGAAAAGGCCAATTTCTGCTTCATGGCCAACGAAAATGAGGTAACATCCGAAACGCATCTAGATTTTACTTTTGATGAACTTTATGATGCATTTAATGAACTAATGATTGAATATAAGGCTATAAACATTAAGAATAAAGAGCTAAAACTAGCTAATCAAACTTACATACATAAATATGATAAACTAGTTAAGGATAAGGACTGTATCACCAAAGAAAATCTAGAACTTAAGACAAGCAACCAACTCTTAATTAAAAAAACTAACACCTTAAGTAAAGATAATGAAAAACTAACTAAGGAAATTTCAGAACTTAAAAACAATAAACAAATCTTAAACGAAAATCTCATAAAAGACTTGAATACTCTAAAAACGGAAAAACAAACTCTAACTAAAGAACTTAGAAAATACAAACCTTTGGTTGAGAAATTAACTTATAGTTCTGAAAAATTAAATATGATACTTAATAGTCAACGTGCAGTATTCAATAGAGCAGGTTTAGGATATAAACATAAAAATAAGCAAAAACTTCTTAGTAACTTCTTTGTTAAAGCAGGAGAAAGTAAAACTAAGAAAATAACATGTTTTTGTTGTGGAAAATTAGGACATAAGGCAAATGTGTGTAATTATAGAAAAGAAAAAACAAAAGGAAAAATTAAAAGGGTATGAGTTCCAAAAGGAACCAACATGACTAACCATGAAGGACCCAAGAAAACTTGGGTACCTAAGATTACATGATTTGCTTGTGTAGGAGTGTCTTGCAGCCAAGGTCAACAAAAATTGCTGGTACTTGGATAGTGGCTGCTCAAGACACATGACGGGTGACAAGGATCAATTCTTCACCCTTGAAGCTAAGAAGGGAGGTGCTGTGACTTTTGGAGACAATAACCAAGGTCACATCATTGGTATAGAATTTGCTAACTTGATGCAGAGTGAATTTGAGATGAGCATGATGGGAGAGCTGAATTACTTCCTTGGACTTCAAATCAAACAATCTGAAGGAGGCATCTTCATCAATCAAGCCAAATACATCAAGGAGATGCTCAAGAAGTTTGATATGGAGGAAAACAAATCAATCAGCATCCCCATGAGCTCATCATGCAAATTAGACCAAGATGAATCAGGTAAATCTGTAGATCAGAAACTATATAGAGGTATGATAGGATCTTTATTGTATCTTACTGCAAGTAGACCTGATATCATGTTTAGTGTTTGCATGTGTGCTAGATATCAGGCTAATCCTAAAGAATCACATCCAATTGCAGTAAAGAGAATCTTTAAATACCTAATAGGAACAAAGAATATAGGGTTATGGTATTCTAAAGAATCTAGCCTGAACTTAATAGGTTATACAGATTCAGACTTTGCTGGATGTAAACTTGATAGAAAAAGCACCAGCGGGTCATGTCAATTCCTAGGAGAAAACTTAATATCATGGTTTAGCAAGAAACAAAACTCGGTTGCATTATCTACTGCTGAAGCTGAATATGTTGCAGCCGGGAGTTGTTGTGCTCAAATCTTATGGATCAAACAACAATTATAAGATTATGGCATTAAACAAGATGAAATACTCATTAATTGTGATAATACAAGTGCCATTAATCTAACTAAAAATCCAATTCAGCATTCAAGAACTAAACATATTGAGATAAGACATCACTTCATAAGAGAGCATGTACTGAATGGTGATGTGACACTCCAATTTGTTTGTACTGATGATCAATTAGCTGACATTTTTACAAAACTCCTAAGTGAAGAGAGATTTAGTGTGCTTAGGAGGGGATTAGGAGTGATTGATCCATCCTAGTGGTAGTTTCCACTAGATTCATTGATTTTGATGATTAGATTGTGGTTAAAATAGAGTTTCTTTTCAATGATCATCAAATCAGATCATAATTTAGTGATTCTTCCTCATTCGGCACGAACATAGCATGATTTTTAGGTGCGTGCCAAAGTTCGAGACGACTCGAGTAAGTTTTAGAGTCGGCTCGTAAGGGGGAGTCGACTCGCGCTTAGTCGGGAGTCGACTCGAGGTCGATGGCAGCAGAGGTGGAGTCGACTCGCATACAGTCGGGAGTCAACTCGCGCATAAGGAGAATCGGGGTCAATAGGCGCATAAGGAGAGTCGACTCGCGCATACTTTGGAGTCGACTCGAGGTCGAGTCGACTCGCGACTCAGAGGAGTCGACTCGCAGTCGGGATCCGACTTTTTAACCCTAGCTCCATCGTTTTCAAAATATTTCTATTCTCCGCCGCCACTGTTCACAAGCCCTAGAGCCGACTCCTAGGTCGTCCCCGGTCGTCCCCAAGCTTTTTCCGTCGACTTTTCACCGTCCATTAGGGCTTTTCCTCCCATTCTAGGTCACTATGCCTCGTAAAGCCGTCGTCCGGAAGAGGCCCCAACCCGAGGCCGGTCCCGAGAGGCGCTCCAAGGCTCGGCACGATCCCGCGAGGTCACAACCTCCGGCTCGTTCCCCGCCGAGGGCGGTTCCCACGAGGCCGTGCGCCGGGAAGGCGGTCTCCATCGGGAGATACGTCGATTTCGACTATCTCTCCCGGGAGGGCTTCACCATAGGTGAGAGATTGCGTGTCCAGGGCTTAGAGTATTTCCTTACATTAGATCTCCCCACTTACCCTGGATTAGTTAGAGAGTTTTACGGTACCGTCCATCGGGGAGATGGGGGTATCGAGGGCATGGTAGCCGGTGTCCCTCTGTTCGTTACGGAGGATCTTATTGCCCACATCCTCCACCTTCCACAAGTAGGGGTGGCTCCCACACACCCCGAGGACAGGACTGAGGCCCTTACGGCCATACTAGGATATCCTCCTCAGTCCCCTTTAGATGAGGTATCCGCTAGCTCACTTCCTGTTGAGGTGCGGATCCTCCTGAGTATTTTGTCTAGGTCCATTTTCCCGAAGACTGGCCGCTTCGATTTTGTGTCTGAGAGGGACCTCGCCCTTATGTTTTATATTCTTCAGGACACCCCAATCAACTTCCCCAAACTCATTTATAGATATCTGTGTGAGCCCCTAGATAGACCTAGGCTCACCCTCCCCTACGGTATGATGTTCACTCTGTTGTTTAGGGAGTACGAGATTCCCATTCCTGAGGGGGAACCCTCTAAGGCATTGCGATGGACTGATCGCATGCGTCCGGGGACCCTACACAGGATGGGGTTTCGGAAGGTAGAGGGAACATGGGTTAGGAAGTCATCCACCTCCACACATACCTCCAGACACTCTCCTAGCCCTGAGCCAGATTCTGACTATCCTGACTTTTCCTCCACTTCTGCTCTTACCACCTCAGTCGGACCTTCCTCCTCAGCTCCACCACCTATGGAGGTCCGGATCGCTCCTAAGCAGCTCCTGGAGTTGCGGCAGGAGATTGTTAGAGACCTGCGAGATGAGCTACTTCGGGAGCTCCGAGGTTCAGTGCCAGCTCCCACTCCTGCACCCACATCTTCTGAGTTGGTCCCTTCCTTGACAGCCGTGACTGACATGACGGCCCATGTACGGGAAGAGATCTACAACGTGAGGAGTTTGATTCAGGCTCAGTTCTCCAGTATGAGTGAGGTCACGGGCATCACTCGGAAGATGCGCGATGACATCCGGAAGGACATGAGCACCACTACCCAGGGGGCCGAGCGCTTGTCGAATGTGCTCATCGACAAGCTGGACGCACTGCAGAAGTCGGTCCTCGAGCTCGATACGACACAGAGCAGGGCCATTCAGGCCGTTATCCGACAGCTCGAGAACGTCACCAATGCGGTCAAAGCACTGGTTGAGCACATGCCTCGGGGAGCCACATCCTCGAGAGGAGGAGATACATCCTCGAGAGGAGGAGATACATCCTCGAGAGGGGGAGCCACATCCTCGAGAGGAGGAGCTACATCCTCGAGGAGACCGTAGCTGCTTTTGTGTTTTATTTTTACATGTACTGTTTTGCTTTACTTATTGTATTCTCAAATATATTCACATACACATCAATACAATGAGTAGACATCTTATCTTCATTTCTGTGCAATTTGATCTATGATTGATTGTGTGTTCTGCTTACCTCCTTTTTTTTGATAAGATGACAAAAAGGGGGAGAAATATTGAATAGATATGTAAATGGAATCAACATAAAAGAAATCAAAATGAGAATCAAAAATTAAAACATAATTTGTTCTTAGTGGATTTGGTACCTCGAGGCTCATTATCTCTCTTTTGGGGCTCCTAATGGAGTAATCTCCAGAATCTATTCAAGGGATATTCGGAGATTAGCTGAATCCAACTCAAGAACAAATTGACAGATTTTTCCTCTAAATACCAAAATTTAAAATTCAAAAACTTCAATATACTAAAAGGAAATTCAGAGAATCAAAACATAGTAGAATGCATATGTTGAGGGGGAGAATCTGAATTTTTAAGAAAGCCAAATCATTAAATATATATAAGCCAAACAATTGATTGCATGATATGAAGGCTTATATAATTCCAAATGAAAGGAGGAGCTTTAACTCCAAAATTTATTGTTTCACACCTTTCAAGCTTGGATATATTAAATTACCAGACATATGAACTCATTTATGGATTTTATTTCCTTGTTTATTGAGCAATTCACTTTACATATACTCAAAGTTTTGTCATCATCAAAAAGAGGGAGATTGTAGAGTGATTGATTAAAATCCTATTTGATTTTGATGAGCTCAAAGCATTAGAGTATATATGTTGTTTACTAATGAATTCAATTGAGTGTTTCAGTAAAAATCTTGTCTAAGTGTCTCAAGACTTGGTTCATAATATTTTGGATAAGTTAAGAAGTCAGTTTGAACCAAAGTCTGAGACTCGAGTCGACTCCAGAGTATTACGAGTCGACTCCAAGCGTATCAGGATCACTGGCACAGGCTCGAGTCGACTCCTGACCATTACGAGTCGACTCCAACAGAGAACAGACAGACAAACAGAAAGCATCAACTCAAAATCTGTCAGCGAGTCGACTCCTGAAGTGCGCGAGTCGACTCCGAGACCCTTGGCTTACTTTAGTGAGAAGTTGAGCGGAGCTGCCTTGAACTACTCCACCTATGACAAAGAACTCTATGCATTGGTGAGAGCATTAGAGACGTGGCAACACTGCCTATGGTCAAAGGAGTTTGTTATTCACACCGATTATGAATCTTTGAAGCATTTGAAGAGCCAAGGTAAGCTTAATCGAAGGCATGCTCGTTGGGTTGAGTTTATTGAGATGTTCCCATATGTTGTCCAATACAAGCAAGGTAAAAATAATATTGTTGCTGATGCTTTATCAAGAAAGTATATTCTTCTATCTGGTCTTTCAACAAAGTTTTTGGGGTTCGAACATATCAAGGAGCTGTACCCACAAGATTCTGAGTTTTCAACAGTTTTTGAAGCTTGTGAAACAAAACCTTTTGAAAATTTTACAAGCAAGATGGGTACTTATTTCGGGAAAATAAGCTTTGCGTTCCGAAGTGTTCTTTACGTGAGCTTCTTGTCAGGAAGTCTCATGAGGGAGGATTAATAGGACATTTTGGTATTTTTAAAACTCTGGAAATTTTGAAAGAACATTTCCTTTGGCCTCACATGAAAAGAGATGTTGACAGAATTTGCAACAGATGTGTCACTTGCAAAAAGGCCAAATCAAGAGTGAAACCACATGGATTATATAAAGCTTTACCTATTCCTAGTCACCCTTGGACTGATGTTTCTATGGATTTTGTTTTAGGTTTACCTAGAACTAGAAGGGGAAAAGATTCAATTTTTGTTGTTGTAGACCGATTTTCTAAAATGGCACATTTTATCCCTTGTCATAAAACTGATGATGCCGTTCATATTGCTGAATTGTTTTTTAGGGAAGTTGTTCGTCTTCATGGTCTTCCTAAGACAATTGTTAGTGATAGGGATGTTAAGTTCCTTAGTCATTTCTGGCAAATTTTGTGGGGTAAGTTGGGAACAACTTTGTTATTTTCTGCTACTTGTCACCCTCAAACAGATGGTCAAACAGAGGTTGTGAATCGGACTTTAGGTACTTTGTTGCGTGCTATAATTAAAAAGAATTTGAAGACTTGGGAAGATTGCATTCCTTTTATTGAATTTGCTTATAATAGAACTGTGCATTCTTCTACTTCTTATTCACCATTTGAAGTTGTTTATGGTTTTAACCCATTAACTCCATTGGATTTACTTCCTTTACCTGTTAACAAGATTACCAGTTTAGATGGGAAGAAGAAAGCTGAAAAGGTGAAGAAAATCCATGAAGAAGCACGCCAACATATCCTTAAACAAAATGAGCAAGCTACTGCCCATGCCAATAAAGGAAGAAAGGAAGTCATTTTTCAACTAGGAGACTTGGTTTGGGTACATTTTTGCAAAGAGAGATTCCCTAGCCAACGAAAATCAAAGCTCAATCCACGTGGGAATGGTCCTTATGAAGTATTGGAAATGATCAATGACAATGCTTACAAGATTGATCTTAAAGGTGAGTTTGATATTAGTTCTACCTTTAATGTTTCTGATCTTTCTCCCTTTTATGCAGATCTTGATTCGAGGACGAATCCTTTTCAAGAAGGGGGGAATGATATCATCCAGCTCAAGGACTTTGACAAGGACAAAGAAGATGCTCAAGATGATGGGGAGATTCCAATTGGGCCAATCACAAGAGCTCGGGCCAAGAAACTTGAAGAAGCTGTCCAAACTTTATTAACTCAAGCCCAATGAGAAGGTTCTAGTCCACATGAAGATTTGGACTTGAAGATGGTTAATATGTGGCAAGTTCATTTCAGCAATATCCAGCCCAATTAATTATCTAAACATGGAAAAGAAGAGTCTAATCCTTTCAAATTCGGATTCCTCTTTATGGTGCATTTATCATAGGCTTTTGGAAGGCTGAAGAACAATTTTGAGGCTTGCAAATGAATGATGAACCTAGTCAAAATGGTTGGGAGTTTTGCTGCAACTTCCCAAGGTTAATTAATTGCTGCCAAGACTTTAAGTAGTATTCCTTTCATCTTCACCAACTTTCATTTAATGTTTTTCTAGTTGGTTCAATGCACCCAAGGCTTGTTTTGCCTATAAATACTTGGTGTTTTCACTTGTAATCAAGCAATTCCGAAATATAATCTTTTTGTGAGAATTTTCTCTCTATTGTTCTTGTGTAGAAACGGTAGTTTCAAGTACAACCACTTGAACCTCCAACCCTTGATAATATTGGTTTCTGACTCCCTATAGTCACGGAGTCAATATTCCTAATCCTTTGATAATATAGGTTTCTTGCTCTTTATAGCAACGGGTCTATATTCCTTTCCTTTTAATCTTTTTGGACGATCTGTGAATTGATTTCCGAACTATTGTTGTTGGGTCTCACGGCAGGTTCGTTGAGGTTTGCATCATTTGGTATCGGAGCCAAGGTTTCCAATCAGGTTACCTATCCCTTAGTTGCTTTTATATTCTATTATTTATATTTTTTTCATCCTTTTGCATCGTTTGATATCATTTCATCCATAACCATTTCATTTCTATTCTCTACCATTTCTTTTCGTGCTTCATCTTTGTTGATATCGCTGTTGGTTCTATTACTGAAAGGAAAACATAAAAAGAGGAGACTGAAGTTGTAAAAAAAAAAAAGACAAAAAAAAGACAAAAAAAAGGAGATCAAAAGGAGTTAGAAGGTTAAATGTTTTGAAAGAAAAGAAGAAGGAGAAGTTTGCCTTTTATTATCATCTATTTCTCATATTTCATCTCTATATATCCATCATTCAACTTTTCATATCCATTTGCTTTTTGTTCATATTCTTTGCTTTTCTTTTCATATCCATTTCTTCTCATCATTTATATTCCTAAACTCTTCACACTTGTTGCTTCCATATTGACTACACTCAAAAATCTGTATTTTTAAGTGTATTGATTTTTCATTTGCTTTGCTTTGAAATTTACCTTAGTTTTCTTAAGAACTTTTAGGAGAAAATTGAGTAGTAAAAGGCAAGAGTGTGTGAGATCATCAGAGGGAAAAAGCCAAATCATTGTGTGCAAATACGAGTGATTGAGTGAAATATATTTGAGTGAAACACGTGAGGGAGTGGTGAAGTTCTTTTCATTTTTACAACATGTCTCAAGGCGGAAGTGAGGAAGCACCAATAGACACCAAATTGAACATTCAAGCTCTGCAACAACAATTCCAGCGGATGAATGCCCAACTTGAAGAAATCCGAGAACGATTAGATCATAATGACCAACAAGTGAATCAAAGGCAGCAAGGAGCTATGCCACGAGGGAGAAGGCAAAACAGACGTCCCTCCATTCCTCCAGCTGATCATGTTGATACTTATGAAGGTGAAAATGAAGAATTTGATGATGAAACCTCCCTAGCTTCCATACGAAGACAAAGAGATCATAGACCAAGACGACTTCGCCAGCACATGCATTAAAATAGAGATGTCGTCGATCGCAACATAGGTTCGATTAAACTTCTCTCCCACCTTTTCAAGGTAAAAATGATCCTGATGCTTACATTGAATGGGAAAGAAAAGTGGAACTTGTTTTCGATTGTCATAACTATTCGGAGGAAGAAAAAGTTAAGCTTGCAGCTGTTTCTTTTACTGACTTTGCAATTGTTTGGTGGGACCAATTGGTTCTAAATTGAAAAAGAAACCGAGAGATTCCAATTGACAATTGGGATGACATGAAAGCTGCCATGAGGAGAAGGTTTGTTCCTTCACACTATTATAGAGACTTACATTTGAAGTTGCAAAGTCTTAAACAGGGAACAAAATCTATTGAAGAATACCATAAGGAGATGGAAATAACCATGATTCGTGCCAATGTTGAAGAAGATAGAGAGGCAACAATGGCTAGATTCATTTGTGGTCTCAACCGTGAGATTGCGAATGTTGTGGAACTACAACATTATGTGGAAATTGAAGATGTGGTCCACATGGCTATGAAAGTTGAGAGGCAACTTAAAAGAGGAGGAAGATCATCATCCAAGCATGAAGCTGCTGGTTCATCTAATTGGAAGTCCAAATGGAGTCCTACTCCAAAACAAGAAGAAAAGCCTACTTCTAGGCCTAAAGAAGAAAAAAACTATGACCAAACAATCTGAAAAAGGTACTTCTTCCAACCAAACTCAAAAAAATCGTGATATTAAATGCTTCCGATGTCAAGGCTTTGGTCATATTTCTTCTCAATGCCCAAACAAGAGAATCATGATTTTGCTAGATAATGGGGATATTGTTTCTGAAGAAGAAAATGATAAAGAGTCTATGCCACAACTTGAAGATGCTAGTGATATAGAACAGGCTGTTGTTGGTCAAGCCTTAGTTGTTCTTAGAGCCCTCCATGTTCAAGCTCAAATAGACAATGATGAACAACAACGTGAGAATATCTGAATATCTTTTACACTCGCTGCCATGTCAAAGAAAGAGTTTGTGGTTTGATAATTCATGGTGGAAGTTGTATGAATGTGGCAAGCAAGCTGATGGTGGACAAGCTAGGGTTGAAGACTCAAAAGCACCCTCATCCATATCGACTTCAATGGCTTAATGATAGTGGAGAATTAAAAGTCACAAAACAGGTACTTCTATCTTTTTCCATTGGAAGATATTCTGATGAAGTCCTTTGTGATGTGGTTCCAATGCAAGCAAGTCACATATTGCTTGGAAGACCTTGGCAATTTGATAGGCGTACCCTCCATGATGGTTACAAAAATAAGTACAGCTTTACCAAGAATGGCAGAAACATCACTTTGGCTCATTTACCCCCTCATCAAGTTCTTGAAGAGCAAAATCAAATTAAGAAATCTGTAGCAACCAATGCTAAACAAAGTAAGGATGAAAATGAGAGTTCAAAAGAAATTGTGACAAAAGAATCTGATAAGAAAAGTGAGAAAAAGAAAGAGGAAAAAAAAGTGAATTCTATACAAAAGAAAGAGAGATTAAGAGAGCTATGGTTTCACAGAAGCCAATGATGTTGATCTTGTATAAGGAAGCTTATCTCTCAACAACTAACCTTGATGATTCTTTGCCTAGTACAGCCATATCTCTTTTACAGGAATTTCAAGATGTTTTTCAGAAGAGATGCCACCAGGATTGCCACCAATTAGAGGCATTGAACATCAAATTGACCTAGTTCTGGGTGCCCAAATTCCAAATAGACCAGCTTATAGATGCAGCCCCGAAGAAGCAAAAGAATTGCAAAGACAAGTTGAAGAGTTGATGAACAAAGGTCATGTTAGAGAGAGCATGAGCCCATGTGCCGTTCCAGTTTTGCTAGTTCCCAAGAAAGATGGAACTTGGAGGATGTGCATTGACTGCCGTACTATCAACAAAATAACGGTAAAGTATCGTTATCCTATTCCCCGTCTTGATGACATGCTTGATGAACTCCATGGTTCCACTAGCTTTTCTAAAATTGATTTGAAATCTGGATATCATCAAATTCAAATGAAAGAGGGAGATGAGTGGAAAACTACTTTTAAAATAAAACATGGACTTTATGAGTGGTTAGTTATGCCTTTTGGATTAACTAATGCACCCAGCACTTCTTGCGTAAGTTTATTGGAAAATTTGTGGTTGTCTACTTTGATGACATATTGATTTACAGCAAGAACTTGCATGAACACTTAGGGCATTTAAAGAATGTTTTACTTGAGCTAAGAAAAGAGCAATTGCATGCTAACCTTAAGAAGTGTACATTTTGTTTGGACAAAATTGTGTTTCTTGGCTTTGTTGTAAGTACTAGAGGTGTAGAAGTTGATGAAGAGAAGGTAAAGGTGATCAAAGACTGGCCTACACCAACTACCATCACCGAAGTTAGGAGCTTCCATGGCTTGGCGGGATTCTACGAAGGTTTGTTCCAAACTTTAGCACTATAGCTGCTCCATTGACAGAAATCATCAAGAAAAGTGTTGAATTCAAATGGGGTGAAGCACAAGAGAAAGCATTCAACACCTTGAAAGAAAAGCTAAGTTCTGCCCCTTTATTACTTTTACCAGATTTCTCTAAAACTTTTGAAATCGAATGTGATGCTTCTGATATTGGTATAGGTGCTGTCCTAATACAAGACAAGAGACCCTTGGCTTACTTTAGTGAGAAGTTGAGCGGAGCTGCCTTGAACTACTCCACCTATGACAAAGAACTCTATGCATTGGTGAGAGCATTAGAGACGTGGCAACACTGCCTATGGTCAAAGGAGTTTGTTATTCACACCGATTATGAATCTTTGAAGTATTTGAAGAGCCAAGGTAAGCTTAATCGAAGGCATGCTCGTTGGGTTGAGTTTATTGAGATGTTCCCATATGTTGTCCAATACAAGCAAGGTAAAAATAATATTGTTGCTGATGCTTTATCAAGAAAGTATATTCGTCTATCTGGTCTTTCAACAAAGTTTTTGGGGTTCGAACATATCAAGGAGCTGTACCCACAAGATTCTGAGTTTTCAACAGTTTTTGAAGCTTGTGAAACAAAATCTTTTGAAAATTTTACAAGCAAGATGGGTACTTATTTCGGGAAAATAAGCTTTGCGTTCCGAAGTGTTCTTTACGTGAGCTTCTTGTCAGGAAGTCTCATGAGGGAGGATTAATGGGACATTTTGGTATTTTTAAAACTCTGGAAATTTTGAAAGAACATTTCTTTTGGCCTCACATGAAAAGAGATGTTGACAGAATTTGCAACAGATGTGTCACTTGCAAAAAGGCCAAATCAAGAGTGAAACCACATGGATTATATAAAGCTTTACCTATTCCTAGTCACCCTTGGACTGATGTTTCTATGGATTTTGTTTTAGGTTTACCTAGAACTAGAAGGGGAAAAGATTCAATTTTTGTTGTTGTAGACCGATTTTCTAAAATGGCACATTTTATCCCTTGTCATAAAACTGATGATGCCGTTCATATTGCTGAATTGTTTTTTAGGGAAGTTGTTCGTCTTCATGGTCTTCCTAAGACAATTGTTAGTGATAGGGATGTTAAGTTTCTTAGTCATTTCTGGCGAATTTTGTGGGGTAAGTTGGGAACAACTTTGTTATTTTCTGCTACTTGTCACCCTCAAACAGATGGTCAAACAGAGGTTGTGAATCGGACTTTAGGTACTTTGTTGCGTGCTATAATTAAAAAGAATTTGAAGACTTGGGAAGATTGCATTCCTTTTATTGAATTTACTTATAATAGAACTGTGCATTCTTCTACTTCTTATTCACCATTTGAAGTTGTTTATGGTTTTAACCCATTAACTCCATTGGATTTACTTCCTTTACCTGTTAACAAGATTACCAGTTTAGATGGGAAGAAGAAAGCTGAAAAGGTGAAGAAAATCCATGAAGAAGCACGCCAACATATCCTTAAACAAAATGAGCAAGCTACTGCCCATGCCAATAAAGGAAGAAAGGAAGTCATTTTTCAACTAGGAGACTTGGTTTGGGTACATTTTTGCAAAGAGAGATTCCCTAGCCAACGAAAATCAAAGCTCAATCCACGTGGGAATGGTCCTTATGAAGTATTGGAAATGATCAATGACAATGCTTACAAGATTGATCTTAAAGGTGAGTTTGATATTAGTTCTACCTTTAATGTTTCTGATCTTTCTCCCTTTTATGCAGATCTTGATTCGAGGACGAATCCTTTTCAAGAAGGGGGGAATAATATGATCCAGCTCAAGGACTTTGACAAGGACAAAGAAGATGCTCAAGATGATGGGGAGATTCCAATTGGGCCAATCACAAGAGCTCGGGCCAAGAAACTTGAAGAAGCTGTCCAAACTTTATTAACTCAAGCCCAATGAGAAGGTTCTAGTCCACATGAAGATTTGGACTTGAAGATGGTTAATATGTGGCAAGTTCATTTCAGCAATATCCAGCCCAATTAATTATCTAAACATGGAAAAGAAGAGTCTAATCCTTTCAAATTCGGATTCCTCTTTATGGTGCATTTATCATAGGCTTTTGGAAGGCTGAAGAACAATTTTGAGGCTTGCAAATGAATGATGAACCTAGTCAAAATGGTTGGGAGTTTTGCTGCAACTTCCCAAGGTTAATTAATTGCTGCCAAGACTTTAAGTAGTATTCCTTTCATCTTCACCAACTTTCATTTAATGTTTTTCTAGTTGGTTCAATGCACCCAAGGCTTGTTTTGCCTATAAATACTTGGTGTTTTCACTTGTAATCAAGCAATTCCGAAATATAATCTTTTGTGAGAATTTTCTCTCTATTGTTCTTGTGTAGAAACGGTAGTTTCAAGTACAACCACTTGAACCTCCAACCCTTGATAATATTGGTTTCTGACTCCCTATAGTCACGGGGTCAATATTCCTAATCCTTTGATAATATAGGTTTCTTGCTCTTTATAGCAACGGGTCTATATTCCTTTCCTTTTAATCTTTTTGGACGATCTGTGAATTGATTTCCGAACTATTGTTGTTGGGTCTCACGGCAGGTTCGTTGAGGTTTGCATCAGAGGACGTGCTCCATGCACCAAATCAATCCGATGATTGATTCTCTTTTGGCGGTAATGCTTGGAACCTGGGGGAGAAGAAGCCTCCAGATGACCTTCCCACTTGAACGAACTTCTATCAATCCCAAAATGCCCCTCAACCAAAACGCGTGGAACACGTACAGCCAACGTTTTCTAACACACATCTTTTAGTTAGAAAACAGATAAAACGTGTCCTTGCCTTTTGGAACTTATGCCACTACCTCCATCAGTGGCACAATATTTCATGCATCCCAATTTCTGATTCAGTCCATGCTTCGAGATAAGCCCCAACATCGAATCAGACTCGTTGCACACAGCTTTCCTCCCATAAGACCAGCATGTATCCTTCCAATACAACACCTTGGAGCACGTGCCCTCAGCCCCATGCTCTTGCGTATCCTCTAGATCTTGCACACGTTTCCCTAGGTCATCTAGGCCCAGATTTGGTCCCCAAGATGCCCAAATCTTCAAAGGCACGGTCAGACCTCAAACCTCCAGCGACCCGATCTGGTTTATACCTTGATCCGCGTCCGGTCGAGCCCGATTTGAGAGGGCCGTGACATCATGACCATATTGATCTTCATCAGCCATTGGATGAAGCATAATGGGATCGTGATGAAGCACCTTGGATTAGAGCTTTGGATACATCAGCCATTGGATGATGACATACTCCTTCTTGATGGCGCCTTCATCAATAGCCCTTGATTTTTATTGTCCACATAGATGGGACATAATAGGCTGGTGGCGTGATGGGGCTTCGTAGGAGGACGTGATGATAAAATAATGAGACAGTATGGCGTGAAAGATGATAAGTGGATAAGGATGAAATCATAACTACATTTATCTCCTTATCGCACCTCTTCATGTGATACGCCCCTTGATTTGATATGCCTCCTCATTAGAGGCACTCCCTTGAATCACACGCCTCCTCATGGGAATGGATGGAATTCATCCGGTAATGCATCCGTGCCATCTATAAAAGGGAGTGCGCTCCCTGTGTTTTCATTCATTTGGCGTTCCAAAAACCAACTCTCTCTTATCCCTTCTTTCTTACAAGTCTTCTTTCTTTCTAACATCTCTCTTTTAGGTTGTCCTAAGCCAAGACAAAGAGGTCTTCTTTAGGACAAATAGCTTAGAAGGAGATTTAGAAAAACAGAGAAAATAAAAGGAAGGAAAGCAAGCCATTAGAGTTCTTTGGAAGAATTCTGCATCAAGGATCAAGTTCTTTGGAGCTAGAGTCTTGACCCACTTTCTGTGTGGATCAATGTTGGAGGGTGAACACTTGGGCACTTAGTGAAAATTCTGCATATTGGATATAGCATTGGAGGTATTCCTCTATTACTAATATTTATTTATTTGATTGTTACCATTAAGGTGATCTTGGCTCATAAAGGTTTGATATAACGGAAATTTATTAAGAAACTTTGAAATCCCTAGCTTCCGCTGCCCACTAATAGGCATTAGAACCAATAGTGGTATCAGAGCCATTGGTTCAATCAAATGAACATGCATGACGTAGGATTTATAATTTGCTATGAAATAGCATTGTTATATGTTGTAGCATGTTTATAGAAACGTTGAGATAGCAATATTATATGATTGTTATATGCTATGAGATAGCAATGTTATATTTGTTCAAATGTTTTAAAGCATGTTCACACTCCTTGCTATGTTACATTAGAAATGCTATGCATGTATATGTTACATTTATAGAATGTGCAGGAGACCAGAAAGCCCTCATAAAAATTATATTAAGTCATAGTAGTGTAAGATACTTTGAGCTAACCTAGTTGGTGTCTAGGAAAGCACTAAAGGTGGTTACTTAATTAGGACCTTACTCTCTGAGTAAGGGGAGCCTCCCACCTGCTTACCTGGCCAATTGTTTGATTGTCTATTATGGATAAGCCTTATGCTAATAAACACTACATTATGCCTTCCTTCATGCCTCGACACTATTTGTCAAGATCCATGCTAGTTTGTTGTGCTAACACAAGGCTTGTTTTGGGGACTGATTTCATATTATCTTGGTGCATTAAGATGCTTGTGGCATATTTTAATTTGTTGCTTTGTTGTGCTAACACAAGGGCAACATTATTCGAATATCACTATATGGAAATGAAGGGTTTGACTTAATTACAACATTATTGTTTGTTGTGCTAACACAAGACAATAGGTGTGTTAGAGGACAAGGAAATGTTGGGAATTGCATGAGATGCAATTGGAAAGAGTTGTCTACCTATGAACTCATAAAGGTTTATTGTGTAAACACAAGGCCTTTATAAGGAATTAAGATCTCAACCCTACTAAGAAAAATTAGATTTTCTCATTTATCATAGGGGAGGGCTATAATATTCGATAAAAAATAGTAGAAGATGATTTAATAAAATTCTTATTTAATTGTAAACATGTCGTCATGATTGGTCTGTTTATGTTAGTCTCAAAAACATCAAGAAACGAGAAACAAGTGAGAGTGAGAGATTAATGGTTTGGAATGGAGATAACGGAAAGCTCTCAGGATTGCTATATGCATCGGAAACCCAATGGCTTTCATTGCCTTCAATGCCGCGAGTGCTCTTTTAGGAATTGGGGCCATTTTTAAATCAGCACTATCAGAACCTCAAACAAGAAGCCCAAATTTGGCAATGCCGCAACTTAATCCACCAACAGGAAACATATTCAAGAAGGAGATCAGAAATCATAGCTTCTACAAGATTGACACATGTAGATTCAAGAAAAGTAAAGATTCTTCGATCGAACCATAGAGATATGGGATAAAGGGATACAGATTCAAGAAAAGAAGCAGGGGCCCTAGCGGGAGACCTGAAGCATGTAATAACTTAGCGAGGAAAAGGGAATCGAGATCTGGGACGTCTGCAATTTACCTCGAGCGATTCGAACGAGGAACAAAAAAGAGCCCGCGATTCTTGAAGCGATTTCGCTCGAGAAACCCTAGGGCGAGCTCGAAACGCTCTCCCTAACCTCGATCCCAAGGAAATCTTGGCCACATTTGCATCCTATTCAGAGATCGATCGAGGGTAGGGTTTGGGAGAAGAGGGCTCCAAGTCCCCCTCAACCGCTCGGTCGTGTTCTCTCTCACCCATGAGAGTGTCGCAAACGAGTTGCGTGTCGCCCTTCTATTCTATTGGCTCGCGGGTTTGGTTTAAGCAGTTGCTTTGCGACTCCAGATTTCGGAACATTCTCGAGGTTTATTAGTTATTTTCTCTACCTTTAATTGTTCCTCAGGAGCATCAGAACCGCTCATGCAACCGCGCTGACCTCCGGATGCTGGCAATCTAGCATAAAAGATTCCCATGCGGGGACTATTTTGCTTCTAATGTTGCCTCCGAAAAGCCCAACAACAAGCATTAGAAAAAAAATTCTTCATTAGCTTCCAGAGATAGAATTGTCCTCAAGAGTTGGAGTTTTTTTTTTTTTTTTTTGATAAAGATAAGTGTGTATATATTTAAATTGAAGAAATGACGTACAAATGCACAGAGACATACCCCAAAAATCAAGGTTAGGAGGGCATACCCTTCTAGCCACAACAACTAACTATAAAGCTTGTAAGAACAAAATGACGAGAGTGTCAAAAGATATCATCAAAGAATCCCCACGAATTGTGAAGCCATCTATTAGCAGGAGATGGAATCACACCCGTGTGAGATTAATCCGAGTCATAATACAAAAGGTATCTCTCTCAGAAGAACACACTCATGTGTAGGGCCATCGCCATGCAAACGAGCATTACGTTCCCTCCAAATATGGTAGACCGCAGCTGCCACCATAAGCTTTGCAGTTCGACCCAAGAGTGAACGACCATCCATATGAGAAAGCCAAGAGATCGTATCCATCCATCTATGCGAGGCCCACGGAATATTACACTTGGCACAAAGAATGGACCAGATGCGCTGAGAGAATGGCACTCAAAAAATAAAGATCCACATCCTCATGCCCACCCCACACAAAACACATTGGGCGACCTGAATAATGCCAAAGCATATAACCTTAGCTTGAGTATACAAGGCATCCCGGATGGCTAACCAAAGAATAAAGGACATGCTTGGAATAGCTTGGCTATGCCAAACAAGCTTCCACTAGTCCACTCTACTATGATGCGGGCGCAATGACTCCCAAACACCAGACAGAGAAGGAATCCTTCGGAGCATCAATCCACTGCAAGACATCCAACCTTCTGCTATCTGGTCGGAATGAAGTAGGAGTACTACTAATGAGCTTAAACCATGGCAGGGAACGAGAGATAGGCCAGTGCCACCCTAGCCGTCAATAATAGCCTCCACCTTGGCATTCTACCCAAGGCCAGAATCATAGATAAACCTTTCCCCAAACACCTCAATAAGAGGATGAAGGGGATGCCAATGGTCAAACCAAAGTGAAATACTACTCCCATTGCCCACTCGATATCTCATCTTCCATCGGACAAGGCTGCGAAGACTAAGAATCTTTCGCCAACTCCAAGAGCAATCCCTGGGCATTTGATCTCCCAAATACTTCTGCCTCACAAAAGATAGAGCAAACCCAAGAAGACTAAAGAGAGTTACCGTCATCATTACAGAGAGCCCATAAGTGTTTGGTCATGGCTGCCCTATTCCAAGTCACCATGTTCTTAATGCCCAAACCCCCTTCCTCCTTAGGCAAACAAATATTGTCCCATGCTACCTTCACACCTCTAGTGCTAAGCTCACAACGCTTCCAAAGGAAAGAGCGCAAAGTGGATTCCACCTTCTTAATAATTGATTGGGCAAGATGAATAAGGAGGACCAATAACTTGGATGGAAAACAAAATAGATTTGATGAGTTGTAATCTACCTGCAAAGAAGAGAGCACGGCAAGTCCAACTCTTGGTTTTGGCAATAATCCGGTCCACCAACACCTTACAATTAGTAGCCTTTAACTTAGTCGTTATAAGTGGCACACCAAGATACCTAATCGGAAGCACTCAAGAGTTGGAGTTTGCAGAACCTATCACCTCTGTTTTTCCGACTTCCTCAACAAGAAAGAAGTCGCTCACGAACTCAAGGGCATATTTATAGGTGGTGATTAGACAGCGGACGGCCTTATCCGTGCTCCTCTTATTTGAATCTCTGCGGATCCACCGCATAAGAAGAAGTCAGGAAGGATGGAAGCTGACGCTCAGGGTGGTGGTGCCTTTAGATGCGAGCTACCTTTTGGATGGCATCATTTCATAACTAATTTTTTGCATCAATTTTTTTTAAAAAAAAATTGCATAGTTTAAGAAATAATTTCTTTTTATCAAGTAAAACATGATTAAGAAATTACTATTACTATTTTTTTATTATTGTCCATTATTGTTATCATAGTCATGATAAGAACAATTTAAATAAATGATAAAGAATGAAGTATCTTATTGTTATCAATATTAAGCATCAATTATATAAGTATCTAATTAGCCTCTCTTCCATCGTCTTTTGGTCTCATGCTTTTCAAACCACTGTTTACCTCATCAACCGACTACCTACTCCGCTTCTCGCAAACAAATGCCCATTTGAAGTCCTCTTTGGTCGACCTCCCAATCCGGCAAAACTCGGGATCTTTGGCTGTCAATGTTACCCTTGGCTCAAACCCTACACATCCAGTAAACTTGATCCCAAGTCTCGTCCCTGTTTGTTTTGGCTACTCTACATCTCGAAGTGCTTACAAATGCATGGATTTGGACTCTGCAAAAATATATATTTCCCGGCATGTTATCTTCGATGAGGCTCTTTATCCGTTTGCCACTACTCGCTCCTCTTTCTCGGTCTCTCCACGGGATGCTTTAGCAGATTTCGGGTGTCGCCGGGTTTCAAACAGTGGCTGCAACTTCACCTGACATCTCAACTCTTGTGGGATCGCCGTTCACCACTATTCCTGCAGGTACTTCTCTCACACAAACCGAGTTGCTATCTTCTCCAGCTGCACCTGCCACCTCCCGGACCATTCTCGGTTCCCGCTCCGCCTTCTCCACCTCATTCTTCTCAACGTATACATCCGATGATCATCCGTTCTCGCAATCATATCTTTAAACCCAAGAGCTTTATCTTGTCACCAAGCATCCTCTTCCTCCACCCATTGAGCCACCTGTGTTACACAAGCGCTCAAAGATTCCCACTGGTGACAGGCCATGTCCGATGAGTTCACTGCTCTCGTTCGCCATGGAACTTGGGATCTAGTACCTCGTCCGGCTTCCAGCAACCTTGTTGGGTGAAAATGGGTGTTTCGGATCAAACGACACCCTGATGGTTTACTCGCTGGTATAAGGCCCAGCTCGTTGCCAAGGGCTTTCATCAACGTCCGGAGATTGACTACACCGAAACCTTTAGCCCTGTTATGAAGCCAGTTACCATCCGGACAGTACTTGCTATTGCAGTTTCGAAGGGTTGCCAACTACGGCAACTCGATGTTAACAATGCTTTTCTTCCTCCCTCTCTCTCTTATTTCTCTTCTTCCTTCGTGATCATCCTTGATTCTTCTTGTTGATTACGATTGTTTCTTCTTTTCTCTCTTCTATAGTTGGATTAGCCTCTTTTTGATCCGATTACTTTGGGGTTTTTTTTTTCTGTGGGATTGTTTGGTTCTGGTGGGCTCTTCTTTTCACCTCATTGATGGATTCTCCTTCGAATGATAGTGGTTGGTGGTGGAGTTATTGGTTGATTAGGCCCTGGTTGCGGTGCTTTGAATCTTGATCCGAGTGGGTCTAAGTGTGGTGGTGCTGCTTCTTCAAAGGTTGTTCTTGGTGACAAGAAGGGAGTGGTGGATGCTAGTTCTGCACGAATAGCCTGGGGTTGCCAAATACCAAGGTTGGAGATGTTAATGGTGGCATTCAAGTTGCTGGGTTGGATCATATGGTGCATCCACTTGGAGGTGAGAATGCAGGTCGGTTTGGAGCCATTGGTGATGGTGGTGTGCCTCCTCAAGGGGCAATACAGCCTCCCACAGCGGCACTACTCTTCCCTCAACAACTGCTGCGAAATTCAAATGGAGATTTTTCTATTGACAAAGGAGCTATTTTCGGGAAGTAAGAATACTACACCTATGAATGATGCTGATTATGAAGGAAACTTTCCTTCCTTGCAAGCTAGTAATTGTGGGAAGAATTTCAAAAATCTGCTGGCTTGTAGAGAGATTCAAATCTCTCCAAATTAAGTCAGCCACCCTCTCCTTCCATTGTCTCTCAAGCCCAACTAGGTAACTTTCCTATATGCAAGCTACTACTTGTGGGAATCATTTGAATGATCAGTTGCTTTTGGGAGATTCATTTTATCTCCAAAAAAAGTCAGCTAGCCTCTCCTTCAAGTTTGAATCAAGCTCAAGGCCTTGGAGTGGGCTATGATCTTGTGGGGGGCCGTGCATACCAATGAGCTAGTGTGATTGTGGCTGAAAATCCTAAGGTTCAGCCTAGCTTTATTAATGTATGGTGTGGGCCTCAATTTGGTAGAACCATTCCAAGACCTCTCATTCGTTGCATTATGAACCACCATTGAGAGAAGAAGGTCGGGTTAAGGGTGCTACCCACCGTCCTAGCATTGTTGAAGAGGGATGTGAGGTATGGAAGGCTACTCTCATTGCTACTTTGTGGAAATAAGCTCCCATTTCCAATTGTGAATTCGATTGCTCATAGATATGGCGTAGTTCGGGATTGAAAGAGGTTGATGCAAATCTCAACGAACCTGCCGTGAGACCCAACAACAATAGTTTGGAAAATCAATTTGCAGATCGTCCAAAAGGTTAAAAGGAAAGGAATATAGACCCCGTTGCTAGAAAGAGCAAGAAACCTATATTATCAAAGATTAGGAATATGACCCTGTGACTATAGAGAGTCAGAAACCAATATTATCAAGGGGTGGAGTTCAAGTGGTTGTACTTGAAACTACCGTAAAGTTCTACACAAGAACAATAAAGAGAAAATTCTCACAAAAAGATTATATTCAGAATTGCTTGATTACAAGTGAAACACCCAAGTATTTATAGGCAAAACAGCCTTGGGTGCATTGAACCAACTAGAAAAACATTAAATGAAAGTTGGTGAAGTGAAAGGAATACTACTTAAAGTTCTTGGCAGCAATTAATTAACCTTGGAAAGTTGCAGGCAAAACTCCCAACCATTTTGACTAGGTTCATCCTTCATTTGCAGGCCTCAAAAATGTCCTTCGCCTTCCAAAGCCTATGATAAATGCACCATAAAGAGGAGTCCGAATTTGAAAGGATTAGACTCTCTTTTTCATGTTAAATAATTAATTGGGCTGGATATTGTCGAAATGGACTTGCCACATATTAACCATCTTCAAGTCCAAATCTTCATGTGGACTAGAACCTTCTCCTTGGGCTTGAGTTAATAAAGTTTGGACAGCTTCTTGAAGTTTCTTGGCCCGAGCTCTGTGGATTGGCCCAATTGGAATCTCCACATCATCTTGAGTCATCTTCTTTGTCCTTGTCAAAGTCCTTGAGCTGGATCATATCATTCCCCCCTTCTTGAAAAGGATTCGTCCCTCGAATTCAAGATCTGCATAAAAGGGAGAAAGATCAGAAACATTAAAGGTAGAACTAATATCAAACTCACCTTTAAGATCAATCTTGTAAGTATTGTCATTGATCTTTTCCAGTACTTCATAAGGACCATTCCCATGTGGATTGAGCTTTGATTTTCGTTGGCTAGGGAATCTTCCTTTGCGAAAATGTAACCAAACCAAGTCTCCTGGTTGGGAAAATGACTTCCTTTCTTCCTTATTGGCATGGGCAGCAGCTTGCTCATTTCGTTAAGGATATGTTGGCATGCTTCTTCATGGGATTTTTCTTCACCTTTTCAGCTTTCTTCTTCCATCTAAACTGGTAATCTTGTTAATACGGTAAAAGAAGTAAATCCAATGGAGTTAATGGGTTAAAACCATAAAACAACTTCAAATGGTGAATAAGAAGTAGAAGAATGCACAGTTCTATTATAAGCAAATTCAATAAAAGGAATGCAATCTTCCCAAGTCTTCAAATTCTTTTTAATTATAGCACGCAACAAAGTACCTAAAGTCCGATTCACAACTCTGTTTGACCCATCTGTTTGAGGGTGACAAGTAGTAGAAAATAACAAGTTGTTTCCAACTTACCCCACAAAACTCGCCAGAGAATGACTAAGGAACTTAACATCCCTATCACTACAATTGTCCTTAGGGAGACCATGAAGACGAACAACGACCCTAAAAACCAATTCAGCAATATTGTTGCCCCAAGGTGACAACCAAGAGGGGGGGTGAATTGGGTCTTTTAAAAACTTTTCAACTACTTCTAATCTTTTAGAGTTAATTAAGCTAAGTTGTTATGGATGCATAGTGGAATTTAAACTTAGCAAGAGTATGATTCTAATCTAATCAACTATTAAGCAGCGGACTCAATAAAAGATTAGTCTAAGTTTGTCCAAGTATGCAATTCAATACAATGGTCTTAATGCTGTTATATTGAATGAGACTTGATTAAGTAAATTTGAATATGCTTGCCAACTAAAAGATGCACGGAGAAGAGTTAAGCAAGCATAGTATCTAAGTAAGTAAGTGAGTGAGGAAGTTAGATAATAAAGAGCATCACAAACACAACAAAAGTATAGTGGTTCGGTGCATCCCAGCACCTACATCCACTCCCCAAGACCTCTTGGGAATTTCACTATAATCCCTCAGATTACAGCCGGTTGTTTTACAAGCTCACAACCCAACTTGTTGTTTTGCGAGATCACAACGAACTCGGTCGGTTTTCACAGGCTCACCGACTAGAACCAACCGATTGTTTTCACGGGCTCACAATCCATTTTCCAAAGGCTCACCAACCACAACCTTACAACGATTGTTTTCCGGGTTCACAATCAACCCAGTTGGTTTTTCCCAAAGGCTCACCAACCACAACCTTACAACGTTGGTTTTTCCTTTCGTTCACCAACAAACCTTAACACCTTGATTCAATCCCTCGATTGAATCAAGTTACAAGATATTAGACTAAGAATTTAAAGCAAATACAAGCTTCTTAACTAAGCAAATATAGCAAATATAAACAATTAGAGTAAAGAGAAGCCCTCAAACGAGTTTTGAAGATGAAGGAGCTCGGCTTCTTCTTTACTTGACCCCTCTTCTGATTTGGCAGCGAAGTAAGAGGATCACCGAGGCAGTACACGGATGGAGAGAAGCTTTGGGATTCACTTGGATGCTCTTCTTCTCTCTATTTTACTTTGAATGGCCCTTTTGTGCTTATGGGAGATTTTTCTTGTAATCTCTTTGACAATCTCTTCCTAAATGTTCTTTCCCACTTCCATAACCTTCTCCCCTAGCTCTCCTCTTGATTTATAGCTTTTGATGGTGTGGAAACAAAAACTAGCCGTTAGAGACAAAAATAGAGCCGTTATGACCCATCTGCACATTCTGACAATGTATCCGTTGGGCTCGGAGTCGACTCGCGCGATCTGGAGACGACTCGGCCGTTACTGGAGTCGACTCGTGCTTGACTGGAGACAACTCGGCCACTGTTCCAAATTTGAATTAATGTGCATGCCTGTCCTAGAGTCGACTCGGACCAAACTGGAGTCGACTCGCAATAGCTGAGACGACTCGGGCACTTGGGGGTCGGCTCATTCTCAGGAATCCCAGAGGACATATTTCTCTGATTTTCTTCCTCGAGTCGACTCGAATTCTCTTGGAGTCGACTCGGCTCTCAGAGCCCAAAAACTGTCCCTCTGTCTTTCAAGTAGAACTGTCTCGGAGTCGACTCCGCGCTTTCTTGGAGTCCGACTCGGCTGACTCGTTCACAGTGTATTCTTGATCTTCTTTCTCATCATATGCTTTCCTCTGAGAGTCGACTCTTGCACAGTTAGGAGTCGACTCGCCTGACTTCGGAGTCGACTCGTGGTCTCTAGAGTCGGCCGGTTGCAGGGTCTTAAAATTCATTGTTCTGTCTTTCCTCTATTACTCTTTGAGTCGACTCGGAAACGTTGGGAGTCGACTCGGCATGTTATCGGAGTCGACTCGAATTTTCGAGGAGTCGACTCGAGAACTATTCTTTTGAATTTTTCTTTAGAATTTGCACCTCCAACTTGAATACTTTTAAACTTGAAACTTGGGCCAATAAATTATAGCTTTCTTCCAACTTTTCTTGAGAGCTTTGGAGGCCTTCTTGTATTCTTCCAACTTGCTATATTCCTTGCAAAATAAATATCTTTCTCCCTTGCAACACAAATATTAGTATTTATACTTCAAGGTTTTGTGATCATCAAAATCAAATCTTAAATCAATCTTTGGGTCATCAGTCTCCCCCCTTTTTGATGATGACAAAACTTGGAGTATATGCAATATAAAATATATTGTGTTCTAGAAGTAATGCATAGCCTACATTGTTTGAAGTTAGAAAATATATATCTTTAAAATTATACTTCATGATAATGCTTTTAGATTTAATCTTAACATAATCAACACATAAAGCATTATGAGCATATACTCAGATATTTCTCCCCCTTTTGACAACATCAAAAAGATAGTGAAACATTAAGCACAATTGATTTATAGTACTCCTGATTTGCCTGTCTAATTATTGCAAGAATATGAATCATATAACTCAAAGGCAATAAAAAAGATTAATGAGCATAGATCAGAGCTAATTAGGATAATTTCAAAGGAGAACACATCGAATGTGATTCCAAGGATAGTTTTCAACTCAAAGTGTAGGTAGAATCTTTCTTAGGTTAATTCAGAAGTACCACAAATGATATTCAAGGAAAGCACGAATGGAAATCTAACTTCTCTTCAATAATTAGTATGAAAGCTTGTTCATTTAAGATCTTTTGCCCAATATATTAAGTGTTTTAGCAACATGAGAGCAATTTAACTAATTTTCAGAGTTAAGAGCAATATATTAAGTATGATTGCAAAGTTCTTTTATGGTGTAAAAATATTGTGGCATACATGCCAAAACATGAATTCATGCAATTTAATGATATATCTTAGAGCTACTCAAAGAATTCAACACATTATTCTCTCCCTTTTTCAGTAAGTTAGAGGCCCTTAAGATCAACTGTTTGAATTGCAATTTGATTCATGATTTATGCATAAGATATATTAACCAAATAACAAGCCTCAAGGTGTATCATAAAGATTTTCAGATTTAAATTTCAGATGATACATATTGGAGAGTATTAGGATCACTTTTCATTTAGTATTCTTTCTCTCTCCTTTAATTATAGATTTATGCGATTAAGTTCCATAAGATCGCTCCTTCTGAGATTTTCTTTCTCCTCCTCAATTGATCATTCCATTTAAGAGTTTAGAATTTGAAGATAATGTTCAATAAAATTGTCAATCTCAAAAAAAATATATTTTCTATAAGTTTCAGCTTATTTTCATAAGAACTCAATGTTTGAGATAGACAACCATTTATAGAACTCATCTCAAGGTATAAACTTATTATATAATTAAAGCAAGTCTTGCAAAATAAGGAGGTTCATCAAAAATCAATCCATAAAATTCAAGGGTATGCATCAAATTAAAGTAACTTTAGGATAAGATACTGAATATCTAAAGCTCCCCCTCAAAAGATGCATTCTTCTTTAATCATTCTTTCTTTTGTTGAATTTCAGATTTTAATGATAAACGTGAATAAAACTGAAACTTTATGATATCAAGAATGTAGAGTGATCTAGAATTATTCAAAATTTATAATAATCACTCTTTTTAATCTTTCAAGAACAAGTTATGCTTCCTCTTAATCTTTGAGAAAATGTAACCGAAATATTAATCAAAAAAATGATTCATTGGAAGCTCAAATTCTTTCAAAGCATTTACATTTTCTTTCCTTTTAAGAATCATTTGAGTGAGCTAAAATGTTTCTAGACTTAAGATCATTCACTCTTTAATAATAGCTCTTTCTTTTAGTGATGGAAGCAACAATCATGCAGAAAGGGATATAGAAGATCATTCAAGTGAGTGTTTATAGGATCTAATTTCTTACTCATAGATTCACAGCAATGTATACATGAAACATAATAAATCTTTTTAATATCAAAATAAAATCATATATTTAAAATATTTTGTTTGCAATCAAGATCATTGAAAGACACAACATTTAGACCAATATTAGTACATTTTAATGATAAGAAAAGATATGTTTCGATGCGTATCGAGACAATCAACCAAGGCGTCAAAATTAATTCTGTTTTTCTTATGTTAAAATTTTCATTTAGAAATCATATTGAGTTATTCTCCCTAAATGACGCGATCATTAAAGCATATAACTAAGGTTACAAAGATGTAACGATATAAGCATTTTGAAGTTAAGTTTAAGCTTTTATACAAAATCAGATTCTGAATTTTTATAAGAATTTCCAAGAAGGCTTTCAAAATTGTAATTTGAGATATGTATCTTCCACATTGTAGCTCATCTTAAATCACTAAGATTGAAAACACATATTTCAATAACATTAGAACACTTTCAGAATCTTTGTATTTAATATTGAGTTTTGGTATAAATTAGAATATTATATATCAAGATTAGACAAGTTGAAGGATAAAACAAACTCAATTCATTTTTGCCTATATAAAGATATACTTCTCTTCTCCTTTCTACAGATTTATTCAACTTTCAGATTGTGAATGACAATGACAAATCTGAAATTTCTTTCAATAATACCAAACAAAAATTTTATGTAGTATTTCAAACATTCAATCAAATTATCCCAAGCATGGAGCATTACAAAATATAGAGAACCCATAATTCAAGACATCATGCCACATGCAAAATATATTATGTGTTAAGTCATGCATTAAAATATTAAGAACAAGCATGTCAAGGATCAAAATCAATTCTTTTCAAATAAACTCCCCCTATTTAAATATAATCTTGCATTAATTTCAATCCTTAAAGTGTGTTTTCAAGTGATTAAAAATTTTGACTTGATTCTTCTTATATACTTTCATTTACTTTGTCTTTCATTTTTTACTTTCTTATGCCTCTATACTCTATTTGCTCCCTATCCGGTGAGTTAGAAGGGGCACGAGGTACTACCACTAGCCTCCCTCTTGTGCCGTCCCTAATATACCCCTACACCAAATAGTTGGGTCCAAATAGTGCCGGGTACTACCACTAGCCTCCCCCATTGGCCACCATTCCCTATGATGAGCAATATAGAAATGTTAAAAAGTTCACTTCAAACTCTTCCTGTTTAAGTGTAATTAATTACGAATTTTATCCCTTCCAAATGTTGCTGAATAATTATGCTTGTTTTGCTTTTCCTTAAGATTGGAGTATTTGCCTTTACTTAGATTTTACTTCTCTTGAATAATATCCATTTTCTTTTTCTTTATCTCTCTCTCTTTTTGTTATTCTCAAGTAATTTACATGAAAGAGCAGAATAAAGAAATAATCTTATGTATCATATAGATGTATATCATGCAAACAATATTTTCATTGTGCTCAAGGATTCATAATTTCTCACAAGTTATTTTAAATCAAAATTTTAGCATAACTTGTGTATTATATGGTTATGACATAGGCAAATATATATTTTAGTTTAGGCAAAACCATGAAACAATTTCTAAAAGTATAAGTCAATCAATACATATATAGACATGATATCAAAAATTAATAATTAAAGACTTTAATCATGCCATAATAAGATTTAAGTTATTGACTTTGCTCAATTAATTTATGAGAGAGGTATCTAGAATTACCAATTCATTCTGCATTCTTCAGTCAAATACCTACTAGATTTCTTATGTATGAACTTTTGGCTGAAGAAGGTCCTCTCTCTTGTTTGCATGTGAATTTTTATTGTATCTTACATGGAGATATCCTTCAAGTTGAAATCTCTCACTTTCTTGCTCAAGGATCCTGCATTATTAACAAAATTCTTTTCTTTCTTGAAGGAAAGTCATTAGTTTCTTCAAGATACAAACCATTCATCCAACATATTTTTAACTAGGTGACTCAATATAAGATATGACAATAGTTGAATATTGAGTCCACTTTACTCAAGAGATTGCCTAAATATAAGCAAGCACATATCACTTGAACTAAAGAGATAGTTTCATTAACCAAGATGGCTCAAGGACAAGCATGTGAGGCAATAGGAGATTTATCAAGGTCAAACCAATTTCTTATTTTCAAAATCAATTTAGTTTAGATTTTATTTGCTTAAGATAATTATCAATAAAACACGCTAGCTAAGTTTTAATCAACTAATCTTAAACAGTTGTTTCTATCAAAATTCAGATTATGATTTATTTGTTAACAATAAAATATGATTCATTAAAGTTAGATTGAAGTCTTGCACAAGGGCACATAATGAGCATACAATCTGGTCTACTAGCTGTATAATAAAATAATTATTCTATCATGCTTCAATACAGCTTTAAAACAATAGATCTACTTTGCTCATCCTTTTCAAATTCTACAAGATGGGGTCATAGATATACCTTCTTCATGCAATCTTCTATAAGAGTTTTCTTGTGGACAAACTTTGGTCAATGAAGATCCCCTTTCTTGTTCGTCATAATTTGGAGTTCGAGAGAAAATGTTAATTCATTCATCATACATATTTCAAACTCACCTTGCATGAGCTTAGTGAAATCTTCATATAGATCTTCATTTGTAGAACCAAAAATGATGTCATCAATGTATACTTTGGAGCAAATAAGATATCACAAATTCTTCTTTTTGATGCATAGATTTATCACTATTACTTTCTATCAAAAAGGTTATTCAAGCTTTTATATCATGCTTTTGATGCTTGTTCCAAATCATATATTGCTTTATCATATTTGTAATGAGTGTTTTCAAATATGGTGGTTATTTAACATATATCTTCTTTAATAAAATAAGCACCTAGGAGTGCATTCTACACATTCATTTGATAGAATATAAAGCTCATAAAGCAAGCAAATGATAATGGTGATCTTTACTTCTAATCATGCAAGAATTCATCAAGATCTATTTCATCTTTTCTTGATTTAGTCTTTTAGTAATCATCAATTTACTTTATTAAGTGCATTTCTGAAAAACTCAATTTGGTTCTAATTATTAATAAGTTTTCAGATTGTTATATGTAAAAGATTAACCATATACATATATAATTTAATTTTAGTATCTTGATAATAAATCATTAGTCTCATAAAGAATAAAATGAATTCATATTTCTACAACTAGAATCTTTTCATGAATATTCTATATGCATTGCTTGATGAATGATATTCAAAGATAGAAATATCTTTATCAGATTTGGCATTATTTTCATAAGAACATATATAACATGTATGACTGAAAAATATGAAAGATATGCAATAGTTCATTTTCTATTTTTCAGAAGATCAAAAGGAGTTTTCATCAAAAATAGATCTAATAGAAATCATATGTATGACAAGCAGTGATGATAGCTTTTAAAAATCATTTAAGTAGATGACTATCATACACAATTATCTTTTTCATTTCTTCAAGAATTCTATTAACCCTATTTTACTTATGGTGTCCTTGGTGCTGAAATAATTATTTCTGTATAAACTTTATCAGAATTTTGGTTTTCAACACTGTGCCATGATACTCTTTATCTTCACAGTTTGGAAACCTTTTTCATTTGAAACACTTTTACAAGATTTAGCAAATACAGAAAATACTTCAATTTTATTTGCCAAGAACAAATCCAATGTAAGCTTTTGAAAACTTAGTGATGGAAACAACATCCTTAGATTTAGAAATTGATTCTTGTTTGTTTCCTTAGTTAACATGCATAACAAACTTTGACCTTGCAGAAGATAATCTAAGTAAACCAATGACAAGGTCTTTTGAAATTAGGTCCATACTAGCATAAGGTAAGTTTATATGCCAAAAAGGATTCTTTGATCTTAGTATTTAAATGCATATATTCAAAGGTATACCAAGTACACATTCTCATGTTTATGATCAATAAAAATAATGCCATGGATAAAAACTCTTAATCAAGCATATAGAGAATTCATAGAGTTATTTTTAATTAATTAATCATTTAGCAACTTATCCAATAGTGAGTAGAGCATACTATAAAATGAAGTGATTTGAATATATTTCTTTCCATACCAAAAATATCACTCATATCACAAAAATGATTAATACTTGCAAGTTATGTTTTAATCAACTAATAAAGTAATTTCAATACGAGAGGATGCAAGAATTACTTATTTCATTATTTCTTTCATTTAAATCATTCTTCTTAATTATATTTAAATTCAATTCTTTAACACATGTCTAGAGCACCCATTGTTTAGATAACATCTTTCATTGGAACCTTGGATAGCTAGACATACTTGCTGAAAAATAATCATATTTTCAACTTAGGAACCCAAGCTCTTTTGGGTCCTTGTAGGTTAGCTATAATTGTTCCTTTGGAATCCATATTTTCTTAATAACTATTTTGTCCATAAATTTACAGATTTAGGATTACAAGGGATGTATTTCTGTATCCTCTTGTTGAATTTAACAAACATAGATCGAACATAAGTAGTAGATAAACTTTTAGTTTTCTGTTTTTGCCTTTTAGGTTCATCAAATTTGTAATGTATAGATTTAGGAACAATAGAACAGATTTTACTTAGCTTTTATTCCTGTTATCAGTATTATAAGAATCTATTTTAGAATAATTAAAAACTATTTTAACAAACATATTCTTGAAAGATTTTTGGGTGTACCAAGGTTGATATCCTAATCCAACTTTATCAAATTCAGCTCTTTGATTATTTATCATTAGGTTCAATTTTTCTGAGCTGAAGGTAAATCTTTCAACAACAGGTTTTAATTTGTCAACTTCTTTAGTTAATCTTCTGTTATCTTCTGAAAGTAATTCATTGTTTTTCTTAAGTTTATCATGGCTTCAGTGAGAAGTTTAAAGTGATTTCTTTGATTTAGTTCTTGATTTTCTTTAATTAAGATTTCAGTTTTATTAGTTAGTTTCAGTTTTTCATCTATTAGAATTTGATTTTCATTCTTCAAGTTCTTGTTCTTATAAATAAGTTTCTTATATTCTAAATACAAATTAGAAAAGGCATCGTGAAGTTCATCAAATGTAAAATTGCTTTCAGTTTCAGCATGTACCTCATGTGCCATGAAGCATGAATTTGCAATATGATACTGCTCTTCTTCTACACATGATGTTTCAGATTTGTTAGTGCATTCATATTTGTCTTCAAGCATATTCCATATTTCTTTAGCAGTCATGCAAGAAGATATGCAATTAAACTCATTCCTATCTAATGCACAATATAATAGGTTCATGGTTTTTGAGTTTTGTTGAACCATTTTCTCATTATGACTAGTGTTTGTGTGTGTTCCATTGACTATAATGCACCATAAATTATAATCAAGTGATTGTATGAAAATGCGCATGCGTGCTTTCCAATGTGTATAGTTTATGCCATTAAATAGTGGAGGTGTATCAATTAATTGTCCTTCTCCTAGAAACTATCTATTTGAGTTGTCATGATCTTTGGCTCTTGATCGTGAGATCAATAATTAATCTTAGAGGCACGCTGCTCTGGTACCAACTTGTTGCCCAAGGTGACAACCCAATAGGGGGGGTGAATTGGGTCTTTTAAAAACTTTTCAACTACTTTCTAATCTTTTAGAGTTAATTAAGCTAAGTTGTATTGATGCATAGTGGAATTTAAACTTAGCAAGAATATGATTCTAATCTAATCAACTATTAAGCAGCGGACTCAATAAAAGATTAGTCTAAGTTTGCCCAAGTATGCAATTCAATACAATGAGTCTTAATGCTGTTATATTGAATGAGAATTGATTAAGTAAAATTGAATATGCTTGGCAACTAAAAGATGCACGGAGAAGAGTTAAGCAAGCATAGTATCTAAGTAAGTAAGTGAGTGAGAAAGTTAGATAACAAAGAGCATCACAAACACAACAAAAGTATAGTGGTTCGGTGATCCCAGCACCTACATCCACTGCCCAAGACCTCTTGGGAATTTCACTATAATCCCTCAGATTACAAGCCGGTTGTTTTACAAGCTCACAACCCAACTTGATGTTTTGCGAGATCACAACGAACTCGGTCGGTTTTCACAGGCTCAGCCGACTAGAACCAACCGATTGTTTTCACGGGCTCACAATCCAACCCAATTGGTTTTCCAAAGGCTCACCAACCACAACCTTACAGACGATTGTTTTTCGGGTTCACAATCAATCCCAGTTGGTTTTCCCCAAAGGCTCACCAACCACAACCGTTACAATGTTGGTTTTCCCTTTCGCTACCAAACAAACCTTAACACCTTGATTCAATCCCTCGATTGAATCAAGTTACAAGATATTAGACTAAGAATTTAAAGCAAATACGAGCTTCTTAACTAAGCAAATATAGCAAATATAAACAATTAGAGTAAAGAGAAGCCCTCAAATGAGTTTTGAAGATGAAGGAGCTCGGCTTCTTCTTACTTGACCCTCTTCTGATTTGGCATGAAGTAGAGGATCACCGAGGCAGCACACGGATGGAGAGGAAGCTTTGGGATTCACTTGGATGCTCTTCTTTCTCTCTATTTTACTTTGAATGGCCCTTTTGTGCTTATGGAAGATTTCCCTTGTAATCTCTTTGAAATCTCTTTCCTAAATGTTCTTTCCCACTTCCAAACCTTCTTCCCCTAGCTCTCCTCTTGATTTTATAGCTTTTGATGGCGTGGAAACAAAAACTAGCCGTTAGAGACAAAAATAGAGCCGTTATGACCCGTCTGCAAATTCTGACAATGTATCCGTTGGGCTCGGAGTCGACTCGCGCGATCTGGAGACGACTCGGCTGTTACTGGAATCGACTCGTGCTTGACTGGAGACGACTCGGCCACTGTTCCAAATTTGAATTAATGTGCATGCCTTGTCCTAGAGTCGACTCGGACCAAACTGGAGTCCGACTCGCCAATAGCTGGAGACGACCCGGGCACTTGGGGGTCGGCTCATTCTCAGGAATCCAGAGAACATATTCTCTCATTTTCTTCCTCGAGTCGACTCGGATTCCTTGGAGTCGACTCAGCTCTCAGAGACCAAAAACTGGTCCTCTGTCTTTCAAGTAGAACTGTCTCGGAGTCGAACTCGCGCTTTCTTGGAGTCGACTCGGCTGACTCGTTCACGAGTGTTATTCTTTGATCTTCTTTCTCTCAATATGCTTTCCTCTGAGAGTCGACTTTTTGCACAGTTAGGAGTCGACTCGCCTGACTTCGGAGTCGATTCGTGGTCCTCTAGAGTCGGCCCGGTTTGCAGGGTCTAAAATTCATTGTTCTGTCTTTTCCTCTATTACTCTTTTGAGTCGACTCGGAACGGTTGGGAGTCGACTCGGCATGTATCGGAGTCGACTCGAATTTTCGAGGAGTCGACTCGAGAACTATTCTTTTGAATTTTTCTTTAGAATTTGCACCTCCAACTTGAATACTTTAAACTTGAAACTTGGGCCAATAAATTATAGCTTTCTTCCAACTTTTCTTGAGAGCTTTGGAAGGCCTTCTTGTATTCTTCCAATTGCTATATTCTTGCAAAATAAATATCTTTCTCCTTGCAACACAATATTAGTATTTATACTTCAAGGTTTTGTGATCATCAAAATCAATCTTTAAATCAATCTTTGGGTCATCAGTCTCCCCCTTTTTGATGACTGACAAAACTTGGAGTATATGCAATATAAAATTATTGTGTTCTAGAAGTAATGCATAGCTAAGTTGGTTTGAAGTAGAAAATATATATCTTTAAAATATACTTCATGATAATGCTTTTAGATTTAATCTTAACATAATCAACACATAAAGCATTATGAGCATATACTCAGATATTTCTCCCCCCTTTTGACAACATCAAAAAGATAGTGAACATTAAGCACAATTGATTATAGTACTCTGATTTGCCTGTCTAATTATTGCAAAGAATATGAATCATATAACTCAAGGCAATAAAAAAGATTAATGAGCATAGATCAGAGCTAATTTAGGATAATTTCAAAGGGAGAACACATCGAATGTGATTCCAAGGATAGTTTTCAAATCAAGTGTAGGTGGAATCTTTCTTAGGTTATTCAAGAAGTACCACAAATGATATTCAAGGAAAGCACGAATGGAAATCTAACCTCTCTTCAATAATTAGTATGAAAGCTTGTTCATTAAGATCTTTTGCCCAATATATTAAGTGTTTTAGCAACATGAGAGCAATTTAACTAATTTTCAGAGTATAAGAGCAATATATTAAGTATGATTGCAAAGTTCTTTTATGGTGTAAAAATATTGTGGCATACATGCCAAAACATGAATTCATGCAATTTATGATATATCTTAGAGCTACTCAAGAGAATTCAACACATTATTCTCCCCCTTTTTCAGTAAGTTAGAGGCTCTTAGATCAACTGTTTGAATTGCAATTTGGTTCATGATTTATGCATAAGATATATTAACCAAATAACAAGCCTCAAGGTGTATCATAAAGATTTTCAGATTTAAATTTCAGATGATACATATTGGAGAGTATTAGGATCACTTTTCATTTAGTATTCTTTCTCGCTCCTTTAGTTATAGATTTATGCGATTAAGTTCCATAAGATCGCTCCTTCTGAGATTTTCTTTCTCCTCCTCAATTGATCATTCCATTTAAGAGTTTAGAATTTGAAGATAATGTTCAATAAAATTGTCAATCTCAAAAAAAATATATTTTCTATAAGTTTCAGCTTATTTTCATAAGACTCAATGTTTTGAGATAAGACAACCTTTATAGAAACTCATCTCAAGGTATAAACTTATTAATATAATTAAAGCAAGTCTTGCAATATAAGGAGTTCATCAAAATCAATCCATAAAATTCAAGGTATGCATCAAATTAAAGTAACTTTAGGATAAGATACTGGAATATCTAAAGCTCCCCCTCAAAAAGATGCATTCTTCTTAATCATTCTTTTCTTTTGTTGAATTTCAGATTTTAATGATAAACGGTGAATAAAACTGAAAATTTTATGATATCAAGAATGTAGAGTGATCTAGAATTAATTCCAAAATTTATAATAATCACTCTTTTTAATCTTTCAAAGAACAAGTTATGCTTCCTCTTAATCTTTGAGAAAATGTCCCGAAATATTAATCAAAAAATGATTCATTGGAAGCTCAAATTCTTTCAAAAGCATTTACATTTTCTTTCTTTTAAGAATCATTTGAGTGAGCTGAAATGTTTCTAGACTTAAGATCATTCCACTCTTTTAATAATAGCTCTTTCTTTTAGTGATGGAAGCAACACATCACTGCAGAAAGGGATATAGAAGATCATTCAGGTGAGTGTTTATAGGATCTAATTCTTACTCATAGATTCACAGCAATGTATACATGAAACATAATAAATCTTTTTTAATAATCAAAATAAAATCATATATTTAAAATATTTGTTTGCAATCAAGATCATTGAAAGACACATCATTTAGACCAATATTAGTACATTTTAATGATAAGGAAAAGATATGTTTCGGATGCGTAATCGACGACAATCAACCAAGGCGTCAAAATGTAATTCTGTTTTCTTATGTTAAAATTTTCATTTAGAAATCATATTGAGTTATTCTCCTAAATGACGCGATCATTAAAGCATATAACTAAAGTTACAAAGATGGTAACGATATAAGTATTTTGAAGTTAAGTTTAAGCTTTTATACAAAATCAGATTCTGAATTTTTATAAGAATTTCCAAGAAGGCTTTCAAAATTGTAATTTGAGATTATGTATCTTCCACATTGTAGCTCATCTTAAATCACTAAGATTGAAAAAACACATATTTCAATAACATTAGAGCACTTTCAGAATCTTTGTATTTAATATTGAGTTTTGGTATAAATTAGAATATTATATATCAAGGTCAGGCAAGTTGAAGCATAAAACAAACTCAATTCATTTTGCCTATATAAAGATATACTTCTCTTCTCCTTTCTAACAGATTTATTCAACTTTCAGATTGTGAATGACAATGACAAATCTGAAATTTCTTTTCAATAATACCAAACAAAAATTTTATGTAGTATTTCAAACATTCAATCCAAATTATCCAAGCATGGAGCATTACAAAATATAAGAGAACCCATAATTCAAGACATCATGCCACATGCAAAATATATTATGTGTTAAGTCATGCATTAAAATATTAAGAACAAGCATGTCAAGGATCAAAATCAATTCTTTTCAAATAAACTCCCCCTATTAAAATATAATCTTGCATTAATTTCATCCTTAAAGTGTGTTTTCAAGTGATTAAAAAATTTGACTTGCATTCTTCTTATATACTTTCATTTACTTTGTCTTTCATTTTTACTTTCTTATGCTCTATACTCTATTTGCTCCCTATCCGGTGGAGTTGGAAGGGGCACGGGGTACTACACTAGCCTCCCTCTTGTGCCGTCCCTAATATACCCTACACCGAATAGTTGGGTCAAATAGTGCCGGGTACTACCACTAGCCTCCCCATTGGCACCATCCCTATGATGAGCAATATGGAAAATGTTAAAAAGTTCACTTCAAACTCTTTCTGTTTAAGTGTAATTAATTACGGATTTTATCCCTTCCAAATGTGCCGAATATATTATGCTTGTTTTTGCTTTTCCTTAAGATTGGAGTATTTTGCCTTTACTTAGATTTTACTTCTCTTGAATAATATCCATTTTCTTTTCTTTATCTCTCTCTTTTTGTTATTCTCAAGTAATTTATATGAAAGAGCAGAATAAAGAAATAATCTTATGTATCATATAGATGTATATCATGCAAACAACATTTTCATTGTGCTCAAGGATTCATAATTTTCTCACAAGTTATTTTAAATCAAAATTTTAAGCATAAACTTGTGTATTCATGGTTATGACATAGGCAAATATATATTTTAGTTTGGGCAAACCATGAAACAATTTCTAAACGTATAAGTCAATCAATACATATATAGACATGATATCAAAATTAATAATTAAAGACTTTAATCATGCCATAATAAGATTTAAGTTATTGACTTTGCTCAATTAATTTATGAGAGAGGTATCTAGAATTACAATTCATTCTGTATTCTTCAGTCAATACCTACTAGATTTCTTATGTATGAACTTTTGGGCTGAAGAAGGTCCTCTCTCTTGTTTGCATGGTGAATGTTTATTGTATCTTATATGGAGATATCCTTCAAGTTGAAATCTCTCACTTTCTGATAAGAGCACACTTCGGACCGTCCCTGAAAACAGGTAGAAGAATGAGGAACTTGACCTAACCGCGACCTGCCGGTAGAACCAAAGTTATCCAAAAGAAGCGTGACCCTAACCGCGACTGCCGGTAGAACCAACAACTATCAAGTTCTAATCCAAGAACAAAGGTGAAGCTCTCACATAAGAGAAACCCTCAAATTTCATTCATGCGTTCTTCCCCTCTCAAGTACAATCAGGTGCTATTTTAAGGCTGAAATGGCTTCAAAGAGATGCAACTCCTAGGAAATTACATAGCACTACTTGTCATGCATTTTCCAAGGCTGCATTTACCAAGGCTTGGAAAAGATGCATGTTACACCTACTCCTAGAAAGTAACCAGAACTTAGGAAAAGATCCAAAGTAATTATAGTGACTTTGGGAACTACAAGAAAGTCTGAAATGTGACTTGGGGAATACAAAACATCATCTGAAATATCACCCCAAAAGTATGCACGAAAATCCAAATATAATAGGAAAGTTGGCCTTCCCATGAATGCTTCTTGTCATGTGATTTGGACTTTCCAAAGTGGTTGTCTTCAGGTTGGACTCAAAGCATCTTCACCCAATTGTATGAAGTGACCCAATTAGGTGCGCCTCTATCTCACGTTGGTCTTCTTTTCCTTTGATTTTTATGATCAGGGCTTTCCAAAGCTTGTTTCATCCTCTTAGTCTTGGCCCTAGTCATAGGACCTTCAATTCCATGCAAAGGATCTTTAGATGGGCTGGTTGCGTCTGTATCATTGGTTGCGTCTCTATCATTCCCTCCCTCTTCAAAAGGATTCGTCCTCGAATCAGATTCATCACCTACAATCAAACAAAGATAGATCAGCCACATTAAAGGTAGCATTACATTACCATATTCACTTGGCAAGTCCAACTTGTAGGCATTATCATTGATCTTCTCTAGAACTTGGAAGGGTCCATCTCCTCTTGTTTGCCAGCTTAGATTTTTCTTTGAGTAGGAAACCTCTCCTTCCTCATATGAACCCAAACCCAATCTCCTGGTTCAAAAAATAACTTTAATACCGCCCCTTATTTGCTTGCTTTGCATATTGCTCATTCTTCCTCTCAATGTTGGCTCGAACTTTTGCATGCAATTCCCTAATAGTAATCCGCCTTTTTCTTACCATCCAATTGGTACACTCATTAAGTAGGGCAAAGGTAAGATGTCTAAAGGAGTCAAAGGATTAAAGCCATACACAACTTCAAAAGGAGAATAAGAAGTAGTAGAATGAACAGTTCTCATTATAAGCAAACTCAACATGTGGCAAGCATTTCTCCCCAATTTTTCAAATTCTTTTTAATGATAGCACGCAACAAGGTAGTAAGTGTTCTATTTACTACTTCAGTTTGTCCATCCGTTTGAGGATGTGCAACAGTAGAAAATAAGAGTTTTGTTCCTAGTTTATTCCACAAAGTTTTCCAAAAATGACTTAGGAACTTTACATCCCTATCACTTACTATTGTTCTAGGCAATCCATGCAAGCGCCATTATCTCTTTAAAGAACAGATCAGCAATATGTGTTGCATCATTGGTTTTAGAGCATGCAATGAAATGTGCCATTTTACTAAACCTATCAACAATGACAAAATATACTATCTTTGCCACCTTGAGATCGAGGTAATCCTAACACGAAATCCATTGAAATATCAGTCCAGGGTTGATTAGACACAGGCAAAGGTGTATAGAAGCCATGGGGCATCACTTTAGATTTAGCTTGTTTACATGCTATGCGCTTATCACAGACCGATTGCACATCATGCTTCATGTTAGACACAATAAAAATGCTCATGCAATATTTCTAAGGTCCTTTTTATCCCAAAATGTCCATCAATCCACACATGACTTTCTCTAACTAGCATTTCACGCAAGGAAACAAACAGGCCACACACACTTATATTTTCTTAAACAAGAAACCATCATGCCTATAATAGTCCCCAAAAGCAGTTTTAGAACAAGAATCCCATACTTGGCCAAAGTCAGAATCTAGCATATAAGTCCTTTATAAACTCAAAACCAAGTAATTTAGTTTGCAAGAAGTAAGCAATGCATACCTTCTGGACAATGCGTCAGCCACTTTGTTTTTTCTTACCATTCTTGTACTTGATTACATAAGGAAACATCTCAATGAATTCCAACCACTTGGCATGTCTTTTTTGAAGCTTTACCTTTGAGGATCTTAGAAACTGTCAAGCTTATGATGGTCAAAATGAATTATGAATTTCCCTTCGACCACAAGTAAGGTGTTGCCAAGTTTTGCAAAGCCTCTCACCAAAGCGTACAACTCTTTGTCATAGTGGAAATAATTCAATGCTGGGGCGGACCATTAAGCTTTTCACTTAAAGTAAGCAATTGGTTTAGACGTCCGTGCATTAGTAACGGCCCCTATGCCAACACCAGATGCATCACATTCAAATTTCAAAAGCTTTATCAAATTAAGGCAAACAAAGCAAAGGTGCAGTTGGTCAATTTTTCTTTTAATGAATTAAAAGCTTCCTCATGCACTTCATTCCACTTAAACACAAACATTCTTTTTAACAAGTTCATTCAAGGTTGCAGCATAGAACTAAAGTTCTTTACAAACCTTCTATAAAAACTTGCTAAACCATGAAAAACTTCTTACCTCATTTGCATTCTTAGGTGTAAGAGCCATTCTCTAATTGCCCTTACCTTCTCCTCATCCACACTTATTCCTTTCGAGCTTACAACAAAACCCAAAACACAATAGATTCATGGCAGAAATGAACACTTTTAAGAATTAGCATATAATTTGTTTTCTCTCAAAACATTAAGAACAACATGCAAATGATTAACATGTTCATCTAAGGTTTTGCTATAAATCAAAATATCATCAAAATACACTACAACAAAATTTCCCAATGAAAGAACGCAAAACATGGTTCATTAACCTCATGAAGGTGCTGGGGATGCATTAGAATAAGCCAAATGGCATCACCATCCACTCATATAACATATTTTGTTTTAAAAGCTGTTTTCCATTCATCACCTTCTTTCATGCGAATTTGATAGTATCCACTCTTCAAATCTATTTTAGAAAAACACACACGAACCATGCAATTCATCAAGCATATCATCCAAATCTAGGATAGGATATCGATACTATTACAGTGATTTTAATTTATGGCTCGGCAGTCCGTACACATGCGCCACGTCCATCCTTTCTTCGGACCAAGATCACAGGAGCAGAACACGGCTAAGACTCTCCCTCAACAATCCTTTTTGCAGCAACTCATCTACTTGCCCTTTGAATTTCTTTTGCTTCCTCTGACTTGTTCTGTAGGCTGGTCTATTTGGGATTGAAGAACCTGGAATTAAGTCGAATCTGGATGCTCAATACCTCTTGTAGGAGGTAATCCATGGGGAATTTCTTCTGGAAAAATATCACCAAATTCCTGTAACAAAGAAGCAACCATACTAGGCAAAAAAGAATTGAGTTCGTTAGTGAAATAAACATCCTTGTGTATGAGCACAAGTAGCTGCTCTTTTGCTAACAAGGCACTCTCAACCTCTCTTTTGCTTGCAAATGCACTCACTCTCTTTTTTTCTCTTCTTTGGATTCTGATTTATTCTTTTCTTTCGTCTGCTCACTCTCTTTTTTCTTATCTTTTCTCTCTTTTTCTTGAATGCTCAATTGCTCCTCTCTCAACTTACACTCTCTTGTAATTCTGATTTGATCAGCATAAGCCTCGGTTGGTTGGAGAGGTGTTAAAACAATAGTATGATTGTTCATAACAAGAGTGTATCTATTTTTGTACCCATCATGAATAACCCTTCTATCAAATTGCCACGGACGCCCAAGAAGTAGATGTCCAGCATGCATAGGTGCCACATCACAAAGAACTTCATCCTTGTATTTACCGATGGAAAATGAAATCATCACTGCTTAGTCACCCTTATGTCTCCACAATCATTCAGCCACTGAAGTCTATATGGATTAGGGTGCTTTAATGTGGGCAAACTCAATTTTTCAACCAACAAGGTGCTAGCAACATTAGTGCAACTCCCACTATCAATGATTAAGCTGCATACCTTGTCGTTTATATGGCATCTTGTATGAAATATATACTCACGTTGCTCCTCATTACCACCCGCCTTAGGTTGCATGTTGAGAGCACGCCTAGTAACAAGCACATCTCCAACAACAGGTTCAGCAACTTCAACATCACAACAATCCTCCAATGGTGGCATGTCATCATCACTTGAGCTCACACTCTCTATGTCTCCATTATCCAGCAGTATCATGGCTCTTTTATTTGGACATTGAGAAGCAATATGTCCAACTCCTTGACACCTGAAACATTTGATATCACGAGATCTAGAGGATGAATTAGTTTCCATTTTACCTTTAGGTGCAGCAATCGAATTTTTGGCCTTTGCATCTTCTTTTGGCTTTGACACAGATTTGTTATTTTGCCAATTCGATTTCCATGAGGAACTTGTAGTAAATTTGGAAGTACTCTTAGCTTTCAATTGCCTTTCCACTAGAATAGCTTTGTGCAGCAAATCCTCCATCTCTATATAATGTTGCAATTCTACCACATCAGCTATCTCCTTCTTTAAACCTCCAATGAATCTAGCCATAGTTGCCTCTCGGTCTTCTTCAACATTGGCTCTAATCATGGCTATTTCCATCTCCTTATAGTAATCTTCCACACTCATGGAGCCTTGAGTTAGACTTTGCAATTTTCTGTGCAAATCTCTATAGTAGTGGCTGGGTACAAACCTTTTTCTCATGACAGCCTTCATCTCATCCCATGTGCCAATAGGCCTCTCCCCATTTCTACGTCTACTAGTCACCATTTGATCCCACCAAATACTAGCATAATCATGGAACTCAACAATGGCTAGTTTAACCCTCTTCTCCTCGGAATAATTATGACATTCAAACACATGTTCAACCTTTCTCTCCCATTCTAAATATAATTCAGGATCATTTTTACCTTGGAATGCAGGGATTGTCATCTTAATACTTCCCAAATGACTGTCTTTTCTTGATTCATCTCTTTGCCTCCTTCCATTACTTCTTCCATCCGAATACTCCTCTTCTTCTTCTTCTTCAAAACATCCGCCCCCTCAAAGGTTTGAGTCTGCTTGGTGATTCCAAATCATTCATTCGTGCACCAAGCTTAGTAAGTTGATCAGCAATGGCTTTCATCCATAACTTCATATCAACATCTGGTTGTTTACTACCTTCACTACTCATCTTTGTATGCTGCAATCAAAAGATTAGTATAAACAGAATAGGTCCTCACACACTCCTCTCTCTGGTGGACACTCTTTATGGCTTTTTCTTGATGATGATCTCACCCTCTTGCCTTTTACCACTTAGCTTCACCTTATGAGCTCTTAAATAAGAACCTTTTGGATGTTTCTATACAACAGGAAACAGTAAGGTTTCGATGATAACCTTAGGGAACAAGAACTCGCAAGGAACAATTTAATTGGAACCAACAAAGGGTTCAAGGAAGGTTTGAATTGAGAACAATTCAATGGAAGCGTTAAAGAACCCACAAGGAAATTAGAAGCAAAATCTGCCCCGATTTTTTTCTTTTTTTTTTTCTTTTTTCTTCTTCTTCTTTCTTCCTTCTTTTAAATAGTAGAACAAAAAAACAAGGACGATGACACAAACCGATTAAAGGAAGATGTCACCAAGGATATAGAGATAAACAACAGCGAACACCTTTTTTTTTTTTGAATTAAACAAGATAAACACACAAAGGATAGATAACACCTGATTTCAGGAACCGGGCTCTGATACCAAATGATAAGAGCACACTTCGGACCGTCCTGGAAACAGGTAGAGAATGAGGAACTTGACCCTAACCGCGACCTGCCGGTAGAACCAAAGTTATCAAAAGAAGCGTGACCCTAACCGCGACCTGCCGGTAGAACCAACACTATCAAGTTCTAATCCAAGAACAAAGGTGAAGCTCTCACATAAGAGAAACCCTCAAATTTCATTCATGCGTTCTCCCCCTCTCAAGTACAATCAGGTGCTATTTTAAGGCTGAAATGGCTTCAAAGAGAAGCAACTCCTAGGAAATTACATAGCACTACTTGTCATGCATTTTCCAAGGCTGCATTTACCAAGGCTTGGAAAAGATGCATGTTACACCTACTCCTAGAAAAGTAACCAGAACTTAGGAAAAAGATCCCAAAGTAATTATAGTGACTTTGGGAACTACAAGAAAGTCTGAATGTGACTTGGGGAATACAAAACATCATCTGAAATATCACCCCAAAAGTATGCACGAAAATCCAAATATAATAGGAAAGTTGGCCTTCCCATGAATGCTTCTTGTCATGTGATTTGGACTTTCCAAAGTGTTGTCTTCAGGTTGGACTCAAAGCATCTTCACCCAATTGTATGAAAGTGACCCAATTAGGTGCAGCCTCTATCTCACGTTGGTCTTCTTTTCCTTTGATTTTTATGATCAGGCTTTCCAAAGCTTGTTTCATCCTCTTAGTCTTGGCCCTAGTCATAGGACCTTCAATTCCATGCAAAGGATCTTTAGATGGGCTGGTTGCGTCTGTATCATTGGTTGCGTCTCTATCACTTTCTTGCTCAAGGATCCTAGATTATTAACAAAATTCTTTTCTTTCTTGAAGAAAAGTCATTAGTTTCTTCAAGATACAAACCATTCATCCAACATATTTTTAACTAGGTGACTCAATATAAGATATGACAATAGTTGAATATTGAGTCACTTTACTCAAGAGATTGCCTAAATATAAGCAAGCACATATCACTTGAACTAAAGAGATAGTTTCATTAACCAAGATGGTTCAAGGACAAGCATGTGAGGCAATAGGAAGATTTATCAAGGTCAAATCAATTTCTTATTTTCAAAATCAATTTAGTTCAGATTTTATTTGCTTAAGATAATTATCAATAAGACACGCTAGCTAAGTTTTAATCAACTAATCTTAAACAGTTGTTTCTATCAAAATTCAGATTATGATTTATTTTGTTAACAATAAAATATGATTCATTAAAGTTAGATTGAAGTCTTGCACAAGGGCACATAATTAGCATACAATCTAGTCTC